>NW_028277058.1:61947222-62247361 GCF_059951505.1 Python bivittatus
TTATTTAAGAGGCTCCTCTGTCCTCCACTCGTTACCTGTAGTAATGGCACCTGTTTGACCTTGCTATCAGTATAAAAGACCCCTGTCCACAACCTCAAACAGTCACACTCCAAATTCTACTATGGCCAAGACCAAAGAGCTGTCGAAGGACACCAGAAACAAAATTGTAGACCTGCACCAGGCTGGGAAGACTGAATCTGCAATAGGCAAGCAGCTTGGTGTGAAGACATCAACTGTGGGAGCAATCATTAGAAAATGGAAGGCATACAAGACCACTGATAATCTCCCTCGATCTGGGGCTCCACGCAAGATCTCACCCCGTGGGGTCAAAATGATCACAAGAACGGTGAGCAAAAATCCCAGAACCACATGGGGGGACCTAGTGAATGACCTGCAGAGAGCTGGGACCAAAGTAACAAAGGCCACCGTCAGTAACACACTACGCCGCCAGGGACTCAAATCCTGCAGTGCCAGACGTGTCCCCCTGCTTAAGCCAGTACATGTCTGGGCCTGTCTGAAGTTTGCTAGAGAGCATCTGGATGATCCAGAAGAGGATTGGGAGAATGTCATATGGTCAGATGAAACCAAAGTAGAACGTTTTGGTCTAAACTCAATTCGTCGTGTTTGGAGGAGAGAGAATGCTGAGTTGCATCCAAAGAACACCATACCTACTGTGAAACATGGGGGTGGAAAAATCATGCTTTGGGGCTGTTTTTCTGCAAAGGGACCAGGACGACTGATCCGTGTAAAGGAAAGAATGAATGGGGCCATGTAGCGTGAGATTTTGAGTGAACACCTCCTTCCATCACCAAGGGCATTGAAGATGAAACGTGGCTTGGTCTTTCAGCATGACAATGATCCCAAACACACCGCCCGGGCAACGAAGGAGTGGCTTCGTAAGAAGCATTTCAAGGTCCTGGAGTGGCCTAGCCAGTCTCCAGATCTCAACCCCATGGAAAACCTTTGGAGGGAGTTGAAAGTCCGTGTTGCCCAGCAACAGCCCCAAAACATCACTGCTCTAGAGGAGATCTGCATGGAGGAATGGGCCAAAATACCAGCAACAGTGTGTGAAAACCTTGTGAAGACTTACAGAAAACGTTTGACCTCTGTCATTGCCAACAAAGGATATATAACAAAGTATTGAGATGAACTTTTGATATTGACCAAATACTTATTTTCCACCATGATTTGCAAATAAATTATTTAAAAATCAATGTGATTTTCTGGATTTTTCCCCCCATTTTGTCTCTCATAGTTGAGGTATACCTATGATGAAAATTACAGGCCTCTCTCATCATTTTAAGTGGGAGAACTTGCACAATTGGTGGCTGACTAAATACTTTTTTGCCCCACTGTATCTTACAGGGAAGACAGCCTTGATGGATGCAGCACCAACACACGTGAGTTATTTTCCTTCTCTCAGTAACACAGCATTTCTTTCCAAGGGAGAGGGATTTCAGCGTCTTTCCATCTTCTTCACTTCCCCAGGAGAAAATTGCAATAAATTTGATACTCTTCTCAAAATGGGTCACATTCCTTAGAAGGAGAAACAGCTTAGAAAGATACCTGCATGTTCCTCAATGATGTGAAGACTTAGTTCTCTGGAGAAGGCTCTGATGCTGGGAAAGATGGAAGGAAAGACAAGAAGAGGATGACCAGCAGTCAGGGAGATGGACTCAATTACAGAGGTGATGGGGGCACCGTTGGAAGAGCTGAACAGCCAGGTTGTGACTGGAGAAGTCTATCTACTGTATGTGGTTTCTAAGAGTTGACGGTGACTTTACGGTACATAATGAATCAATGTGAAGTTCAAGTTCCTTTGAAAAATCCATAATGTTGAGAAAAGTGGAAGGAAAGAGGAGAAGAGGATGACCAGCACCAAGGGGGATAGACAATTACAGTGGTGATGGGTGCACCAGTAGAAGACTTGGACCAGATTGGGGACAGATCCTCCTGAAGAAAATCTATCTATGTGGTTGCTAAGAGTCAACAATGACTTAATGGCACATAATCAATCAACATGAAGACCCAGCTCTCTGGAGAAGGTTCTGATGCTGGGAAAGGTGGAAGGCAAGAGAAGAGGACGACCAGCAGCCAGGTGGAGGGACTCAGTTACAGCAGCCATGGAGGCCTGTTGGAAGACCTGAAGGACCAGTCTGGGGAGATCCTACTGAAGAAAATTTATCTGTGTGATTGCTAAGAGTCAACAACGACTTAATGGCACATAGTCAAAGGGTTTGCACAATATGGTACATTACATTAAAATGGGGTTGGTAGTACAGGCTGTTATAGGAACCCAATATGATCTTAAAGTGGTGTGTGACATGAACTAGCCCATCCATAAACTACCTGGATGTGTCCATGAAGTCATCAAGATGGATCCAAAGAAGATTTTATCTACCTATACCATCTACCTATTTTTTGACTAATCTTGAAAAGTTAAGCAGAGTTGGACCTTATTAGTACTTGGGAGGGTCAACACATCCCAGAATAAAGCAGTGGGAAATCACTTCCATATTATTGCAAGACCTGGATGTGTGCATGAAGCCACAGGAGTGAAGGGAGCTTTACCTTAAAGATACATGGTTTTCCATGCTTGATTGGCTGGGTTAATCCAATACATGGAGCCATAAACCCATGGCTGTGATTGGGCTTGCACAGTCAAGACTTGTTTTATTTTGAGGATTGTGTGAACCTAATGATTTTGTAACCACAAATAAGCCAATTAAACTTTTTGGGAGCAGGATGGAGATATTTTACTGCTACTGAAGCACTGAGCAGTATGTTGAAATATCTTTGAGGAAACAAGGTTAGGCTGTATTCCCACAACCAGGGACATCCACAGAGAGGGGTTGAAAAAATCAAGAAGGTAGCTTTGATCATGCGGTCATGGCTGCCATCTTGACTTTTTTGACCATCTCTGCAAACGCCCCTGAGCACAGCCCTCTCTCTCAGCAAAACATCCATTCCGTTCCTGTCTTTTTACATAAGAAAGTATGACAAGGCTCTCAATTTGTTTGCTTGCTTCTTTTTTTTAATTAATCTTTTTAAAAATTTATTTAACAGATTTATACGGCCACCCATCTTATACAATATCATCCCTGGCCACATAAATCTGTTAAATAAATAAAGTGCCACCCCCACCACAATCCCACCCCTCTTGGAGGCTCACCAGACAAAGAAATACAATAAAATAAAACAGCACAAAAATAACGCAAAGAAAACCCTGCACAATACATGGCGTCAAACCCCCAAATTATACTTGAATCATGTATTTCTGTGTTCAGAGGGGGAACATTCCTTAAGCGGTGTGCTTGTGTATCCCCTGGGCTTTGCACTTGGAAAAGCAGAATGAAGTGGGGTAACCCTGGTTAAAGTAAGTCCTGCAAAGTTTAGACAGGGCAGAAAACAGGAGCTAGAGTCCTTCAAGGTGACGTTTGGTGCTTCCTCTGGGGGGGTCCCCCTTGGCCTGTGGTCCCAGCTGGTCCGAGGGCTCTTGTTCCCATCCACACTATGCTAATACTCACCCTCCCCAATTAGCACCTCAGAAAGATGCAAACTTATTTATTTATTTATATTTATTGTTAAACTTGTATGCCGCCCATCTCCCCCAACGGGTGACTCTGGGCGGCTCACAATAATAAAAAGGAAAAAACACCAATCCCTCCAACAATGGCTAAAATCCATAATTAAAATAGAAATATACCTTGAAAATGGCCCTGTTCTTGAAATTTTGTTTCCTAACGTTTCACCAGCACCTGTGACCAGCATCTTCAGAGTGCAGGAGCACAGACAGGAGCAGTTCTCTCTGTGCCCAGGGTGAAGTGACCCTTCTGTGGGTATTTATAGAGATCTGGGGGAGGGGGGAAAGGGGGGATTGGGTGTGTGGGGGGGGGGTTGAGTTACTGAGTGGCTGCTTGTTTTGGTGTCACCATCTGTGTGTATCTTCCTGGGGATTAGGCAGGGTTTTTTCTTCTACTGAATTGTTAACGAGGGGCTGCTGGGGGTGATTAGCAAGTTCATTGTGTGAACTGTTCACACGTCCTGGTTGTTGAGCTGAGTTCGTTGACCTTTTGCAGGCTGTATTTTTCAGGATTGGTAGCCAGGTTTTGTTGATTTTTAGACTCTCCTCTTTTTTATTGAAACTGTGCTGGTGTTTGTGAATCTCAATGGCTTCCCGGTATAGCCTGGTATAGTGGCTGTTGGTGTTGTCCAGTATCTCTGTGTTTTCAAATAGGATTTTGTGTCCAGTGTGTTTGAGAGCATGTTCAGCTACTGCAGATTTATCTGGTTACTGAAGTCTGCAGTGCCTTTCATGTTCTTTTATCCTGGTATGGATGCTGCGTTTTGTGGTCCCGATGTATACTTGCCCGCAACTGCATGGTATGCGGTATACTCCTGCAGCGGTGAGGGGATTCCTTTTGTCTTTTGCTGATTTTAGCACTTCTTGTACTTTTCTGGTGGGTCTGAAGATTGTTTGGAAATTGTGTTTTTCCATCAGTTTTCCCATGCGGTCTGTGACCCCTTTGATATAGGGCAGAAATACTTTGTTGGTGGGTGGCTGTTTTTCTTCTTCAGTTGCATGTTGCTTTCTTGGTTTGATGGCTCTTTTTATTTCATTTTTGGAGTAGCCATTCGCTTGTAGGACCCAATTAAGGTGGTTAAGTTCAGAGTTTAGGAATTGGGTTTCACAGGTCTGATTGGCACGATCCATGAGGGTTTTGATAATGCCTCTTTTCTGACGTGGGTGGTGGTTGGAGTTTTTGTGTAGGTACCGGTCTGTGTGGGTGGGTTTTCAGTAGACTTTGTGTCCTAATTTGAATTTAAATTGTCCTGGTTTGCGTATGACCAACGTGTCTAGAAATGGAAGTTGGCCGTCCACTTCTTTTTCCATGGTGAATTGTATATTGGGGTGGACGCTGTTTAGGTGGTTCAGGAACTTCTCTAGGTCTTCTTCATCCTGACTCCAAATTGCAAAGGTGTCATCCACAAATCGGAACCAGACTGTTGGGGTAACGGGTGCAGTTTCTAAAGCCCGTTTTTCAAAGTGTTCCATGTAGAAATTTGCTACGACTGGGCTCAGGGGGCTTCCCATGGCGACACCGTCCATCTGTTTGTAGTACTCATTATCCCATAGGAAGTAACTGGTTGTTAGGCAGTGCTGAAATAAGGCTGTTATGTCTTCTGGGAAGATCTGTTTGATGAGTGCCAGGGTGTCCCTCACTGGTACCTTGGTGAACAGGGAGACCACGTCAAAGCTGACCAGTTTGTCCATGGGGTTGAGTTTCAGGGTGCTGATTTTGTCGATGAAATGTCTCTGATGTGGGCTGGAGTCTGTCCAACGTGGGTCTGTAGAAGGGTGGCCAGATGTTTGGATAATTCATATGTCGGGGAGCCAATGGCGCTTACGATGAGTCTGAGTGGGATCGAGTCTTTGTGGATTTTGGGGAGTCCATATAGTCTGGGTGTAAGGGCTTCTGTCTTGCATATGCGTTGAAGTACGTTGGGGTGAAGGGAGGAGCTCCTCGTCAGGGTGTTGGTTTGTTTCATGATTTTGCTGGTCGGATCCCGTTTTAGTTTTCTGTATGTGGTGGGGTCTAGTAGTTCTCTAAAAAACCCTGCCTAATCCCCAGGAAGATACACACAGATGCTGACACCAAAACAAGCAGCCACTCAGTAACTCAACCCCCCCCACACACACCCCCAATCCCCCCCTTTCCCCCCCCCCCAGATCTCTATAAATACCCACAGAAGGGTCACTTCACCCTGGGCACAGAGAGAACTGCTCCTGTCTGTGCTCCTGCACTCTGAAGATGCCGGTCACAGGTGCTGGCGAAACGTTAGGAAACAAAACTTCAAGAACACGGCCACACAGCCCGGAAGACCCACACCAGCCATCATATGTTGGCCGTGAAAGCCTTCAACAATACATACCTTAAAAATGTCCTAACCCCCCCCTATGATTTTTAGTCCTAAAACCTTCAAGATGCTGGGGGGGGAACCAACCCCATCACCCCACCAGCCATCTCCATAGATACAAGCTCCCATCCGGCCCCCAGGCCTTCTGGCAGAGCCAGGATTTAACCCCTTTTCTGAAGGCCATGAGGGAGGGCGCACACCGGACCTCGGGAGGCAAGATGTTCCATAGGGCGGGAGCCACAGCAGAAAAGGCCCTCTGCCTAGACCCCACCCATCGAAATTCCTTGACCGGTGGGGTCTGCAACCTGCCCCTTCTGCTGGACCGAGTGGTAAAATACCCACACTATTGCTCCCAGTGTTGAGCCTCGGGGACCACCCTTTGCTAAGATGGTCTGAAGATTCCTGCCCTGGGCAGGGGGTTGGACTAGGAGACCCCTCTGGCCCCTTCCACTCTCCTGTCCTACAATTCTAAGGCTATGCAAACCCAGGTCCTTGGGTCATCCCCCGGCTAGGTCAGTCATGTGGGAAAACAAACCTGGGGGGCCGTTTTCCAGGTGGGACGCTGGTGAGACACTCGGCAGTGATGCACCCTCGCCAGAAACAGAATCAAAACAACATTGCATCCAGGCCACTCACTTGCTGCTTCTTCCCCAGAGGACATTTTTCATGGCATTATAATGGGCCGCACCTTGGCAGGGCGGACTCAGGCGGATTCCTACAGGTGGAGCCCATTTCCCTAGGAGCCTTTCATGTCAGCCTCAGCCCAGGAAGCACAGACAGATTAACTCCGCGGAGCCCGGCAGGCTCAGCCCACACAGCTTGCCACTCCGTGGCCAGGCAAGGTGATCTGCTCGCATCACGGGATGTCCACCAAGGAAACTGAGTCAGGCCCCTGGGGAGGAGGTTTAAGATCCCCTGAAGGAGGAATCTCCCTGGCCGGAGATGAGCCTGATGCACGGGGTTGGGCACGCCAAAGTTTGGAGAAGAGGCTGCGGGAAGAACCCAACAGTCAGGAGGACCCTGTTGGCACCTTTTCCGACTCACAAATTGTATTCAAAGACATCACTTGACGCTTTTAAATAAAATTTGTGAGTCGGAAGAGGTGCCAACAGGGTCCTTCTGATGTTTTTGCCACCATAGACTAACACGGCCCTCCTATCATTTCTGGGGTGGGATAATTAATAGTATCATTAATTGCAATAATTACTCTGTTCATAATAACAATGTCATTACAAACTTACAAACTGCCATATGATGATTTCCCTCTTGAGTAAGTCAACATGGGTTGGGTTCATTCAACACTTCATGCCACAATTATGATCAGTCACCATGGCTGGGTTCTCCTCAGCATTAAACCATGATGGAACTTCGAGTTGCTTTAGCATGCTGGACAAACCCACTGCGAACGTGGCCCATTGTGGTTTATTACAAAAATCATGCTTAACTAAACCAGGGCTTAGCGTGATCTGTGAATCCTGGCCACTCCTGGGTTTGCATAAAATGGTTAGTTAAGCAGCACCAGGGACATCCATGGGAAGTTTAGGTGGGTGACGCATATAAAAAAGGAGCCAAGATTCAGTCATGTGGTTGTGGGCGCCATCTTGACTTTTTTGACCCCTTCTGTGGACACCCGTTTAAGTGCAGGTACGGTACCATTGTATCAGCTGTGGATGTAAATAATGTGGCCCTTAATAGAAAGGACTGCCTTCCCTTGCTTTAAACTATGAATTGTGGCTTCACAAACCAGAATATCAAGAACAGCAGGTTGGCTCCTGAAGACTATTCTCTCTCTCTCTTTCACTTTGAACACCTCTTTGCATAATGGATGGCATTTAATGCTGTTCCTATATCTTAAAAAACCCCAATTAATTAAATCTTAGTTGATTAATTATATACCTTAATTAACTAATTTCATCTGTATACACTTGCATATGGAAAAGGCTGTTGTTATTACAGGATGATTTCTGCATTACTGCAAAAAAGACTTTTGCTGCTGCTTATGAGTAATGAATAAATGTTTTTCCTAAGTTTGCCCTTCAGGTTCCTAAGCACGTTCTTTTAAAAATCTTTTTCAGAACCTGATGCCCAAGTCATCAGGAAACACTGAAAGAGCTAATGCAACTGTTGGGCGTTTTGAAGCCTTGTAAGAAATCAAAGCTCTTTTCTAACATTGTTCTGGGAAAAGCAGCACCAGCAGTGATGGAAAATCTACCGAAAGGGGGGAAAAAACAAAATTCTTCAATGGACTGTGAATGAAAAGTGCTAGGCTGTCACAATAAAGCTGGAACAAGTGTAAATGGTTAGGGTGGGATCTAGTTCACACCTTATCTTATGGCAGTGTTTCTCAACCTTGGCAACTTTAAGATGGGTGGACTTCAACTCCCAGAATTCCCCAGCCAGCATGGCTGGCTGGGGAATTCTGGGAGTTGAAGTCCACCCATCTTAAAGTTGCCAAGGTTGAGAAACAGAGGCTTTGCCTTTTTGCAGGAACTCAGCGGGCTTCAGCAAAGCTTAAAGAGGCATCTAATTCGAGCCATTCTGACATCACGGCACAAAATACATGATTTAGTGTTAAAAGTTGACACCAAACAGGCAGGAGACCAGCTCAGAACAAGCTTAACTATGCACGTTCTGCAGTCCAATTTCAGGACCACAGTGGTGGCTGCATTAACTAATCTGGTTTTGTTGGTTTTAACCTTGTCTCCTTTTTCATGCTTTAGTGTATTGTGTGAATCGATCCCTTTGGCTAGTTTATAATTCAGTGCATTTGAGGGAGGCAGAAAATGGATCACTGTATTGTCCAAATACAGCCCAAATAGCCCTCTATTATTATTAGTATTGTTGATGATGTCATTATCATAAAAAGGCATTCTATTTCCCATTATTAGAAGCCTCCAAATGGCTTACAATGAACAATTAACGTGCAGAATACAAGCAGGAAATTAGCCCAGTATAAACATCGCATAATTTAAAAAGCACGGGGAGGAAGAAAAACAAAAACTAAAATTAACATCATTCCTGGGGCAACTCCTGCAGGCCAGAAGCAAGACATCTTCATCAGGTGCGGGGAAGATCTCTGGCTGGTCTGGCTCGAGGTCTTTTGGGGATGTAGGTTTCAAGCAAGGGGGTGAAAGCAGTCTAGTTTAAATAAAGGGATGTCTTATTAAAACAACCACACCTGCCCGAGCTTTCCATGTTTGCAAATGCCATATGAAAAATGCTTGTTTATGAGATCCTGGAGGGCTAGACAAGATTAGCATGGACGCAGGTTTAAGGAAAAAAAAACATGCATGCTTGTTATCTTTCCGTGCCATGAGCTAAACATCTGCAGTTCTCCCGCACAAGTCACCCTCGCAGCAGGGCCTGTAAGCTTCTTGCCAAAGTGATAATTGGAAGCCGTGTCTCTCCCCGCCTCGGTCTGGGGAGAGCGAACTCCAGCCCTGGAATGAACCTGGTTTGTGAATCACCATTCTGCAGAACCCAGAATTCCTCTCTGATCCCGACACCTGGATGATGATGTCCTAAGAGACTGAAAACGTGCATCGCCGTGAGTCAATCCTCCTTGCACAGCTTCACGTGATACCCTAATCCACAACGCAGGGTTTGCCTTCCAACAGGATCCACCAGGTCATGAAGACAAGGATGCCTGTATTGCACTCAGATGCTGTTTGGTTGAGGATTGCAATCTTTCCCTTCTAGCGCCTTCCAAGAATGGGGGACTCTGGTTCCCAGCATTCCACATCCCAGGCTGGCTAGGAATTGTGGGAGCCTAAGCCTAGCTTCCCTGGGAGACACCAAGTTGTGGAAGACTGATCCATGGGAGGGTCTCATGGTCTCTGACTTTTCCTGCAATGGTTTCTTACTTCTCTTTTCTCTCCCCGACTCAACGGTTCCGTCCGCCTTTCTTGGGACTCGTCTTCCATGGGACATCAAAGACTGCCATCCCTGGGGCACATGCGACATTGAACGACAACTCAAGCCCCTTTCTTACAGCAGAACCTTGCCCACATGGATCGCAGCTAAGAGTCCAACAAAGTGAATGGGGATCTGTGGGAACAGCTGGAACGCTAGATCAGGGTTTCTCAACCTTGGCAGCTTTCAGATGGGTGGACTTCAACTCCCAGAATTCCCCAGCCAGCTTGGCTAGCTGGGGAATTCTGGGAGTTGAAGTCCACCCATCTGAAAGCTGCCAAGGTTGAGAAACCCTGTCCTAAATGGATGGGCTGACTTCTACTTCTGGACCTTAAAGGAAGGGGAGAAAGTGCTTAGGCTGGTCTGCTTAGATAGCAACCAGATTTTAGCATAACAACGTCTTTGAAAGAAAAGCTGGGCTGTTGTTTCTAAGTATGTGGTTTGTTGAGGTCACCCAAGGTTAGAAACAACACCCAAGGTTAGCTCCACCTGCAACGTACACTTCCAGGAGTTCAGTCAGGGAGTTTGGGATAAGAGCAAAGATGGTATTGTAGGCCCAGCCTTGCTAGGATGAAGGACACCACCTAAGAAGGGCACAGAAGAACAGTGGGGTGCTGGGGACCCCCTTAACAATTGGGCGAAAATGGCAGGGTTTGGTGCCTATCAACCTAAGCCACATTTTTGTGATCTCTTCAACAAACCACAATTGGACGGGGTTCACAAATGGTAGACTGGGGTTTTCCAACAGTGATTGAGATAACACACGCAAAATAAGCTTGAGATAACGCACACAATGGGAACCCCGTGAGGTTTGGCCCGGCCACAGAACAGATGATAACCCTTTTCTTCTGCTTCAAGGAAGCCAATCATTTTTACAGCCTGTCTTTCAAGCTACACAATTACCTGCCGAGACCTGGATTCTGGTCCCTGGAGAACACACATCTCCACCGTCAACCTGCCCGTGACATCCTGCCCGACGATGAGGTCACGACCAGCCTGACCTGGCCACCTAGCTGCAGATGGCATGCCAGGCAGATGTGCAAGTATGAGTGGCTGGAGCTTTGCCCATAGCCCGGGAGGTGTTCATGCGCCACCTTCACATGCCAGAGAGGAAAGGAAACTCCCCTGTGAGCCATGCTAGGAGAACCCTGCAGGAAACAGGAATAATGGAAATTGCAACCCGCAGAACCAGCAACGTTCCTTCTGCTCGCGTCATGCAGCTGGGTTCCTCTTGATGAGCGCTGGCTTTCAAAGCAGAAAGCCCCATCTTCCACAAAGGGCTGCTTACTAAACCAGCTTTTTGCACAGCTAATTCCACTTGCTTCTTGAAAGCACACACACAAGTCATAGGCTAGATAGCGCTGAGGTCCAGACCCGGCTGGGGTGCTATTCCATTCTTCTTTAAAACAAGCAGAGCCGTTTAGGGAGAGAATCAAGGCCCACCTGAACTAAATCATTTTTAAAAAGTAAAAAGTAAAGCTGAAGCATTGTTTAGGCGACTCAAAGCAGCAGTTGGGTTGGATCACCTTTGTAAACCATTTGAGCCACAAAGCAACGTACCTGTTTCTTTACCCTGTTGAGGTAAAGAAGGGTAGGAGGAGGGGAAAAACAGATACCTGTTTTTTTATGTGACTTCTTCCCACCTTTCCCCACAACTAACAGCAACTTAAGGGGATACTTTTGGGGAAACTGAGTCAAGTGAAAAGCTGTGCTCCTTTCGTCTCTGCTGTAGCCCATCCAAATTCACTACTCATCTATTAAGTCAAAAATATCTGATGATAGGCCCCCTTCCGCCTCATGTTGGGTGTAGTTTCACTAAAAAGGCAACGGCGACGGTTAAGATGTGGTGTGTATAGAAACCTCAATCCCATATACAGAAAACAAGCTTTTTTTTTTTTTTTTGAGTGCTTAAATATCTGCAAAACTTGTTTGACCAACATTAAGAGCAGCACAAGAATGAGAGTGGTGTTCTGGGAATTGTAGTCTCAACTGACCAGGAAGGCACTAAGCTGGAGAACTGCTTCAGGACTATCCAATTTGCATCTCTCCATTCCCAAGTTTCAGTAGAGTCAGGGAACAGCCCAGGATAGTCCACCCAAAACCCATTTTGGGTTGGCTTCATTTTGGCAAAGGGGTACGTGAAACCTAGCCATCATGGTTTGAAACCCTGGTGATATAAATCAGGCTGTTAGGGCTGGTGCAAAAAAAGCCTGGTCAAAACAGACTATGCCACAGCAGGGTGCCATGTGAGGAAACTGGCTTCCTAAATCGGTCTTCAAAATAGGAAGGGTTTTCCAGTGAGGTCAGCCTTCTCCAGCCCTGTTGGTTGGGTACATGGACAAATACTGTACATCCATGTTTCATTACCACTTAATTAGGAGTGACACGCGTGGCGTCCTGGGAGTCTTGTCTTTGTTCAACCGCTTTCTAAATTATGTGGATCAAGTGAGGAAAGCTGCAGATGACCCCGAACTGCGACGCAGTTAAGATCTTAGATTCCGCTTGACAGGTGCCAAGCGATTCGTGCGAATTCCCGGCAGAGAAAAAGGGATGCTCGGCTCTTATGCTGGGAAAAATAGGAGTTACCGACGACAGGAGGGAGGGAAACATCCCGATTCCACACTGCTGCATTCACGCAACGTGTTTAACCTGGTTTCTGACGTCACCGGTTTTCAGGGTTTGTGCCGTGCACTGACGCATGAGCGAACCAAGCAGAGGCGTTCTCATAACAGCCAATGACCCTGAAAAGAGGAATGGAGGTTAATGCTCCTCAAACTTTGCTACAGCTGTAATTGATTTGGTTCAGCACGGTGCGTGAATATAACACGTTAAGGCAGTGTTTCTCAGGACGTGTGGACTCCAACTTGACCAGCTGGATGTCAGAAATCCACCAACACGGGGAAGAAGATAATATCCGCTCCCACTCACCGAGAAGGTCGATGTCTGGGGATCATACCGGTACTGCGAGGAAGCCATGATCCGCCATGAACCGGCGCAGCCCCTCGTCTGCCCAGCCAAACCTGTCGAGGGGCAGCGAGTCCCAGAGTTCAGTTCCGTGTTCCGCAAAGACGTGATCCGTTTTACCAGTCTCGAATCTCCCTGCCTTGGGTTTCAAATAATCGATCGTTTTCGGGATCCAGTAAGCTCCAATTAGGCCAAAGGGGATTTGGCTATTAGAAAAAGTGTGGCGTTGAATAGGGCCAAAAGGGCAACGTTTCCATCAGCAGGGTGTGGTCACAAAAGTCAAGATGGCGGCCACCAGTGCAATAGAATGGAGGCATCGATCATAAAAACAGGTGGAGCTTCCATCACATCGCAGCAGCTGCCCTCTTGACTTTTTTGACCAGACAGGGCTGGCCCTCCTGATTTACATGGCCATCGTTTTGCGTGGCTGGCATCGCTAGTGGCTGGAGTGATAAAGCCAGTGAAAGAATGCCAAGATTTGGGGGGAGAGGGCCTTGGGGCTCCCCATAGATTGGGGGGCTCTGGGGGGAGCTGGAGGTATGGGAATTCCGGGGCTGGACTGGTGTGTGTGTCCTGCACAAAAGGGGCCCAGCGGTGCCCGCCGGAGGATCGACAGGAACACCAAGGACCTGCTTTCTGTGTGTTGCTCTGCAGCTAGAACCTCCGGGTGATTGATAGAAACGGCCTGGGGGGCACCAAGCCCCCTCGCCCAGCTAAGGTTTTGCATTCTGGGGTCAGGAAAGGCAATTCTGCCGGGGGTCCATCAGTCATTGTAGCCCAGAAATGGGTCTCCTGCTTCGTCCAGTTCCCCCAAAGCCCCTGTGAAATTTTCCAGCCGGTCTGCAGCCTGATTTGCTAATAAGGGAACTCTGCCCCCTGTCTCCACGCCGGAGGAGGGCTTTCAAGGCGGAGGGAGAAGGGCTGGTGCTCCTCCTATGCTCAGAGGCCCTCTTGCCAGCCTGTGGAACATCACATCGTGAGGTTTCAAACCGACGGCGAGGCTACCAGTGCTGGAATCCAGCTTGGTGGACTTCCCCCTCTTGCCGGGTTCCGGGCACTCTGCACATGCCCAGAGGTACCGACTGGTCGTTAACTCCTGGACTAGGGCTGTGTCCAAACACGTTCAGGAGCTCGCAGTTGGAGCAGGAGTTAGTTAAAGAAGCCCCCCGGCAAAAAAGGGGACAAGGTCCGGACTCGAACCCGCGTCCGACGGAAAGGCCTGCCCGAGGCCCCGCGCCCGAGCAGCGGCGGACTACCTCTCCCGGCATGCCCTGCGGGGAAGGCGGCCGCCCAGACGAGGGCGGGGCTCCCCAGCGCCCAATGAGGCGAGCCCCGGGCGGTGAGGTCACTGTGGGTGACGTCAGGAGCCCAGCGAGAGGCTTTGGCAGAGCCGAGCCAGCGGCCGAGGCAGAAGCAGCGATTGGGGAGCGGGCGGGCGCAGGAACCTGAAGGGACGCGGCGGCGGCGGCGGCGGCGGCGGCGGAGGAAGCGAACGGCGGAGGGGAGGGGGCAGCCGCGGGGCAGGAAGAGCCGGCTCGCGAAGGGAGGGGCCGCGAGGGGAGGTCTCCGCGCAGGCGCACCGCGGGCCCCCTCCCCGCCGAAGCGCCCCCCCGCGCGCCGAGGGGTCCTGACAGGCCGAGCGAGGCAGCCGCTCGAGACTCCGCCCGGGAGGGGCCGCCGGCCGGGGGGGCACCATGTCCTCCCCCAGCCCGGGCAAGAGGCGGATGGACACCGACGTGGTCAAGCTGTATCCTTCCTGGAGGGGCGCCTGGGGGGAGGAGAGGCCTCCCTTGCCCCCCGTGGCTGTGGGGGGGCAGCTGGGAAGCTCCCTCCCCGGGGCATGGCGGAGAAGCCCCCCTTGCAGAAGCAATGAAAGGGAGACGGGCCGGGAGGGGAAGGGGCAGCCGGGGGTCTCGGGGAGACCTTTGGCGCAGGGGGTCCAGTTGCTAGGGATGAATGAAAACTACTCGATCGCCCACCTGGAGGCTGGGGGGCAGGCCCTGCCTCCCCCCCGCCATGCCAACCCTCCTGGCTCTGGGGGTGGAAGCTGTGGGCCCATTTCCTGGGTGCCCCCCAGGAGATACCCTTCAGAGAGGGGAGAACCAGCCCCTTTGCAGAGGAGGGCCTGCTGCCCTGGTGGGGGCAAGGGTCAGGTTTGGAAGGGGGCTGAGGAAGGGGGTCCTGCTGGTGTTTAAGGGGGAGGCAGAGAGCTGGTGAGGGGTAACTTTTCCTTGGCCTGGGAGGGTTTTTAAAATGGGGGGTCCCTGCTAGGGTAGTCCAGAAGAAATCCTTTGAGAGAGAGTAGAATCCGCCCCCCAACACCCTTCAGGAATATCCATGTCAGGTAAACCCAGGGAGGCCTCAAGTTCTAAGAGAGGGACAGCCAGCCCTGCTGGAAGACCCCTCCCCACTTTCCAGGAAGGGCAGATCGGTGGGGATCTTCTTAACTCATTTCCCCCTTTTGGGGGGACAGCTAAAACTATCTTCCCCCTCCCCAGACAGAATGGGAGACATTTTCCCTTCTGCTCGGTGTCAACAACACTTCAGTTCCTGCAGGAAATCACCTCCTTTTGCTTTGCCGGCAAATAGAGACCTTTTAAAAACAGGGTTGGGTTTTTTTCCCCCTTTCCTCCTCCCCCCCACCTTTGCTGTGGAAATTGCTGAGGTGTCAATACCCCCTCCTCACAAATGAGCAAATAATGGAACCCCACCTATAGTCACCTTCCCCAGCCAGTAGCTGCCACCCCCACCCCCCAACATCAGTTTCTCCCTACAGAAAAATAGAAACCTTCTCCCTATTGCACAGAGGGCAGAGGCAGTCTCTTTGGGGTTGGGGGGGCATTTTATTGTCCTCCATATCCTCTCCTTGTAGAGGTATGACCAAAGAATTTCTCTTATATTAAACAACACAGCATGGATGGGGAGGGGAGAGAAATATGGCCTTTTTCTGACTGCCTCCGTCACAGTTTTGAATAGCTATTATTCAAAGATATTATGACAGCCATTGAATAATAATAATAATGATGATGATGATGATGATGATGATGCATCCCCTCCCACAGTTCCACCCTCAACAGCTAGCTCGAATATAGACTGATTGGGGAGGGGTGGGCAATGGACCAGAATTAGTTGGGGACGACCAGGTGGGGGGGCAGGTTGTTGACAGTTACAATCCAGTGATCGGCTTCTGGTGGTGTGTTACTAGTTACTCAGTTTAGTTCTAGGCTGCTGTTCGGGAAGGTTCTGATGCCAGCAAAAGGGGGGGGGGCTAGAAATTAAACCTGGTCAGTGGGCCTAGGGTAGCCATGGTGAAGGAGGATTGAAATGATGCCGAAACTCGTGGCCCCCCTTCTCCCATCGTCCTGCTGCTGTTTTTGTTTATGTAACACTTCACAGTAGATTTCTTTTGCCCCTTTCTAAAGGATCTGTTCCCCCCTCCATATCGTATTTCTTTCTTGGCCTAATAAGATTTTACCGTCTGCGTGTTTGTGTATTTCTCTATATGCTTGTGGAGTGGGAAGCTTCTGAATTATTATAGTGGATTTGTTTATGGAATTGTTGTGTTAATAGTTCTGTTTATCAGGTGGCGGGGAGGGTTAGACAGATTGGTTGCAATTGACATAGTCAGCCGAAATACACTCCGAGATGTTTATTGAATGTGTTAACCTCTCCCTGGAGAATTTAATCGTGAAGGAATTAGGTATGTAGAGGGGTGAGGGGGTTACAAATAGCATTTAGTTTTGAGAGATACTGTAAAACAAACTTATTTAGATTAGGTTTGCTGGGGTCAGATTGTTATTATATGACAGTGCATGGTGTTTTCAGCCTCCTGTTTTAGCTCTCTGTTTTGTTTGAAAAACAAAACCAGTCTTTGATAATGTGCATAGACCTCTTTTTAAAATGTTGTTTTTAATAAATAGGAAGTGGCTCGTGATTGCTCTGGAATCAAAGCTATTTTTATCCTCGAATTGCATATGCATGTCGTCCCTCCAATACAAATTGCATTTGATGGTTAATTTCTACTGATTTGAGAGAAGGCTAGAACTCCAGCTGTTCAGTGACAAAAATTCTCATTATATATAAATTTTGAAAAGGCAGCTAGATTATGGGGAGATGAGCCCCACTGTGACCTAGTCTCTCTCTCATCCACCTTCCCCCAGTTTCTGATCACTTTGTTGCTTGTGATGTTAAAAGATCACAGTATTTTTTGAGACAAAGAATGGGGTCTTTAAATATGTACACGTGAGATTTCATATGGCTTATTGGTGGTGTGGTCGCTGTTTAATTCAATGGTGGATAGGAGAAAAGAAAATAGCTTGGCATTCCTCTCCAGTGCATGATTAGCTGCTGGTCTTTCTGTTCAACAAAAGAACCATAGAGATTTTTTTCAAAAAAGCTCTCAGACCAGACCTCTCACTATAATTCTTGGTATTTTAAGTGAGCTAGACCAATTTCTCCTGTGTCTGCAAGTTTTTGTGTCTGTGGAATGACAAAATAGATCTCTTTTGTTGTCTGTGGTTTGCCTAGTTCACTTTTCTATCTATACAGTTACGGTTTGGTTTAGCCAGGCCTTGGCTACTGTGACACAGCCTAAATCTAACCATGTTTAGGAAGTCCCGTGGATTTTTACTGAGGCTTATTCCCAAGTCACGTTCTTTTCCTAGATGCACTTAATTTCTGGATAATATTTGCCAACGTGGGACATCATCTTGTCACTTCTAGGTGTTACCTGCTTCCTCCTCTTTTGTTGTTAGTTTCATTCTACCTTTTCTGCTTTTAAAGTACTTTTGCCCTATAATCTTGACTTTCGGCTGGCGTGCCAGTATTTTGACTTTGCGACGGGGTGTGGGTAGGAAATGCAAACGTGGCCTTGCCAACCAAGCGTTGGGAGCTGTCTCTTTCTCTGCTAGTTTGGTGTGATGAGTGTGTAGTTTCCCATTGCCTTCCTATTTTTGCCTTTGGCTCGCCAATGCCTTGTGTACACCCTTCTCTGCAACCCAGAGGGCGAGGTTGGTTAACCAACCTCCTGTATTACGGGGGTAAGTTCTTCACATGTTTAAAGAAAACCTCATCTTGGTAATTGCATGATCTGAAGCTCTGAGTCATTCAGCTGCTTTTTTGGACGCTTCTCTAAGCATTGTGCAAACCTTCGAAAGAAGCCGGTGTTTGTGTGTGCTTCGGTCCCCCCTCCCCTCTTTGTTAGGGCTCTTCTTGCATTACAGAGTTAAGCTCAAAACAGCCTACTTTCCCATACCTGTCTCTTTTCTTAATATGGAGATCAGGGATTGATGAATGCAATCTTAAGTTCCAAGTCTCCACCGCTCCTTTCTTGAGAGGTTTGGGGAATTGGGACTTGGCCCTGAAGGTCTGTGAGTGGAGGAATCTCCTGTCTCCTCCCCCCCTCCCGCCCCATGGCACTTGGATTCCCTCCCCTCTCTACTCCGGAAGTGCCCAGGGAACTGCTTGTTTTGGAAAAGTGTTTGCAGGCAAAAGGCCCTGGGCTGAGCTTACAAATCAGCTGATTGGCTGTTCTGTTACTACCCGGAAATTGAGGCTTGGGCGGAACAACCCAAACAGCTGATGGAGTGTGTGACAAGAGGGTGTTTATACACCAAAGCAGGGGGCTGGGAAGGGGGAGGCCTGCCTGAAGGTTGTAGCAAGCCAGCGAGAGCAGAACAGTCTGTGCCCGGTCAAGGCTTAGCTGGGCCCAGGAAGTGTGGCCTGCAAGCAGATGGGTGTGCTCGTGAAACCTCTACTTTACCACTAGCTTTGATGGTTCCCCTGCACACCACACACCATGGTGAATTTAGAATGTTGAGGCAGCCGTTCTGCTAAAATTTTTAAAACATGGGTATAAACAATAGCGTGGCCATCTTCTACCTTGAGTCAAAAGGGGTATAAGCTGTCCAGTGCTGTACTTAGTTGCATCCTACTCTGAACTACTTTTTCAGTGTCTGGGATGAATCCTGTCTTCCTGATGGTTCAGAGGACTTTTGCATCATATCTGTCAGAAAAGTTGGGCTATAGACAGCTAGATGTGTGGCAGGAGAGTTGGGCTCAGGGTGAATATTTTGTTCTTGGCTTAGTGCAATTCCATCTTTCTTTGGTGGTGTGGAGTTTTTGTGTGTTTTCTTATCCAGGCTGTAACCAAACTGACACTTATTTGAGTCTATTATGTTTCTTGGAAAGAGCCGTTTCAGGCAACTCGTGTTTTTTCATTCTTTATATTCTCGTCTCTGGAATGGGGGTGAGAATGGCTGCCAGTTATTCAGAAGAAGAAAAGATTGGAACTTACCCTGTGATTCTAAAAGGCTGCATATATTTTTCACTGTTAGTATTCTCAGATAGTAGATTAACACCCCACCAAAAAAAAATTTTCTCCAGTTTTCTGCAGAGGAAATTATGCAATGGAATCTTTTATTATGCAGAATGAACCCATGTTGTGTGTCCACCCAACTCCAGCAAGATTTCATTGGACTCTTTCGTACAGTTTCTCCAAGGCCCTGTCTTTACTAGCAGTGTGCTTAGATAAAATGTCTGCAACCTGAAAAACAGGGCAGACGATTGGAACAGGAGTTAACTTTCATGGAAGATCGTAAGCATTTTTTATGTTTGGCAGAGACCTAAATCTTACATACCTATACCACACTCTATCACTTGTACCATTGTAGATGGCATGAAGTCTTTTGCATGATTGGTACAGGTGGTCCCCAGTTTAAGAGCGAGTTCTGTTCCCAACGTCTGTCCTTAATTTGAATTTGTATGTAAGCCGGAACAGCATTATTGTATGATACTGTATAAATAGTATTGTGTAATTAACTTGAACCATTGAGTATTTAACTCGAATTTTGCTACAATAGGCTCCGTTCTTAACTATAGGTCATCTGTAACTGGGGCATTCGTAACGCTGGGACTACCTGTAGTTCTGTGTCTGTGTGGATAGTAGAGAGATTTCACCCACGTGTTAATGGAGACGATTCCAGGTTTAAGCCCTTTTCCCAAAAAGATTCTTCTCTGTCAGTCTCTTTTGCTACATTTCCATATTTATTAAATTTGTATGCCACCTCACTCCCAATGACTCTAGGCAGCATATAAATTACATATATATATAAAATGTATATGTGTGTGTATGTGTACAGAGAAAGAGACAGAGAATAATCTTTTTAGGAAACAGGCTTAAGCCTGAAATTGTCTCCCATTAAAATAATTAATTAACGGAGGGGAATTTAGTCACTTGAACCCTCATCCCAGGTCTGTAAAGGTACAGAATAAAGCCTAGATCTGCTTCGAATATGCATCTTTGAAAATAATAAAACTTATGTTTATTGATTTAGAGAGAACAAAGTCCATGATAACTATTGGTGACTACTACGTCTCCCAACGTCGTTGGTTATATTTATAGATTGCTTTTCCTCTGTGGAGCTCAGCATGTCAGGGGCCTTGCCTTCCATTTTATCCACTGGGGTTAATCTGAAAGATGACCGCTGTCCTGGAGCACTGAATGGGCTATTTTAACCCAATCACAATTGTATTAATTGCTCTGTTATTTATCTTCAATTCACACTATGTAGCAGAGTAAAAATACAAATAGTGGAGCAATGCAAATATGCTGCACTGAAAACAGAGATTCATAAAAGTATCCCCTGCCTGCTAGAGACCCGTGCATTACAGTTATATCCCTGCCTGAAGGTCATTACATGCAATTGGCGACTTCTAAACTCTGAGTGTTTGGAAATGGTAAAAATGTATTTTTGTTTGAAAATCTAAGAAGAAAGAGACTCTGGGCTATTTACTTGAAAAAACAGGCCAGGGAGTAGACGTTAATTTATCAAAGGAGAATGTATCATACTTATTAGAGGATACTTAGTTTTGGACAGGTCCATAACGGGGATGGAAAGTTAGAAGATAGGTGGACGCTTGTATCTTGCGCATTTGATGTTTCCTGGTTAACAGATGCAAACTTGGGGGTGGGAGAGGCACCTCTTTGTGAAGCATCTTTGTCACAGTTGAGATGTTTAGAGTGTTTGATGATTATTTGTGCTTGCTTTTGGTGACACAGGATACCCTTATGTGACTCACGCTTTGAAATTCTGTCTGTATTTTTCTCTTTGCAGAACAAAATAGTCATACAATCTGTAGCTACCAAACACCTCCTAAATTCAGTATGCTTCTTAACAAATAGTCTCCCTAAACATCACATGCCCCCCCCTTTTTTTTTTTTGGAAATGAGGGTGTTTAAATGAGCTGGAATTTATTGAGGAACAATACAGGGTAGGCAACCAGTTTATGGATTATTTTATAACTAATTATCCGTTTTGGCCCAAGTTGATTTTTCCCCCTAATTTTAATTTGAATTGTTCCCTCGTTTTTTTTGACAAAGCACAGATGATGTGGCAAATCTTTATTGTCTGGATAGTAAAGAAGAGTGTTTACAACAATAATATAAGTGCTGAACATCATTTCACAGAGGGGCAGCTCTGATTAAAAATTCATATTTTTAATCTGCGATTAATGAGTTGTCTGAGCATGCTGATTAATTGCTTATGTGATCTCAGCTGTGCATGAATTACAGCTTTCCAAGATTTTACCTTGTTGCTCTCAAAAATGAACTTACCAGGTTCTCTCGAGTTTCTTGCCTGCTGGAAGGGCATTCGGCTTTGATTTTAAATTCACTGTCTCATTGTTGCTTTGTCAGTTTGATTGTGTGTCCCCCTGAAGCTTAGGCTTGTAAAGCAGACTTGAAGACAGGGCTGCATCTACTTATAATATCATTAAAATGGATAGTTGGGGCTAGAATGGCTTAATAAGAATTGGCTTAGAACAGCTTGCAGTATGAAGCTTTTTTAAGCTTTCTTTCTCATCTGTTTTATAAGAAGGGTTTGTTTGTGTGTGGGTTCAGCCTCATTAAGTTGAAAGCAGGAATTGAATTAGCGCAATTAATGCATTAATCAGATTTCAAATATATGAAATGCATTTTTTTTTAAATGTTGCTGGGTTGAAAGGCTAAGACATTGCTCTCAAAAATAAATGCAGACCTCAATTTGAACATTGTTTGTTAATTTCATTAACAGGATAAATATGGGGACAAACTGTCTTTTTCAAGATATTCAGCTAGTGATCCCTGATTGTAGATGGCATGAAGGTGGGAAAGATCACAAGAGATCTAGTTCATACTTCATGTGAGCATGGTTGAATTGTTGAATAAACTAGTTGGATGGGCTCACACAATATAAGCCAAAAACTATGGTTTGCAAGCTACAGTGGCTAGGTTTGCCCAAGAAATCAGACATCCTAGTCCTCATGGTTTCCTATCAAGTACTAACCAGGTCTGTTCCTGCTTAGTTTTTTCAAGGTCAGCTAAGGGAGAACAGGAGTAATGAAAAGAAGCTTTGGAACATTTAACTAGCCTGTGATTGCAGCCAAAAGTCTTTAGTAAGGTTTTCCCAACCTCCTGGCCTCTAAATGTGGTGCATGGAATTCTGGGAATTGCAGTCCTGACACATCTGGAGAGTGCCAAGTTGGGGAAAGGTGCTGTAGAATATATCAGCTCAGAACAGAATTGTTTGTACTTTAAGGCTTATTGATTAAACAGACTCTGGGGAGCGTTGCTTCATGCTTATTCCTAAGCTTCCATATGAAAACTAGAGAAGGCTTTCTTGCTAATTTCCCTATTACCTTGCTTATGAGTCTGGTCCCAACTTTTCTCTTGTGCTGTCTTTTCTTTTCTCTATACCTGTAGAGCAGGAATGAGACTCTTCAGATGTCAAGAACACAAGAACAGCTCTGCTGGATCAGCCAAGGCCCATCTTAATCCAGCGTCTCACTTCTCACAGCAGCCAACCTGATGCCTCTAGATTTCCACAAGCGAGAGGAGGAAACGTAGCCCTCTCTTGCAGCTGGTATTTGGAGGCATAATCGTCCCTGCCCCGGAGTCTTCAAGACTGACCACCCTTAGCAGACCTGTCCTCCATGAACTTATTCAACCTACGTTTAAAGCTGTGCAAGTTAGTGGGCAAAACTGTGTCTTGCGGGAATTAATTTCACTGTGTGAAGGAGTGTTTCACACTTCGGTCTGTTCTAAATCTCCTTTCATTCAGCTTCTTTGGAAGGTCCTGGTGTTCGGAGTGGAAGAGAAACATTTCTCTCTGTCCCCCCCTTTTTCAGATCATCCATGGTTTTAGAATCCTTGATCATGTCCCCCTCCGTCACCTTGTTTCCCAAGCTAAAGCGTTTTAGTCTTTTCTTGCCAGGAACGTGTTTAAGCACCCCAATTATTAGGGTTGCCCTCTTGTGCATTTTTTCAAGCTCCATTAGATGTTTTCTCAAATGTGGCAACCAGAACCATCTGCCCCAGATGTGTGTAACATGCCCACCTGTGTAACATGCCCACCTGTCTCTGAAGAGATTTTGGAAGATCACTCTTCATTCTTAAGAGGTGCTATTTAATATGTGTTAACTGGAGCAGTTCTGAGTTAACTGTGGAGCCACAGAAAGGTTGGCTATAAGATCCTCTTTAACCCTGGGAAGGAGCCAGATGTATACGGCTCTCCGGATGGCTCATATCTTGGAAAGGTTTCTCTGTGTGGAGAGCATCTGTCTTCATCCCTACCCAACGGTGCCACGACTGGGCAACGCTGCCCCGTGCCCTCAGCCTATGAAATGTTAGAGGACAAGGCTGTAAGGCCCAAAACAAATGGCAGAGTTTGCTTGCTTCTGTCTTATGGTTGAGAGAAAAAAGGAGCGTAAGGCAAGTGGAAAATAATAGCCAGGCTTACCCAAAAGCTTTCTGAAAGGGCCATTCATACAAGAGAAGCTTTGACGATTTCTTCCCCTTGTCCTGTTACTGTGACAGTGATTTTTCCCATGGCTTATGTCATGATGCTGAAGTGGCTTGTTTCAGGGCCTCAACTCCTTGTACACAGAGATGTACAGATGCCAAATTGCCAGCCCAAGTTGTGCTGCTGGTTAATCAATTAGGGTGTCTGCTCAGCAGGCGCACCGAGTGACCTTTGGCCATCAGCGCGGTGAGATTTGAGCTCCTGGAGGCTAGGAGGAGAAAGAAGTCTGAAAGAAAAAAAACAGCTTAGACTCCCTTGATGGTGGGTGCCCCCTACGATGGGGATGTCTCTGCCAGACCGTATAAGCTGGGCCATTGTTCTGCTGGCGGTAATTTGGGGCCTCCGGTTGATCATTAATCTGAAAGCCCGAGTGCCAGAAGAGCACTTCTTCCAAGCGTCGCATGCCCTTGGCTCTCGCTAATTAGTGGGAGAAGCTTCCAGAGAAGCCTCATGCCTGCTGCAGGTCTTAATGCTGTAGTCTCAGGCTTAGTCTGGAAACCAAGTGGCGGGGTTGGTCTAGAGCAGTGTTTCTCAACCTTGTCCACTTTAAGATGCGTGGACTTCAACTCCCAGAATTCCCCAGCCAGCCTTGCTGGCTGGGGAATTCTGGGAGTTGAAGTCCACGCATCTTAAAGTGGACAAGGTTGAGAAACACTGCTCTAGAGAATGAGAGTTTGCCAAGGGGCAGTGAAATTTTAGGAGGTTAGACATAGGTCTCAGGAACGTGCGTGGTTTCAAATTCTGCAGGCCAGGCAAAATGAACAAGCAAGGCGTTCTTGGCTGTTGGTTCTGCTAGTGGTCATTACCTTTTTTCTCTCATGTCCCACCAGTTACTTGGAGCCTAGTCTTAACCATGAAATAATGTGAAGATGTGGACACGCATTCTTTATTATATTTATCATTTATGATAAGTTTTAAAAACTTTAAAGTCTTGGTATGTTATCCTGCATCCCACAAACTTTATTAAAAGGCATGTGCTTTTGTGAGCAAAGCTTGGGCACCTGATGAAGTAATCTGCAGCTCATGAAAGCTTCTGCCTTTCAATAAAATTTATTAGTTGGAAAAGAGGCTACCAGACTCCTGATTTTTGCCACCGTAGACTAACGTGGCCCTCCTCCCACAACATCTAAATAAGGACTCATGTCTTATTCTTTTGAAACATTGCTGAATTCTTGAAGAGTCATATCAAGCTGGAATATCTAACCGGGCTTCTCCCCGCAAGCGCTACCTGGGAATATTAGATATTGTAGTCCCAAGATCTCTGGGATATATCAGGTTGGGGAAATTGATTCTAAACTTAAGGATGCCCCAAGTAACATAGTCTTTATGCATCCTGCTAAGCCAGAATGTGGTTTTCTTGTCAGTGCATTTTATAAATCATGGTTTATAGTACTATGCAAAGCATTTGGGGCCATTTTGAATTTGAAGCATTCCCTTCCAAGTCTGGAACCCCTCATTTTGAGGGCAGAACAGCCACTGAGCATGAAACAGGCTATTTTTAATGTTCAGGGAGTGTTTCTGTCTTGAATCAGCACCGAACACGCTGTTTTGAGCTTGAAGCATTTCCAAAATACTTGAAATGGCCTGTTTTGCCCTCAAGATGGGCCTTTTTGAATATAGAGCAGTTCAGTTTCAACATGTTTTGTACACCCCTTGTCATAGCTTAGTGCCATGGACAATCTAGGCCAGTGTTTCTCAGCCTTAGCAGCTTGAAGATGTGTGGACTTCAATTCAGAGAATTCAGACTGATCTGCCTGCACTTGATAGAAATGCGTAATCCTGGGCTGTTTGGATTTTTTCAGGTTTCTTTCAAATAGGTTGAGTTATTTTGAGGAGGGGGGAACAGGAGCTGTGAGGATGGCAGGGAAGTTGTATGAAGAAGTCCGCCCACGAATCTCAGACGCTGGCATCCCACTGGGCACTACGTCTTGTCTTGACGGTTGACAAGTATGTGTTGTGTATATCAGAACTCCCACATTGTTCAAGACACTTAAAATCCTTGTGCGCCTAGATGGTGGCTTATTTTAGAAACAGGCTTTGATCTCTCATATTTTCTAGGAGATCCCAGAACATTAGAATCTAGACTTTCCTTTTTCACCCAAGTGCTCTGGTTGTGTTGGTTTATTCCTGCAAGCCCTCTTCTCAAGTAAGGTAGTGAGAATTAGAAATGAGCGCCAAGGAGCCAACCTTGGGTTCCAGGTGTCAAAACCAGCCACTATGGTTCAGGACCTTACAGGTTTCCCACCCTCGTGATCTAGCTAATAACTGCTACAACCACTTCCTACCTCTCATTCATTTATATACTCCTAATTGGCTAAGTGGAAGTTGTGGATTTGCGGCTGGAAGCCTTTACTGCATTCACCCACTTGGTAATTATGTGGGGGAGGCAGCTGGTTTATGTTTAAAAGATGGGGTGTTCAGTAGCAGAGGATTGGCTTCAGAGTGTAAGAAGTCCCTCTTCCTGGATCAGAGAAGAGACTGTCCAGTCTAGCTTTTGGCCTCCAGGAGCAGCTAGTCAGATTCTCCAGAAGATCTCCCAAGGTACCAGTCTGTTCCCAACCTCTTAGAACAGCGTTTCTCAACCTTGGCAATTTTAAGATGGGTGGACTTCAACTCCCAGAATTCCTGCTGGCTGGCTGGGGAATTCTGGAAGTTGACGTCCACCCATCTTAAAGTTGCCAAGGTTGAAAAACACTCCATTAGAATATAAGAGATGCTTCAGAAAAATAGGATCTATTTCTGACAGTCCAGCTTTTCCCAGAATGCTGGCTGGGAACTGCAATCTCTACATATCTGGAGGCCCCTAGTTTGGGGATGGCTGAACATGGTTTTGAACAGGTTTTAAAAGTTTCACCTATCAGTCTGTGTATGGTTGGATCTGTAAATTAATTTTGTAGGTACCACCTTGGCTCTCTTATTGCCTTGCCTGGCTGAAACACTTAGAAGCCCTCCGGCTGTTTTGTGGTCCCAGCTTGGCTTCTGGTTATGAAATTTACAAAACAATAACAGAAGAGGCCTTACTAATATCTAAACGGGGTACTTTGTGACGGTCCCACAGCAGGTGCCTGTGAATTGCCTGCATTCTTTGTCCTTGTGCGCCTTTGTGTATACCTGAAACAATTTTAGATCATATTTCATAGTCAGCTTGACCGCAAGTATCCATGTTGACAATACACAGGATGTACTGCAACACCTTCCCTAATCTGGCCTCCTCCAGATGTGCGGGCACTACCACACCCAGGATTGCTAGTCAACATAGCTGGAGGATTTGGGGAACTCTGATCCCAAACTTCTGGGGAGTGATGTTTTCCTCAGACAGCAACTTTTTAAAAGTTTATTTTAAAATAGGGGTTAGGGGAACCAACTTAGTACTAAGTAGACTCTGGGGGGGGGGTTCTTTTCTTTTTTCCCCTTTTTTTGGAATCCTGCCTATTCTGTTGCCAAGAAAGATGAAAGGCCTCTATTTACTGGCTTGTGAATGTGGCTGTGCAGCTGGGTGTGCATAGAGTAGTAGGTATTTATTCTACTTGAACATTGTATAGCTTGTATTATAGTGTGCTCAGCTCCCCTTGTGCCATTATCCCTTGTTTCGAGTAGATTCTTGTACACATTGAGGACACAAGCCCTTGGCATGTATGCCTAAAGAATCCTGCCTTTTTATTGCCTTGATTAGGTTACTCAGCTGCCCGAGTGCCTTGACAATCCAGGCAGAGCATTTGAAATCAGAAAATGCCCTGAGTTGGACCATCTCTGTGTTGGAAAACCTGCTCTGTTGGTATTATGTCCTGCTGCAGACAGGATTTCTTTGATTTTAGTATTTTATCCACTGTGCCTAATCTCCACCTTTTTTTTTTCATGTATCTAACAGTGCCTTTTATTTATTTTGAGTTTGGAGGACAGCTGATGACCCATTGACTGGATCTGTACCATGAACTAAGCCATAGTGTCAACCTGTGTTCAAGGTCCTAAAAAAACTAGAATGTGAAAACATGTTTTAAAAGTTTTTTTATATATATATATTTGTTTAATGATTTCCAAATAGCCAGAAAATAAATAATCTTTTTGGATGTAATGAGCCAGGGTGAGTGGCAACTTACTGTTTGTTTCACTCAGTGTAGAGTGGCTGCATGTGAGTGCATGAAGCTTATTCTGACCTGATTTATTAAACCAAGATAAAATGAAGGTCAGTCATAATGATTCCAGTAGGGTTTGCACAGGAAAACTTCAGTGGATTGTATCCATTATTTTAAATTTAATGACCAGAATGAAATGGAGTTGCACATGACCAGTTTTGTTGTGCTGAAACTCCAATTTAAAATACGTTTCCTAAACATTAGACAGCAACAGAGTTATGATGGAAAAGTGATGTTGTAACCTGGTTGTTTTAGAATTTTGAATCTTGGTTTTTTGGCTGTCCTTCCAGAGCTTGAGTGGGTCTTAAGACTGTGAACCTAGAAGGGTGATTTCATGCACTCCTGTTCGTTTCATCAGGATACTTGGCATTGACGTTCTCTGAAGAGGAGCCTGTGTGATCCTTTTCTCGAAGGAGCAAATGAAGATGTAGTTTCAGAAGCCCCTTTGCATGTGTGAAAATGACTCATTTCAGCCTGTTGATGGCAGTTGGCGTGTTTGAATGTCCTCCAATGCAAAAGGAAGATCTGTGCATGTGCACATCCTAAACTCATAATGTGGTTTGTTTCCATTTGGGCTTGGTGTATTGTATGAATGCAATCATTGGGGAT
Organism: Python bivittatus; assembly: GCF_059951505.1. Classification (NCBI taxonomy): domain Eukaryota; kingdom Metazoa; phylum Chordata; class Lepidosauria; order Squamata; family Pythonidae; genus Python; species Python bivittatus. The sequence continues at coordinate 61,975,598 of NW_028277058.1, forward strand.
TGTGAACTATGGTGTACAGCTTAGTGTCAAGTCTGATTCCAGCCACTGAAATTTATTCAATGAATCATAATCAAGTAAACTCCCAAGTGCCATTCAAGGTGGTGGTTGTCACCTTTAAAAGACTACATGGTTCAGGGCTTGGGTTTCTTCAGGACTGTCTGCTCCTAGTAGTGTCTGGCCTAGTGAGATTTGGAAGGGATTGTTCTCTCTGGGTTCCTACTCTGAGAAGTGTCACCTTCAGGGGCCACAAAGGTGGTTCTTCTCCTTTGGGCCCCCTTTCTCTGGGACCGCATTCCCCCTGCTTAGAGTAGTTCCAGCCATGTTGGGATTTAGGAAGGCTGCTGTTCTAGGAAGACTTTGGAGACTGAAGGTAGATATGAGTCACCCCTGCGATGAGTTGTTGAGAGAATTGTTGATATTGTTGAGAGTGTGTTCCTTGAATTAAGATGATGTTATGTGTTTTGCTATGTGCTTTTTTGTTTTTTTTCTGACATGGGATGCACTCTGTTTAGAGTCGGTCACAACTAAAGTGGCATCTGAGCTATATGCCATGGCTAGTAGAGTGTTGGAACCAGGTCAGAGAAATCAGCCTTCCTTGTAGCCTTTCCAATCTTTTGTGCACAGATACTGTGTATGTGAAGGAGACGATCAGATATGCTACCCAGAAAAAACCATTAATCTTCTGCTTAATATTTAAACCAAATCAGTTTTAGTTGTTTAAGGAGACCCCATGCTTGTGCAGTTTCAATCATCATTCCTCCTCTCTGCTCCCATTTTAAAAGAGCATCTGGGTCTTAAGACTGGACAGTTCCAAGTTTCTCCAAATTTCCCTCATGAATTTCATTTCCTAGCCACACTCCAAACTTGTCTCCAGTAGGAAAAATGAATGGTGAAGTCCAGGACATAGTCATTCTCCTGAAATCATTCTTCGCGTTTTTCAGGGTCTCTCTTTCTCTCAAATTCATCTGTTGCTTCTTAGTGAGGTCTCCCAGCAGGCTGGCTTCCACAGACTTCCCCTTGATTTTCAGGATTGTAAGAATGTTTGTGTTTAAAGGAATTGGGAAACTAGTTCCACATGATCATAACAAGCCTAGCGTCAGGATACAATTCTTGAGCGCAGGGCAGTGTGAGACAGGGAAAAGAGGGCGCCGGGTAAGCATTTGTTTAAGTGGATTCAGCATGACTTGGAGATAGCTGTGAGTTATTTTTAAAGGCTGCATATGCTTCCTAGGAAATAAGCCCCATTGGTTTCTGACACCACTAATAATATTTAGAAGAGGACTGTTCTCTAGGTATGCATAACTACTGAACTTCAGTGGTGCATGAAAGCAAGTGAGATTCATTTGTTTAAAATCGGAGAAGTGCACCCTGAAGGCTTTATTCACACATATTAATAAGCCAGAATGAAGCAAACCACAGTATCGCTTAGCGTGTTATGCAATCCCAATCATGCCAGCCTATAAATTATTATTTATAGCTTAGTGCATCATACAAAATGAGCCAATTCCTGAGCAACAGTTAAACCATAGTTTAGCATGAAGTTTGATCCTAGTCGTGTTCTGCTCCTCTTTCACAAAGCTTTAAGTAGTTTCGAGTACCGTTTGTAAAGGATGCTAATGGGCAATTTCCGTGTTCGGATTATTACGTTGTGGAATAGTCTGTCCTGAGATGAGGGGAAGAACGTCCTGTGCGTGGCTTCTTAGAAGAGAGGCTTTGAGCCAATTCAAAAGTCTCGCGCAAAAGTTTCAAGAAAAAGTGCTCCATAGAAGATGAGAGAGACAGAAATACAGTGGAGTGGCTTCAGCCAATCTAGATCTCCCTTTCAGTTTTCAGTGAGAGAAAGCGGCTGCTGATTAGTCTGATGTTTATTATGTTTTTTAAAAGGTACGGGATAAAGGAAAACTGAATTCCCCTCAATATTAATGGAAGTGGAATGTATTGTAAAAAGTCTGCATAATCATGACTCAAATGTGTTTTGTATGACAAGCATCCATCTCCAGCCCCACAGCTGGTTAGGCGAACACCTGTTTGCCTTCAATAGTGCTACAGCCTTAACTTCTCTTTTCTATGACTTTGATTTACAAACAAGGAAAGCAAAATATTTTCAGAGTTGGAATGGAAGGGGAGGAGAACTTGTGTGAGGCTATTAATCATCATTAATTACAGAGCTTCCAGTGCGCTGGATTGCTTTTCCATCTAGGTTTCATGCGCAGCGACTCGGTAAAATAGGTCAGTGTTCCTATTTTTCAGGTGGTAAACTGAGGCTGAGCAAGAAGTACCCGCAGTGTCCTGCCCAAGCCTACACAAGTTTCCCATGGTCTCCAGGGTTCTGAAATAGCCTAGGTTTTAAAGAAACAGAAATGTCTCCATGCACCTTTGTAGTGCCTTAATGTACAGCATTTACTTGTTTGGGCCACAGGAACAGGATGCAACTTGACAGATAAAGGCCGAAAGAATAATTTTGAAGAGTTCATTGTAGCCTTTCGAGGTGGGCACAGCATATTCTATCCTTGTCAGTAGAACCAAAAAGATTAGGGCAGATTTAGCGGACAAAGACTTGGATGAAGTTTGCACTCTGCTGCCTTGTGTTTATCCTTGTAACTCTTGGAATTCTTTCACTTTGAGCCTATCTGTAAATTGTTTTTGTCATTTGATAAAAGTTAAATGGTGAGTGAGAGAATAATGGTATATAGCCTTTTAGTAAGTTCACGAGTGACTTGAACTGGGGCCACAGCACATTCTCAGCTGTTCTTCTGACCTCTGTTCCCCCCCCCCCCGTGATCCTTGCCAGGGCCAGCTACTGGACGTCTGACCCCTACAACGGTGGTGGCCTTCCTGGCCTATACCAGATTAGTGCTTTTGAATCCCCAAGTTTTTCGGCTGTATTCAGGCCTTCCCCCACCCAACTGGATTCCTTTTTTAAATCTGTGCTGGGGAGAGCATGACTCCATGAGAAACGCAATCCTGCTGACCTTTCTGAAAATCTTTAAATCTGTCTGTGCCAGAGATTACACCAGCCAGGTATTGATTACACGAAGTTGCAAAGAGAGAATTAAGCAGTACAGCGCCTCGGCATTCTTCTCAATTGCTTAGCTAATGTTTGGGGCTGATTTTCTGCCCAGAGCAGAAATAGGCATCTCTGGACTGGTTGCTCTATTTGCATGGAAGGCTGCCGGGGAGGAGGGGAGGAGGAAAAAACCAGAAGTGTATCTTCTATAAGGAAGTAAGATAAGCGACGTCTGTGATCAGAAGCCATAATTTGAGGTTAACTTAGAAGAGCGGTATGAGCTTGAAAGCTACCAATTCTGACATTCCTTCCCTATTTCATGAAGGAAAAAAAACATTGGAAATGAAAGGTTTCGTTTATTGTTACTCTGAAGCACACAAACTAGTTTAGCAGCTTCACACGCTTTGTCAAACCTGCGTGGCTATGAGGTTTAGCATTATAGCAATGTTTTTCAAACTCGGCCACTTGAAGATGGGAGGACTTCAACTCCCAGAATTCCCCAGCCGGCCATGTCCACCCATCTTTAAAGTGGCCAAGTTTGAAAAACGTTGCATTATGGGAAGGCAGCCTTCGTGGTTTATAAACCATGGTAAATGGATCTGTATGCAAGCCAGTGCAGTTGTGGTTTATTCAACGCACATGGTTAGCAAATCATGGCTTACTGTGATTTTTGAGCCAGATCATTCATAGTCTTTCAGCAAAACGGCATTTTTGAGTTCAAAGGAGCATTTTTGCCCCCTTTGCAGTCCCTTTTGATCAACCTTTCAATTTGGGTATCACTGTTCTGCTGGTAATTTGCAGAGTCAGCAGGTGGTGACAAGCGACAGGGATTTTTAGGTGGCGCGTTTCATTGGGTCTGGGTGTGAACTAAGTGGCGCTTCCTCTCTGCACTTCAGGCCTGCGGTCGGGAATGGAAGGCTGCCCTTGGATATGGGGCCGTTTGATCAATTTAAGTGTAATCAGACAGAAGAAAAAGCTCAGAGGGAGATCATTCTGGATCCCTCATTGGGAATGAAAATAACATTGGAAAGAACGTGCCGCCTTTCTCATAAAATTTACTAGAAGGCTTGTCACTTGCAGCTATTGCAGAATAAAAGGAATAATTTCCGTGAGCTTTTTGAATAAGATTTTTTTTAAGTCTGTCTGGCACCAAGTAATAATTCAGCTTCAGGAGCTGCTACGTTTGCCTCTGATTGCCAGCACCGGTCTGTCACTGACAGAAAGGCAGCTTGGCCCATTGCGTTCACTTTGGAAGGCTGCACCCCCCACGCGCTGGATGCAAGACTAGGCCTAATAGCGCAACGGAAATGCTTTCTTGGATTTCTTGAGAAGAGAGGCTCTTGAATTCAGGGGTTCTAAGAGGGGCAAGTGAGCATTTTCATTCCAATTTGCATGCAGGTTGTGGAAGTTGGAAGTTTGAACTCACCTGGTAATCTGAAGCATTGTAAAAACAAAACAAAACCAGTGTCAGAGAAATAGAACTGCATGAGCCTTGCTTTCTTTTAACCGTAGTTTGTGGACTAGACCACCACTACATGAATTCCCATGACCCACTGAGCCATTGAAACCTCAGTCTGGGTTCGCATCTCTCAATAAGGCTAAACCAAACCAACAGCATTATGGCTTAGCATGTTGTCTGAAGGCAAACGCGGCCTTCCCAAAGATGGCACTTCCCAGATGTGCTGGGCTTCCTCATTCACAATCCCCACCGCAGCACCCCCAACGGCCCCTGGGCTGGGAAGGGCTAATGCTGGGCTAGTTCACAAACAGCATTAGGTAGCAGGTGCCTTTCAGTGCGCTTAACCAGCAGGCAAGCCTGATATCAGGGCGAACGTGAAGCTTTTGCCCGGGGGACGGTTCTCAGAGCGGTAGCCTTGCTTGAAACCTAGAACAAACATAGGCTTGGAAATACGGCTGCGTGACGTAGGTCCCTTCTCAGAATCGCCTGGCAGTTTCTCTCTGCAAAACCCAGATGCCTTCATTCGGTCTTGGGGTCTAACTGGAACTGCAGAATATTGCAATTGGTCAAATGTGTAAGCACACTTTCAGTACTTACAAGGCTGTGCTCCGTTTGGAGCGTCGGCCAGCCCTTTACTCAGGCTAGATTGGAGGCTGAGCAGAAAGCCCTTTACATTCTTTTCAAACACGCCCTATTCCAGTGTTTCTCAACCTTGGCCGCTTGAAGACGTGTGGACTTCAACTCCCAGAATCCCCCAGCCAGCATGGCTGGCTGGGGGATTCTGGGAGTTGAAGTCCACACGTCTTCAAGCGGCCAAGGTTGAGAAACACTATCTAGAGTGTTGTGCAAACTCAGCCCGGTTAACAGTTCACTGTTTCGATTAAACCCAGAAAACCAGGTTAACTGAGTTAGACATGGTTAACTTAACCACGTCTAATTACGTTGTGCAAATATAGCTCATAAATTGCCATCTGCCAATGCTCCTGGGTCCATTTTAAGTGGGGAGAAGCGCTGGCAGGAAAAGCAGCGCCCAGGGACCCTCGCTGCTGACAAGTGAGGCTTTGGGGAAAAGCTTGATATAGGGCTAGTTGGTTTGTGAGCAGAGCTGGAGTTGGCAGGTTATTGCTGGTTTGTGTTTTCCCAATTGCAAGAAGCCCAGCATTATGAAACGGCAGTGGGAGGATTTGTAAACCCTCCTGATTTCCAAAATAGTCGTCTGTCTCTAGGCTAGGCAGAAGTGTGTGGCTTACTCCCATAAAAATGTGGTTTAATAGAGAGTGCCCAAGAATTGGAATGAGATTAATGTTGTTACCAAGAGCAAGAAAGAGGGCTGGGTAGAGAGGGAAGAAGCAGAGTTTTCCAGTCCAGGTATTAAAACTGTAATCCTATAAAAAATGCAGTAATATTACTTCTCCCCCAATACTTCTTTCGCTCTTGGTGCGGAACTGACCAGGATGGGAAGGCTCTCGGCTTTTGTTTTTAAAAATAACCTGCTTCTGGATCCCTTGCCCGGGGGCTCTGCTGCAGATGTTTCCATTCCCCCAGTCTGGCCTGCTTTGAACTTTTGCACTGTCTCCCACCCGTCTAGCAGAGCTGCGAAGACCAGAAAGACAAATGCAGAGTGTCTCCCTGAGATGGGCTGCAAAGCTTTTCAGAGGATGTTCATCTCTTTCATTCAGAAACGGAGTTTTTGAGGCCGAACCTAAGTTGGGGTAGGCAACCTTGGTGGTATCTAGGCATGCGTGGAATCCTGAGAACTTTGTATAAATTGCTCTCGAAATGGTTGCTTGGAGAGCGGGGGCTTTGCCATTCATAATACGGAGTGTCTTCCTGGATATGACCAGCTGCAAAACACCCATTTAGCAGAAGATGTGATTGTCTCTGCCGCTTGTTATTAATCACACCCACACACCCCAAACAGTATCTTCCAACCTCTTTTACTTGTTTGGATCATGGACATCTTTCTAAATAAAGCACTGGGCTGTAGCCACTTAAGAAAATGCTAAGAACGTCTATAGAAATAAATTCTTGGAAACAACTGTGTAGCTAGACTGGAGGCTGATGTTCTGCTTTTATGCTACTGGAAACTCTGTTTTACTCAAGAGGATCTTAAAGTCCAGTAGAGCAGGAAACCAGGAGAAATGTGTGCTTGGCCTTCATCCTCTTGCTCCTTGGTTTATATGTATTTTCTGCCCCTTTCATTGAGTGGGGGCAGTGGGGGCACAAAAGGGCAGTGGGGAAGTGTTATCAGGGCTGCCTGTGCTTCATGAACTTTGCAATTGCATTCGGCTGTCTTTCAGCAATCAGGAGGTCAGCACTGACCCTTGGGTCTGCAGAGGCTCAGTGACACAGGTGTCTCCTGTGTCTCGAGTTTTGTCTAAGGCAGTGTTTTTCAAGCTTGGCAACTTTCAGATGGGTGGACTTCAGATGGGAGTTGAAGTCCACCCATCTGAAAGTTGCCAGTTTATAAAAGCATTTAAGGCAGTGTTTTCCAGTTAAATATCCCCAAGCTTGAAAAACACTGGTCTAAGGTGATCCAGTATGGTAGAGAGACAGAATGAGTCCTTGCCTGCCTGCGGTCAAGTGGATGTCCAGCTAGGTGGATGTGCCTAGTTGACCTGACTAATCGCAACACGTCAGGCAAAGTTGGTCCTGGTTAATATTGGATGCGAAATCTCAAAACTATAGACTAGACTAGAAAGTAAAACAAATCAGAAGAGAGCAGCAGCAGCAAATTATTTCCATTCTGTTGACAACAAAGCTTTGTGGATGTGACCATGAAATCTGAAGGAGTCAGGCTCACCTGGAAGGAACATTTTACTTGGATATGGATATGTTGAGACTTGGCCTCCTCCTTTAATGACTTGTGTTGGAAAACATTCCTGTCTTGTCAATATCTCTACCAAAGAGGAAGGAAAGAAGGTGGTCTGGTCCCGGCATTTAGGCTGATCTTGGAAGTTCAGTAACTTTGAGATGGCTGTGTGGCTTTGTCTCACGTTCTGCCAACCTCATCCCTCACTGCATTGGTTCAGCAAGTGGCATGGAGGACGTCCTCACCCAGCCTGAGAACTTCGTTTTCCCAAGGGATTCCTTCAGAGGGGAATGGAGTCAGTCCTCTGTGGATTCATCGGTCAACAGCTCTTAGCCAGCTACCGAAACAAAACCTTCAACTGCATTAATGAATGTAACCTCTGGTTCTTCGTTTAAGGAGCAGCGGTCAGGGCAGATCCTACTTGGTTGTTCTCCAAAAAGAGTGTGACGGAATTGTGGGAGGAAAAGTGGGCCTCCAGATGGCAGGAGGATTCTAGCTTAGGTAGAAAAGTGGTGTGTTTTTCTCTTCTCAGCATCAGGCATACTTCTGGGTTTGTTTACACAGTCAGTTGCCCTGGCATAATGCAGCTAATTCTTTTCATTCTCTACCGGTTGTTCATGGCTGTTTCAAGCATGACTCTGTTCACTGAGATTGTTCCTTAGGCTCCCCAAGCTAGCCTGCTTTTAAGTTAATGGTGGTTTCAGTAGTGGTTGTGATGGTGAATTGCATCTCTGGTTGGCAAAATTGAAAACCTTAGAAAGTTTCTCCACCCCAGATGAGCAGAGGTAAAAGCAGAAACCAACCTTTCAGTTATTAGACTTTAAGATGGGGGGGGGCACTGGAAGGAGTTTTTAAAGGCTAGAAATTGTGGTGTGCTCACCCTCTCTTATTGTTAGTGGTGAAATGAGTTTGGCAAATTTTCCTCTCCCACCCCCTGTGCTTCCAAAGCCTGTAAGACCTGTTTGACCAGAGAGTAACAAGATAAAAACAGGCTGTGTTTACGTCGCAACGGTTACACCATTCACGTTGTCCTAGCCTCAGCTCTACGGAGTTTGCACAGCATTCGGCCATAATAGTTGTCACAAAGAGCTAGGTGTTCATGGGTGCTGCTGAAGTTTGGGATGTTCTGAACTTTTGTTCCTATGGCTTGAGGGGAAATCCTTGCCCACAGAAACGAAGGCGGCGGTTGGGTTCATGCACTGGGTTAATTCAAGCTTTTCTTAAACGTGTTTGTTGAAAGGTCCCAGAGGTCTGATCCCAAACCGTAACAATGGATGGGCACATCTTGTTAATTCAAAACCAAACTATGTCACGACTTGGCTTACACACTGCTGGGAAATAGCGTGTGTTGCTCTTGAAAGGGTGGTATCTGGCGTGCATTATGGGGCTACGAATGAGAGAAGCAAATCAGGCCGTTCATTTCAGCTCCTCCTTTTCCTCTTGACCCCCTTCTCCCCCTGCCCCTCCCCAGGGCATGCATATGCCCATGGCCTGGCTGCAGAATTGGCACGTGGCCTGTCAGACCCAATGATCTTGCGTCTTTTGCTTTTTAAAACTGAAATGTTAAGACAGTGGGCTGCAGCTTTTGGCCCTGAGGGGAGAGGGGTTCCTTAAACTTTCCCTTAACTCAGTGTTTCTCAACCTCAGCAACTTTCAGATGGGTGGACTTCAACTCCCAGAATTCCCCAGCCAGCATTGCTGGCTGGGGAATTCTGGGAGTTGAAGTCCACCCATCTGAAAGTTGCCAATTTATAAAAGCATTTAAGGCAGTGTTTTCCAATTAAAGCTTCCCTTTTCTTCCTTGGTGGGAGGGGCAGCACAATAGGGTAGTCTTAATTTGATATATGGCCTATGGTGGGGAGCATCAAGCCACTACCTTGCTGCCACTTTCTGCCCCCCCACACGCAGCTGCGTTTTTGGAAAGCCAAGAGAGGGTTGAATTTTGCCTTCTTTTGCCTCTGTGGACCGGGAAGCCCCCACCGGCTACTAGCAAGACAAGGTGGTTGTCCAGGCCAAATATGTCTGTCGTGCCTAATTTTTGGCAGAAAAATAATTGCCTCGGGCTAACTGGGCAAATCCTTTTATTCCCTTTTTTTGTTTGTGTGGATTTTGTGTTTGTTTAGTTCTGTGTGTTTATATAGAAACATGCAAATTAAGGAAATACGTTTTGTTTCTCTCTTTCAGCATTTTGGTTCTCTATATGGCCATACCAGCGAATAGCTCTTCTTTGGTTTATTTTTTTCTTTTCTTTTCTCTTCTTTCTCTATATTAGTTTCTGTTAGTTTTTATCTTCTTTCTTAAATTTTTTAAATAAAATTGTGTGTGTGTCTGGCTGTACCAGGGAATAGAGGTAGCTCAGGGTTGAATTGTAGGGTTCTTGATGTTCCCTGAGCATAATATCAGTGTAAGGTACAGTGATGTTCCTAGCCTGCTAATGAAATGTCCTCAGGAAAATATTTTTCACCTGGCCTTGGCTGCATGCCTTGTTTAATTGTTTTGGTTAATCTGGATCAAGACGCCTAAGAAAGCTATGACACATAGTCCTCACTTACTGACTGCCTCATTCAGCGACCATTTGAAGTTATGACAGTGCTGGAAAAGTAGGTTTACAACTGGTCCTCAAAGTTGCAGCCATCACAGGATCCCCCCAGTCACATGATTATGATTTGGGTGCTTGGCAACTGGCTCACAGTTAAGACAGCAGCAGCATCCTGCAGTCATGTGATAAGCAAAGTCAATGGGGAAGCCGGTAGGAAGTCGCAAGTCATGCTTATGTGATGTCATGCTTAATGCCCGAGGTGATTTGCTTAACGACTGCAGCAGAACTGACATCATAAGTCGGGCATGGTCACATGATTTTTCGCTTAGTGACCATGTTGCTTAGTGACAGAGTTGCTGGACCCAATTGTGGTTGGTGAGGACTACCCGTATATTGTTGGCTGTGGAGCATGAATACTGCACTTTCCCAGATCCACTGAGTCCTATGACAACTTGGCTTGGTGGATGCGCATGACCCTCCATCATAATGCCCCTCCCCTGGCTAAAGCTGAAAGGACCAATCCCCAATTAATGATGGTGAATCTTCCTCTGTCTCTTTGCATAGTTTCTACACAGGAGAACACGTTTCAAACACTTGGATGTGATCCCGGGAAGCACATTTCCACTTTATATAGAAAGTTTAAGTGGGGCTTGGGTCATTTGTAATCCTTTGCATGCAGCCACTTCCTAGTCGGTTGAGCTGACACGGTTTGCTCAGAATACAGCAGGCCGGTGGCTACCGCATCCCTTAATTGTTAATCGCATTTTCTTTTCAAGTTGCAAGTTATTTCAGTTGCGTTTTTTTGCTCCTTTGGGGAACAAGTATTGTCAGGGGGGTTAAGATGCAGTTTCAGTCTGCCTGTAAACCTTTCCTGTCTTGAACAAGATGTACTTTCCTCAGATCTCAGAGAGTTCAGCTACCCTGGTGTTTCCATAAAAGAGCCACTTGTACAGGCAACGTGTATGCCAATTCTTCATCAGTACAATGCAACTTGCAAAGGAGGAGGAGGTAAACCTGATTTTGTCCACTTTTTAAATCAGCGCTTCCCAATCTTGGCAACTTTAAGATGTGTGGACTTCAACTCCCAGAATTCCCCAGCCAGCATGTGGAAGTCCACACATCTTTAAAAGCTAGCTGGGGAATTCTGGGAGTTGAAGTCCACACATCTTAAAGTTGCCAAGTTGGGAGCTAGAGAGGTAGAAATTTTCCAGGATTAGGAATATGATAGTACAGTACTTAAACTGGAACACCAAAAAGAGTTGCCTACAGGAAACCTGCTGGAAACCTCATCTTAATTATTCAGACATCCTGTTTTTCACTTAGATATGGCAGTATGAATGGTTTTTAATCAGACCTAAAGCAATACTTCCCATTTGAAGCTGCCAGCACTGCACAGGCCTGAGTAAACATTTCACAATCCTAGGAACCCGTGCTGTATTTCTGGACAGCAAGGTGTCTGGAGTATTTCCAGACCTGGCTTCAAGCTGAACTTTGATTCTCATTTGGATTAATGTTAGGATATTTGAACTGGGCATACTGGTTTTTACTCTCCTTGTCAGATTAAGTGGGAGCCCACAATCATGTCAGCATGGCCAGATTTGTCATCTTGCCAGAGTATGTCTGTGTGTGTGTTGCCATTGTGGCCTCTCGGGCAGTTTTTGGAAAGTCTGTTTCTTGAGATTCAGTGTGGTGGCTGGAAGGGCATTTTGCACAAGCAGTTAGCTGCAGTGCATGCCAGACATTCAAAAGCCAGCATTTTAGATCAGAAGGCTGACAATCAGGGTTGGGTAAAATTTGTCAGGGCTGTGCCAGTGCTTTGCTGTGCTGAACTGCAAATACAAAGTATTTATCTTTATTTATTAAAACATTTTAAACCACCCAATAGCCAAAGCTCTCTAGGTGGTTTAAAATAAAGCACATTAAAATACACAATTTGAATAAAAACGTATGCAGTAAAATCAAAGGAAATGCAAAAGGAAAGCACCATACAAACCTGGCAGTGCCAGGGCAGTCATTCAGAATCTAAAACAATGTGAATGAAAATACAGTTAAAAGGAAAAATAGAAGGGTCTTCACCTGGCACCAAAATAACACTAGATGCTAGTGTATAGCAAGGCTAGATGACTCTGGGTCTCGTCCAGCGAATTGCAGACAGTTGTGAGAAGTGCCACCATTCAGGTGTTTAATTTTGACCATCAGTTCAGCCTGAGGCAGATGTAAATGCCCAAGACTTTCTTGCCCTAAATTAGACCTGTTCTGACCCTTGGTGACTCTCCAAGGTCTTTGCCCTGAGCACCTTTGAATGGGAAATGCTGGGATGCGCCCGCCGAGGTGCACTCCTCGCCAGGTGGAAGACAGTTCTGAAACGGTGGACGCTGGATAGGAGCAAACTAAATCACCCGCGCCAGAGCAGTTAAACTGGAAGGAGAGGTTGATGTTTTTGTCTGAATGGAAAGAGATTGGAATAGGCAACATGGTGCCCACTGGGTGTTTTGGATGGCTCTGTTGGTTGGGGATGATAAGAATTGGAGCCCTAAATAGCTGGGAAGTTTCGGTTCCCAGGCTAAATTTCTATCAAGATCTTTGGGGATGCCACGTGCATTCTTTCCTGGCAAAAAGAAACGTGTTTTTCCCCTCTTTGCCTTCGTTGCTTTCAGTCCTGTCATTGAAAGCCAGCTTGGACCAGTCTTACAGCACTTGTTAAAAAAAAATGCACTTCTGCATTCTCCCCCCTCCCAAATTGTCTCAAGGAAACTGAAATCGGCAGCTGCCCTCTCTGAAAATAACATGTCTATTGTCTAGGGCATAGCTTCAGATTTGGCACAATCTGAGCTTCGGGAGATGTTTCTTTCAGCAGGTTATTTGAGGGCAAAGGAATGTTTTAGACTCGCAAGCTTGATTTTTTTGTAACTCAGCTTTTGCACCACTTTTTCCTGTGGGTAATGGGGGCGGGGGGGCGACTTGCATGACTTTTTGTATGTTCCGATTCAGCTTTTCTGCAGGCTCTCAGTGAATTTTGATAGCTCTTGCAGAAAACTCTTATCAGGCAGTGAATTGTTTGCTGTAACACAAGGTGGAGCCAGTTGGAAAATTAATAGGGAGAATTTAGAAAAACGAATATCGTGTAGGAAATACCAGCAGGTAGAGTTTCTTAAGATACCATGAATCCCTTTGAGTAAGATGGAAGCCAGCCAGGAATCCCTGAAATTCTGGAATCTGCGCCCTTCAGAGAGTAATACAGCATTGCATACCATCTCAGCTTTGGTGCAGTCGTCCAAGATATCACCCCAGTCCAGGACATAATGCCAACTTCAATTTACCTGCCTTATTTACTGTACTCTAGAGCAGTGTTTTTCAACTTTGGCAGCTTTAATTGCTAGCTGGGGAATTCTGGGAGTTGAAGTCCACCCATCTTAAAGTTTCCAAGGTTGAAAAACACTACTCTAGACAGTGTGAATGAGGCTGAATATTGTCTCTTTATTATTGCTCAATAGTTTCAAAAAAGGGATTCTGAGCTAGGGAAGATGCTGATTTAGTGGGAAACTAACCTTCAGCCTTCATGATCCATTTCCAAGGGCTTTTGCCATTCTCCTCAGTGATTTCTTGACCCCTTTAGCAGAAGCCCTGGTCCTCTCCTTCATTCTTCTGTCTTTATCTCTTCTACTTCGTGTTCTGTTTCTTTTTTCCCTTCCTCTTGCCTTGGTTCAGTCTGCACTGATAAGTACCCTGTGCATTTTTTCTGCAAATGGAAGTCTTGTGGCAACATAGAATTTTTCTAACCTTCCCAAATGCTATTGTTGCCCTTGTCTTGATGAAAGAGTGTGTTTCATCAGATGAATGTGCCAAAATGTTGTCTTGGCTCTGAGAAGTGCTGGGTGCTGGCCAGTGTCTCAGAGAACCATGGGCAGTGAGGCATCAGATCTGGAGTTCTTTGCCAAGGTTCTACCAAACCTCCAACTCTCTCTTCTCCTGTGACTCAAGCTATAATTATGCACCATCAAGTCTTGGAGAAGTTAAAACAGCAGTTTCCTCCCTTGGCATTTGTTCCAGGATAAGATTCTGTAGAGTTGAAGAGAAGCAAATTAAGAGCTCCATCTTAGAAGAAAAGATTAGAGATACGGTGTCCTCTAAATGGAATTCTCAACCTTACCTAAGACCTTTATATTTTGCTGAGTATTTACTTTCCACTGACTTTCAACCGCCTCAAGGCCTCTCCTGGAACATGGTAATCTCTGGGCTACTACTACAAGGCTGTCCCTGCATGGCTTCTTGGAATTTAGTCAACAAGGCACTCTGCTTCTAGACTGGCCACATAAGGAAAGTTCTCATTAGTTGATTTGTGACTTAGCACCATGCATGAGCCTAACCATTGTGGCTCAACATTATTGAAGAACCTGTTCATTATGGCTCATTCAACAAGCCAGGATTAAAAATATCTGTTTAGGGAAATGTGGAAGCCTAGTCAACTGACAAACTCCAGTGCTCAGTGCAATTCAAGAAACTGAAGACTAGCATGTCTGAAAGGCTTTGGACTGGAGAAGGTTTATTTAGGAGGACAATGCTGTGGGAGCCTTCTGAATCACAGTGACAGTTCCGTTGCTTTCAGCTTGAATCTTTTCTCTGCTTGTCTTGGAGCTGCAGACTGTGGCACTAGAGGTGCCACCCCATTGCTTTGCACGTCAGCTTTGGTCCTGAGAGTTGGTTTCAAATCCATCTACAGGACAACCCTAAGCAGCAGCTGAATCTTGATATCGGGTGTTCTGTATTGTCTGTTGCCCAGCTTGGCCATGACTAAGATTGCTGGCATACAGGCAGTTCCTTCAGGTCCTGATGGAATCACGTCAATCTTCAAATCCTTGTTTTTAATCCAGCTTCTTCCCAGCATCAGTCAGGCAATAAACACTCCATTCCTTTCTCAAGGGGGCCGTGCTCCCAGGCCTGGGGTTAAGTTGGTTGTGGAGCCCCTAGGAGACTTTTTGTCATGTAAATCAGGGTTCCTCAACCTCAGCAACTTTAAGATGGGTGGACTTCATGGCTGGCTGGGGAATTCTGGGAGCTGAAGTCCACCCATCTTAAAGTTGCTGAGGTTGAGGAACCCTGATGTAAAGTATGTTTCATCCAGGGGCCTATGTTATTGTTTTCCTCTCTTTTAATTACATAAGCCACCAAGCATCAACTGGAAGTCAGGTGGCCTTCTAAATCCAAATTAATAAAGGACACTAGGACTTACCTCACAGGCAGTCTATCTATTCAGGATTCTCATTGGTTCTCCCCACCACCACCTCCCCGTGACTGTTAAGGATTAGTTGTTCTTGGTGACCCATATAGGGCTGCCTTGCTGTTTAGTAAAGAGCCCTGGGGCAAGTTCTTCAGTATTCAGGGAC
The DNA here is from genome assembly GCF_059951505.1 of Python bivittatus. NCBI lineage: Eukaryota > Metazoa > Chordata > Lepidosauria > Squamata > Pythonidae > Python > Python bivittatus. The sequence goes on from NW_028277058.1 coordinate 61,990,799, forward strand.
CTGGAGAATTCAGGCGAAGGGGGAGCTCCCAGATGGCCTTGCTTGTTTGCGGATTTCCTATGTGAGCTTTACATGTTGTCTTTCCTCCAAGAACACAAGACAGCATCCCTAGTTTAATAAATTACTATTATTACTCCCTCTTCCCATTTCCCCCACCGCAGCAACCCCCTTGAGTCTGGCTCCAAATTACCTGCTGAGCTTCCATGGCCAGCAATGGATCTGAAGCTGGGTCTCCCAGTCCTAGTCCACCACTTTTCCAGCATGAATCCTGTTTGTCAGGAGAAGCAACCGAGCTGTATTTCTCTGAGCACGACAGCAGACATGAATCTGGTTGGGGCATCTCCAGTCGCTGCGGGGAATAAGCCTGTTTGTGAATTAATTTAATCGCCCGCCCACAGAATTGGGTCCCGAGTGTTGCATCCTAAAAGCCATCTTCTGTTTCTTTTTAAAATAGGCTTTAGCACTGAGGAATTGGGGGGGGGGGGGGGTTGTGTGCAGCCCAGCCTCCCTCTGAGGCGTATCTGTCGAGCTGTGTGCAGCTCCACTGGGCACCTCTGGAAGTCCTGTCAGTCCCGAACGGCTGGAATCACTTGAGCAGTTGCCCAGTTTTTCACTGGCACTTGGTTAAAGCGGTCCTTTGAATAGAGCGCAAATGACAGGGAAGCCATTGTGAGCCCTGTAGCGCTGGGGTAATGAGCTCCCGGTGGCCTGCCTGTATCAGGACAAAAGGAAAGGCTTGTTATCGGAGCGGTCACGCCAGAAACAGTGTGCAGCTACAGCGTGCTGTAGAGCTAGCAATGAAAGCACTTTGGGACGTTGACGCTGTCATTGTGCCTTGCGAGAATGGGCCTTAACTGAAGTTAACATTCACGGGAGTTGGTAGGCTTCCCCTTCACTTCTCTTGATGGAAGGGAACTGAAGCTGGGGGAATACTGGTTGCCTTCCTGCCCGGCCCCTGTGCAAATGTGGCTTCTGTCCCCCAGAGCAGATTTGGGATCGGCGCAGGGTGGTCTGCTTGCAAAGATTCACATTTCTTGCACCTCGGCATCCGGAAGACGCGGCTTTGCCCTCTGGTCTGGGGATCCGGTGACGCTGGTGGAGAGGCTGCTAAGTGGTTGCACTTTTAGGGAAATGAATGGTGCTCTCCCCCAATTTTATGGTTTTAATAGTGGTGGTATTTTTAATGGTTTTTTGTGGTTATTTTTTGGCTGGCTCGTTTTTTTGGGGGGGGTGGATTTTTCAATTTGTAAGCTGCCCAGAGATGGGTGGCTACATAAATTTAATAAATAAATAGGTCCTCCCAGTTAAGGGAAGTGCAGTTAACAGCCATGTCAGAATGTAGTTGTTCTCTGTTTCTCCCCAAGAACTGTACCCAGGTCTTCTCTAACAAATTCTTGCCCGTGGTGTTCTCCATTATGCCATCCCTCCGGTGGTGATAAAATCCGGACTGTGCTCTGTTCAGGGGTGCGTTAGTTGCATCAGTGTGAAGTACGGGCAGAGGGAGCAGAGCAAAGCCACAAGTCTTTGCACCAGGAGCATCTTGTGCAAAGCCTTGATATATTAGGCCTCTGAGGTCAGAGATGAGGAGTAAACGCAACGTGCTGGACAATCAATTGGTGTGAGCAGGGTCATCAGGTAGGTCCAGAGTTTTAATATCCCCATTACATAGGCCAAGCAGAAATAATAGGATGTGCAAATGGCATTTAAGGGTTTGGGGAGGGGGTGTCATTTTTGTCAGCTTGGCCCAGCCCAGCTTGTTGGTTTATTTCAGGATTGCAACCAGGGGCCTGCAGTCTTGCAAGAACTGTGGTGGTTTACAGACTTTGTGGCCTTGTTTGTAGTTTCCTAAAGTTGCAGGATAAGTGTGTGCTGGGCTCTATTGGAGCCAACATTTATACTTGAAATAAATGCATTTTCTGACCCTCTCTTTTCCCTCTTGAATTTTAACCCGAGAACTCCTTGGGACAGGAACCTCCCATCCTACTGTTTTGTGAAGTGCTGGTGCACATTTGAAGAGCAATAAAGGAAACATTATCATCAATAACCAGAAATGTTTTTTACAAGTTACAAGCCTATAAACGGTCAAGAGTTAGTTGTGCCATCCAGCAGGATCTTTGCTCCACTTAAAGCGGTTGAAGTTGCTTTAAGAGTATCATTGGGTTTCAGTTATTATTTCAGGCTGACTGTAAAGTATTTTAATGAATTCAGTTCTTGGCTGATTCTGGACTGCTGCATTTCTTAGTTAACAAGTTTAGTAGATCATCTACACATCGAGTGTTTCCTTGACTCCGATGCCTTCAGTATTGAGAGTAAACATGAAGTCACAATCCTAGGAGGACTCAATGAATTTGTAGTGAAGTTCTATGGACCACAAGGAAGTATGTATACTCTTGAGATGCGTAAAGATGTTGAAAGGAAACATTTTCTTGGTAATTGGTCACTGGAGGGTAGAGGAAGGGTTGGGAAAAATGAGAGATTATTTGGGAAGATGATGAATACCCATGTCTCCCATGCCTCTTAAGATACATGGAATGTTTTACGCTAAGTTAAGCCTAGCCCCAAATCCCTCAGTGGTACCTCTAGTTACGAACGCCCCTCCTTACGAATTTTTCGAGATACAACCAGCTCCGGCCCCAAAAATTTACCTTGACTTGCAAACTCGCCTCAACTTACGAACCGGATCCACGGCCATTTTCCGCCCGTTCCACGTTGTCCGCAGCTGTTTTTCCGCCCGTGCCACGTGGTCCACGGCCATTTTCCGCCCGTGCCACATGGTCCGCGGCCATTTTCCGCCCGTGCCACATGGTCCGCGGCCATTTTCCGCCCGTGCCACATGGTCCGCGGCCATTTTTCCGCCCGTGCCACGTGGTCCGCAGCCATTTTCCACCCGTGCCACATGGTCCGCGGCCATTTTTCCGCCTGTTCCATGTGGTCCGCAGTCGTTTTTCCGCTCTGCCGCGTGGTCCACAGCCATTTTCCGCCCCTGACACGTGGTCCGCGGCCATTTTTCTGCCCCTGACACGTGGTCCGCAGCCATTTTTCCGCCCCTGACACGTGGTCCGCGGCCATTTTTCTGCCCCTGACACATGGTCTGTAGCCATTTTTCCGCCCCTGACATGTGGGTCCACAGCCATTTTTCCACCCTACTGCGTGGTCCGCGGCCGTTTTTCCGCCCCTGACGCGTGGTCTGCGGACGCCGGAATGGATTAACGGTAATTACATTGAACCTTATGGGAAAATTTGCCTCGTGTTGCGACCAATTCGAGTTGCAACCAGAGTCACGGAACAGATTAAATTCGGAACTCGAGGTTCCACTGTACTGTCTTCTCTGACTGCCAGTGGCTATCAAAATGCTTGATCAGAGACATTCTGCAACCTTGGGAACCTTGCTTTACTGGAGATACCCCAAGTTAACCTGCCATCTTCTCCATATAAAACACTTGTTTTCTCATTAAGCTATGCCCTCCTTCCACTTGCATTTTAAGAAGCTTTTACAAAAAGTTTCTTGTTTTTTAAATCAGTGCTATGGGAACACAGATTTCCTCAGGAGCAACATTTTTTAAGTCTGTACAGCAGATACTTGGCCAAAAAAGGTGGTGGCCTGTTTAGGGTTGATTATTTAATAGCAGATTTCAAAACAGCAAGTCAGGAAGAAAAAATAAAATAAATGTGTATTCACCAAGAATGCAATGCTTAGAAAATGGGGGGGGGAATATATATCATTTATATATATGAAATATATATGTATTTCATTGTGTGTGTGTGTGTGTGGAAAAGGCATTATGCAGGAGGGATACCTCTTTTAAAATAGATTAGGGCCTCCAAAATTAATAATCTACAGCCATCTTTTTAGGATTTCCTTGGCCATACTGACAAGGAATTTAAGGAGTTACAGTCTTAACATCCCTGTGTAATATTCCTCTCTGGCTGCTTTACATTTACAGTAGTTCTTAATCTTAAGATTTGCACTTTACACTGACAATAGTTAAAACCTCTAAACAAGAAGTATACCAAACTAGTAAATGAAGCTCTTTTTTCACGAACCTGCTTGTTTGAATACAGTGTTTCTCAACCTTGACAACTTTTAAGATGTGTGGACTTCAACTCCCAGAATTCCCCACCCAGCCATGCTGGCTGGGGAATTCTGGGAGTTGAAGTCCACACATCTTAAAGTTGTCAAGGTTGAGAAACCCTGGAATAGAGTGTTCTATTTCACCTTCATGTCTGTCTTGCGTGTCTAATTAAGTAACGTGATACCGGAAGCCTCAAGGGAATGTACAACTCAGCTTCTTAACTTTTTTTTTTAATCTCCAATTGCAGCACCGTATGAAGGTGGCGTGTGGAAAGTTAGAGTGGACCTTCCTGACAAATACCCCTTCAAATCCCCGTCTATAGGTAAGAGATTGAAAATCGCCATCTTTTGTTTTCCATCTAGGGCAGACATCTGGGAGGCTGTCAAGATCTGGCTCTTCCCCCAAGCCCTGGGCTAGGATGGAAGTGAGCCCAGCAAAGGTGGAGTTGATGGGATGTTGTGGCGCCGTGGGGGGTATGGGTTTTTTTTATTTCTTTTTTTTTGGTAAGGGTTTTTGTGAGTATTGTTTATTTCCTGTTTTATTGCCTGTGGCTGTGAGCCATCTAGGATTATTTTAGGTAAGCTAGGTGGTCATATAAGCTTAATAAATAAACACGTGAGGATTGGAAGTCTGACAATTCCTAATCAATATACAGGTTACCATTACATCACACCTGGGGCTGCTGTGTTTTGAAAATGCTACTTCAAAGCTACTAAATAGTCTAGCAATAGAGATTTTGTTTGTTTGTTTTTATGGCTTAAAAATAGGGAGTCCTTTCTTGGGATCTGGTCCTTCTCAGAGTAGTCTCATTCCAGAGGATGGGGAAACAGTGGCAAATTTCCAGAGTGGACAGAAAAGGAAATAGTCCAGATTTACCTTAACTAGCAGTCTCCATCCTTGATCTGAGTTATGCTTTGATCTTTCTTGGGCCTCAGCTTGGTGCCTCCCATCTAATCTGGGTTGTGGGGGTGCTGTCTTTAATTTACATTGCTGCTGAACAGGTACTGTTGCTCTAGAAGGACACAATTGGGCCCGGGGCTCTAAGGCAGTGTTTCCTAACCTTGGCAACTTGAAGATGTGTGGACTTCAACTCCCAGAATTCCCCAGCCAGCTATGTTGGTTTGGGAATTCTAGGAGTTGAAGTCCACACATCTTAAAAGTTGCCAAGGTTGAGAAACATTGCTCTAAGGCATATAAATGTGGTCCCCCCTAAGTGCCAGTATTATGTTGCTATGGTATTCCTTAAACCCAGAAATATCATAGCAGCAAGGAAGGTCCTCTTTACAGCTGCTTTTGTATCAGGAGATAGAGTTGACCTGAGTACATGTCTGTAAGCTTGACCAGTAGAAAGGTGTGTTCCTTGTATTCTTTCTAAGTGAATGTAGACACTCTTTTGGCTTTGCTGCCAGATTTCTGAGGCAGGATACGAAATTGTCCGGTTTTGATAGCTTCTTTGGTAATGAGGACCTGGTTGATTTACTCTGCTAGATGACTCGGGATGGTCGCTAGATGTTCTCTGTGTCAGAAGTGGTGACAATTCATCATGACTACTCACTGATGCACCCTTTTGCATCAGTTCTCATTGACTGGTTGGAGTCTCAGGAGTGGGGAGAAGATTTGCCTTTCTGTCTCCTCCTTCTCTATCTGCAGAAGATGATAAAAGAGGGCTAGACTGTGGTACCCGTAGATTGACACAGAGCTGGTTGAGTGAACCCGCCAAACTATTGTGCATCAGCAGCCCATTCTAGGCCCTGTGCTATTCAACTTAATGTCTTGGATGAAGGGTGAGATAAAATTACTATCAATATTGCAGACTACACAGAAATAGGGGGAGTTGCAAACTGCTTAGAGAACCCCTCAGGATCCAGGAAGATATCGACAAACCAGAACGATAGGGAGAAACCAAAGAAATGAATTTCAGCAGGGACAAGTGAATATTTCTACATGTGGGTAGGGAAAACCAAGGAATGAGTATAGAATGGGAGAGAACACGAGAACCCACAGTGAGCAGGAACCCACAGTGTGAGGCCGTGGAAAAAAAGCAAATGCAGTGCTTGACTGACAGTAGTGCTGTGAGAAATTGTGCCTCTCCATTGTATTTTAGTCAGACAGCACCTAAAATATCGCACCCAAGTCTCAGCACTGTGTTTTAGGAAGGACATGGACAAACTGGAGCAAGTCCAGAGGGAATAGCCAAAATGGGAAGGGGCCCAGAAGGATAAACTTACAAAGAACTGTTGGAGGAACTGGAGATGTTCAGCCTGGGGGACATGAGAGCGGTCTTCAAGTATTTGAAGGGCAGTCATGTAGGATGGGGCAGAATTGTTCAGAGTGGTTCCAGAAGATAAGATAAGAAGCAAAGGGTTTAAATTAGATTTCGGTTAAATATCAGGAAAGTTTTCCTAATGATAAGAGCTGTTAACAGTGGAAAGACTGCCTCTGGTGGTGATGGTGGACTCTCCTTCAGTGGAGCTGTTTGGAAGTCCTGTAATAGTGGATTCCAGCTACAGGCTGGATTAAATTAATGTATCTTCAAGGTCCCTCCCAGCCCTTACAGTATAGGATTCTGTGATTCGTTCAGATTTCTCTAGGCCGATTCTTGTAATATTTATCTCTATAGAGAATAAGACACAATGTCCAGCTGAGACACGCCACCCTCAACACCAGACTCAAATGCTGACCATTCCAAGCAGGTTTTCTGTAGTTAGACCACTATTCTGTAATGCCGAATATGTATTTTCTACCTTTATATAATCTTTTCATGCAGTAATGGAGAGAAGAATACTTGCTGGCAGTGAGGTGGGCAAGACACCCACCCTGCTTTTTCTGACTGGAAGCTATTAAAGTGGATTGAGCAGAAGCCTGCCTTTTCTTTGAGGAACATTGCTGCCAGTCCCCACCCCACCCCGCCCCATCATCATCATCATCAGATTTTTGTCCTGTCTTTTTTTAATATTTGGTCAACTCAAGGCGGCGAACCTACCTAAAACTCTTGCCTCCTATTTTCCCCACAACAACAACCCTGTGAGGTGGGTTGGACTAAGAGAGAGGGACTGGCCCCAAGGCACCTAGCCATCCTTCATGCCTAGAACTCACAGCCTCCTGGTTTCTAGCCGGCACCTTCGCCACTGCGCCAAACTGGCTCCCACCCTCTGTTAGTGGAACGTTCATGCTGGTTGGGAGTGATTGGAGTCCATCTGGGGGTAACACGCAGCAGGTCATGATTCAGTTACTTGGGATCTATCCATGCTGGGTTCTGTGTCTAGGTCTCCCCAAGATCAGAAGGCTTCTGGCAACTAACAAATTGTATTAAAAGTTAGCCAGAAAAGGTGGTACCAAATTCTACCTGGTTTTTTGCCACCATAGACAACACGGCTCTCCTCCTACACTGGCCCCCCAAGGATACTCCAGGGTCACCCTTGTCACCTACGTGATTTTAAAATTGCAGAAAAGTCTCTTAAGGTAGACCGGTGCTACATACCACTTATTTCAGAGGTTTTTGTTGAAATAGTGGCTGAGGCTCTAAGCCTGAAGGGAAAAAATGAAATATATCTATCTAAAACAATGTTTTTCATGCTGGCTGGGAAATTCTGGGAGTTGAAGTCCACCCATCTTAAAGTTGCCAAGTTTGAAAAACACTGATCCAAAGGAATAATTTTCTGCTTGAGGATGTGTGGGACTGTCACTGTTTTTAAGCTTGAGCAAGGCCAGGCTTTTCTGTCCCCCGCAGACCGATCTGAGCCAGAGAATGTTGATTGTGTTATAAATCTTTGGATAGCATCTGTTTCCAATCTGTTGGATTCTTGCACTTTCCGGGTTTGCTTGTTGAAGTAGATGACCTCTTAGCCCTCCAGAATTTGTCCAAATCTGCATTCTGAAGCAACTCGGCTCCACCTGAGGTTAGAGTTCAGCCTATTCAAGGACTGACGAATAATTGGGAAGCTTAAAGGACATATTCCTGTTAATGAGCCAAATCAAAACCTAATCTGTACAGACGTGAAATTCTCTGCAGGCTGAATGATCCGCTTAAGAAGAGGCTTAGGTATGGCCTGTCCATCATACCCTTAAAAGGTTTGAACTGGAATCAGGACAGCTGGCTCGGTTTCCCTGATGCTCAACCTGGCTGGGGAATTCTGGGAGTTGAAGTCCACCCATCTTAAAGTTGAGAAACACTGCCTTAGGGCATCTTGGGGCTGTAATACCCTGAGTCCCTCAGTTACCAACCCCAACACATTTAGAGACTGCTAGATTAGGAAAATATGGGCTGCGGAGTTTGTTTCCAACACAAACAAAACGGCTTTTTAACAGTAATCTATAAATTTATGGAAGAGACCTCTTCTACTCTTAAGTTATGGAAGACATGCTTGTACTGAAAAAGGCAGAGGCGTCTTTGAACATTGGGGTGGGGTATCAGAACGTTTGGTTTCTTCCTGCCCTGCGTAGGAGTTTGTGGCTGGTCATTGTTGGAAATAGAATGTGGACCTTTCTTCTTCTTAGGAAGTTGTCCAGTCCAAAACTGGTGCTCCTAGTGCAGTGTCCATTTATAGATTCAGGATCTTGGATTGTCTCCTAAAGACAGGATGACTGTGCACGCATGCCTTTTGTGGAGACTTGAAGTATCCTTGGTGCATGGCCATTGTCAGGATGAATGAAGCTTTGTCTCCGGGGCTGGGAGCGCTGCATTTACATTCCAGGCTACGGAACAAAATTCTTGATCTTCCATTGAAAAACATGCGTGCTGTCCTTCCCCAAGGACACTGTCCATATTATCAGTAGCGAGTAAATGTTGCCACCAAGTGACCAGGTGAGGGAAGTTTTATTGGTGAATCATCAGCTGACTGATGCAGGGCAAGAAAAGAAATGTGGTGTTTGCCCTCCTTTCAGAACTGCTTTGGCTGTATAATGTTTTTTATTCACACTTATTTCGACCTTTATAGCTTTGCTGGATGTGTCCCTGATCTCATACAGAAGGCATGTAGCATGTGCTTTATACCACAGCCATAGCTCAGTGAGAAGGCTTTTAGCATGCAGAATCAAGGTTTTGTGTTTGTATGGAATGGACACTGATTCTGCTGCTACTTAGAAGCTTTGGAGAGCAGCTATTAAAATATGTGGGTGATTATTAACCATTTCATTTAAGATTCTTTTATTCAGGTGTAGCAGCTCCAACCTGGGTATCTTAACATGATATCCAAGTCTTTGATTCTGCTCATTGCCCAGTATTCTAATTTCAAGATATTTGATCATCTGCTGAGCTCCATAGCTTGGCCCCATCGGCATGACTGCATGGTTCAACCAACTGGAGTTACTTTCTTCACCAGTGTTACTCAACCTTGGCCGCTTGAAGATGTGTGGACTTCAACACCCAGAATTCCCCAGCCAGCAGGGCTGGCTGGGGAATTCTAGGAGTTGAACTCCACACATCTTCAAGCGGCCAAGGTTGAGAAACACTGTTCTTCACTGTTGGAGATCTTGAATACTTGCTTTAAAAGACTAAGATGAGCTTCTTTAGATGTGTTCAGTTTCTCTTTAACCAGGGAATTCACCTCTGGAAAACTGCTGTCAATCCTTTTTGGGGGAGTTGAGTGGCAGAATTTTCCAGTTGCCTCCCTTTGACACCTCCTGTTCTGAAGTCTGTTTTATTCAAGTGGCATCTGGATTTTTTTCTTGCTGTCCTGGGGGGGTATTTTGCTTACCAAACAATAATGTCAAGGTTTCAAGGGCCTGTGGCTTTTTTCCCAATGCAAGACTGGAAAGCAGACTGGGTAGACTGACTTCGTAAATAAGAATGGTGGATATTAAAAAGTTAAGGAAATCACTTAAGAGGATTCAGTTGGAGAGAATCTCCTTTTGGCAAATGGTGAATGTTCTCTTGATATGAGGAGTTCCACCTACCACCTAATGTGTTCATCCCGTAACCCATGAGAATGGTACCTAGCTGCTAACAACTCTTGTGTTTCTCTCCTTGTAGGATTCATGAATAAAATTTTCCATCCCAACATTGATGAAGCGTAAGTGACTTAAGCTGTTTTGCACTGAAAGATGCGTCTTACATGGGATGGGAATAAGGAGGCCTTTGGCCTCAACATTTTGCCATCTTCTCCAGTCCTGCAATAGGAGGCAAGCAGAAGAGTGGCCACAAACCCTTAAAAGAAAACTGGAAGACAGTGAGCCCCAGTTTTCACAACTTTTCTTTTCCAGTCTCACGTGGAATATCTTCTGCATCTGCTTGGTTGATGGGTGGCTATCTCTGGGTTGGGGGCTAGCAGGGCCGAGCCTGGCTTTGGATAAACCTTGCTGGTCTAGGTAGGTAATGGAAGTGACTTGGCTTAGAATGGGAGTTCTTTTTAAAAACCCAGCTAGGAGTGCAGCTGTCGCCATATATTAATTCATCTTGAGTCGATTTAAAGACAGCCCCCAATGCCTGCTGTTTCCCTCGCTTTCTCTGACATTAAGAGGACGTTGGCATCGAGCAGAGCCGTAGCAGCGGCCACCTTTGGCATTGTGTTTATTTCCATATATCTTACTGAAAACTAAGTAGTTGGAAGTTATGGTTAAGCTGGGGTGGCAGATAGCTTCCTGAGGTCTAGAAGCTGTGGTGGGAAACAGCCTTTCTGGTAGGTTGGGTGTATAACTAGCCATTTCCATATATGAGCTATTTAGGCAGAATATTCATCAAATGCCCTCCAACTTCCAAACATGCCCACATCTGGAATTCAGGAATGGGTGTGTCAATTTTTGTTCAGCTCCTCAAAGCTGCTGTTGATTTGGTGGTCTCCAGCGCAGACACCTCTCCTGACCTGCCCATGTTTTATTTCAGCAGCTTAATTTGGGGTTGGGAAGCTGGTGGTTGCTACTTGAAAATCCTTACTGGCTCATTGTAGATCACCCCAAGGCCAGCCCATGGGCTGTGAGCTATCTCTCGCCTTCTGCTGTTGCAAGAGTGCAGATGTGCCCAAAGTCGTTGGCTTGAGGGCCCCACCAGGTTTTCCTGGTGTGTGGAGAGTCACACTGCAAAGATGAGTGAGACTAGGCCCCTTTGGGCAGAGCACAAGGGAGACCTTAAGCATCTGTGGGGCTGAAGTCATCTAGGTTGCCCCCAAAACTTCAAACTTCGAAACGGCCCGAATCTTTGATCCCACAGATGGAAGGCAGAGAGTATTGTGCAAAATGTTGCCACCTGAATGGCTTAAAGCAGTGTTTCTCAACCTTGGGAACTTTAAGATTGAGGACTTCAACTCCCAGAATTCCCCAGCCAGCTGGGGAGTTCTGGGAGTTGAAGTCCACACATCTTAAAGTTCCCAAGGTTGAGAAACACTGGCTTAGAGTATCTTGAATGAGTGTTTCCAGCTCACAAGAGTTCCAGTGGGGGGGCTTTTAAATTCAAAATGGTTGACTAGAAATCTTTTGCACAACCTGTCGCACGGTCCACGTTCATCCCCTGGGCTACGCTGTTGGTGAGGCAGGATCTGAACTCAGGACTGGCCAGCTCCTCCTCTTAGTTTCTGTGTTGTATTGTCAGGGTTTAGTTATAACTGAAGCCACCACTTCTCTTGTCTGTTTATTCCAGGTCAGGAACTGTATGTCTAGATGTAATTAATCAGACTTGGACAGCTCTCTATGGTGAGTTTAAAAACAAGAAGAAGTTGGGGGTGGTTTGTAAAAGGCAGTGGAGAAGCGTGTCCACCCCTTGGCGTGCAGGCGTGGCCAACAACTTTTGCATGACACTGATTGAAGCCTGGCGGGACTTGAGTCCTTTGGGTGAAATGGTTGGGGGCGTCCTTGGAAGCCAGCGTGTAAACCTTTGCACTACTAAAAAGACTATGGTGGGGGGAGAGAGACAGATCTTTCTCCCCAAATGGGTTATTCTAATGTGAGTGCTCTGTTAAAAGCTTTTCGTCCCACGTTAGGTTAAGCAAATGTTGCCCACTTTCCTGTTCCTCTGTTTTTGTGTGCTGGGCCTCCCATTCATTTTTGCACAGCTCCTAGAGCAATGGTTCTTAAACCACTGTGGGTCACTTGGGCATATCCTGGGGGTAATGGAGCAATTTGTAACTGCTTGTTTGGGAGTGGGGGATCAGTTGGGGACTGCCTCTGTCGAGACACTTATGTAAAACAACAGACTCTGATCCTTTTGTGGAGGTCATGACATTATTCAAGATCAGGAAAAGGGTTATTGGGTCTGTTGAAGAACCACCATCCTAGAACATCTGGGACTCCATACAGGGAGGTGGGAAAAGCAATGTAAACATAACCAGATAAGAATAGAAGACTCTTTTGACCGTCTGGTTCAGATACAACACGTCGTTTTTCAGATCTTTTGTGTTGATCCTTTCAGATCTTACCAATATATTTGAGTCGTTCCTGCCCCAGTTGCTGGCCTATCCCAACCCCATAGATCCCCTTAATGGTGACGCGGCAGCCATGTACCTTCACCGACCAGAAGAATACAAACAGAAAATTAAAGGTAAGACTTGGGTGGAAGGCCGAAGGAAGAGGGTTATGTTATGGGGTCTTACCTAGTAAAGAGAAAACACGTACCCAACTATCCTATTCATTCCAGGGCAAATGTGGCATTTCTCCCAGGGTGGCCATTCTAGAAATCTTGCAACCCAGTCAGGTTAAACCTCCTTGCCCGGACCATGAATTGTGGCTAAAGTTCACAGGGTTGGCCCCAGGACGGACCAGCTGACAGTCCCAGAGCGGGCTTTCCGAAGTGTGCAGTCCATTTTAGTTCTTCCTCCTACCTCCCATCCCTTTCCCACAGGGGGAATTGCTTTTTGGGATGAGCGAGGCATAACCTGAAACTGGTGAAATCCGCATTGGAGGGAGGTGGCTTGAAATTATGCCATTTGTGGGCAGAAAGATGGGCTTTCTCCTACCTGTCTCCTAAAGCCGCTCTCTCCAGCCCCAACAGCGGTTGAGGTATCACTCTTTGAAAAGGAAAGGTGGGAGGAAGAAGGAATGGAGGCACCCTGTGTGTGGAAGAGCAGATAGCTTTCCTTCTGTCCCCCAAGGGACCACTAAACCCTTCTTGGCCTGGGGACATCAAAGCTTTGGGTGTCCAACTGGTGGTGCTGCAGAAGTTGCTGAACTACAGTTTCCAGCTGCACCAGCCAGCGTGGGCAATAGCAAGGGATGCTGGGAATTGTAGTTCACCATCTTTTCAAAGGCTGCATTTCACACGTGCATGGAAGCATTTCACTTACGTAGCGTGCCAAGGTGGCTTAAGCTCTTTTTTTTTTTTAATTACACCTTATCCTTGAATTGAGCTTTGCTTTTCTGGAGCGTTTGGTCTTTTGTTTGGCCGGTGGATTTAAAAGGGTTGTGAGGTATAGAGCTTTGAAATAACTGTGCCCTGCCCGATGTTTGAGAAGGCCAGGCAGGACAGCTGTGTGCAGGTATCTGCCCTCTGTGCCTCTGTCCGAGAACTTTTCTGCACATGAAGGAGCCTGCTGGATTATCTCGCGTGGAGAGAAATTTGCATTTCTGAATGCTCCATCCCGTCAGGCAAGAAGCTGCAAAGGAGCAGAATGGGAAACGCTATTGGCAAACACGCTAAGCAAATCCAAGGGGTCTCCCCGTTCTGCTGATACGTCTTGTTGCTGCTCACATACTCCTAACCTATATTTAACCACCTCTTCCCTTTATCCGAACTCTCCCTTCTGTCTCTTGCCTTAGCACAGAAGCTGAGGTTAAGGCCCAGGACTCTCCTGTCTTAGGTCATACATTACGGTGATGCATCTGGAAGCAATTCCAAAGTATTCTTCATATCCCTGCCCCCACCTCGAAGTGGTAGCTCCGGTATTTTGTTGCCACCTTGAGTTTTAGAGCAGGCCCCGTCAGTCCCCTTGTTCTTCCCAGCTGTGCCATTTTGCATTTTTATTTTATTTATCATATTTATATAGCCGCCCATCTCACACAAGGTGACTCTGGGCGGTGTACAACAATTAAAAAATATATACATAAAACACTATAAAAAACAGTAAAGACACACACAAAACAGGAGGGGATAAAATCAATAAGGGAGCCATCGTAGTCTCCCTGGTCCCCTGGGAGCCCCAGGCCTGATCACACAGCCAGGTCTTGAGGGACTCACGGAATGTCGAGAGGGATGGAGCTAATCTCACTTCCCGGGGGGAGAAGATTCCGCAAGGCGGGTGCCACCGCAGAGAAGGGCCGCCTCCTGGGACCCGCCAAATGGCATTCCCTGGCAGACGGGATCCACAGCATGCCTTCTCTGCCAGATCTGATGGGGTGGGCAGATGTATAAAACTATTCCACTTGGCTTTCTGTTTTATCGCCTTGGAAGACGTGAGAGTGTGGATACTCCATTGTACTCTGCAAATAAGGCAAAGAGTAACTGTTTTGAACAAATGTCAGTCTAAGGAGTATCCAACAATGTTGGGTTGTTGGATGCCCCTTGTACCAGTAGGGATCAAGCGTGTCTTTGCACTGCGTGTATGTCAGAATACCTGCGCTTTGACCTTGGAACGTCTGAGTTGATCATTTCCTCTCTTTTTCCCCTCTTCCTCCCCCCCACCCTTCATTCAGAATACATTCAGAAATATGCAACAGAAGAAGCACTAAAAGAGCAGGAAGAAGGGACCGGAGACAGCTCTTCAGAGAGCTCCATGTCTGACTTTTCAGAGGACGAAGCCCAGGATATGGAATTGTAGTAGAAGCAGCGTCCTGCTTTTCGGAAAGACTGACTTCCTAACCATGCGCTGAGAAGCAGACTATAATATTCATATTTAAACAAAGCAATTTTTTATTACTAAACAAGGTTTTTATGAATAATAGCATTGAGATATATATACATATATATATATCACCCTTTAGTTCTTGATTTTTTTTTTTTTTTTGGTCATTTCTCAGAGCCCAAAATGCATTGCCGTGCATTTCCGACATTCCACTTGGTAGCAATATGAACCTGGGTGCATGCTTGCATCCATTCATAATTCCATTTCAGCTGAGTCAACCCTAAGCTGCTGCTTTGCTCGGAAGAGGGTCTGGATATTCCCTTTTTTTTTTCCTGGTTTTTCTTTTTTCTTTCCTTTTCTTTCCTTTTTTTTTTTTAGTTAAGCGTTCCAAAGACAGCAGACACCCTTGGATGCAAACGTGGAACAGCACTTTCAGAATGTAAAGGAGAAATATGGAGGGGGGGGGATAAATGATGGAAAGATGAGGCAGTGAAGTCAACGGTGCTCCTTCATTTCAACTTGGCTGCGTACACTTTTGGAGTTCATCTTTTTTTCTTTAAAAAAAAAAAAGTCCACCAACTGAAGGCATGGAGCTCTCGAAGTGTCCGATTTTTACAAAGCAGCGGTGATTCTGAGGATGCTTCTTTTAATGGACTTCCTGTCTGCTTAGACTGGTGATGGTAGCGATGGCGGTGGTGGTATCTAGTTTGCTTGGGGAAACTTTCGAAAGCCGGCGTCTCAAGGAATAGTCGCCTCGTTCCTCTGGATCCGCAGTCTGTCTCCCTTCTCTCCTTAAGGGAGCCCTGCCCAAGGGTGGGGTAGCTAACTCGGAGTACACTGAACCCAATCCATTCTGGTCCCCTTGTCCAAACCACCAGCAGTAGTAATTCTACACACACACACACCCTCTCGCTCTCTTGATGTTTCTGCAAACACTGTCAAGGTGAACTTCAATAAGAGCTTTCTGACCGGGTGGATTTGGCCAAGTGCTCCGAGCCTGGGAAAGGTTGCGTTGGCGCTTGTGGTCCCTGGTCACAATTTCCTCCTCGCCCCACCCTGCCCCCTCCCCGTGCCCGTGCTTGCCATCACTTCTGCTTTCCGTTTGCCGTGCTTGTGCGAGCAGGCCAGACAGTCTGAGAGATCCCACCACGATGGGCTGGAAGGGTGCTCTTCTTAAAGAAGGGGGGAATTGGATAACGAAGGCGGTGTCTGAGGTGCCCCAAATGAGAATTCCTTCCTTCCTTGGCTAATTGAGTGCGTGATGGGTCCCTCCCGCCCCTCCGTCCAGTGGGAAAAGAGCCTCAGACCAGAAACGCCTACCTGGGATGTTGATGATGCTTGAATATGGATCATAGCAAGAGTGTCCGGTGGGATGGAGCTGCGCCCTGGATGCTGCTTCCTCTGCATTTCTAGAAATTTGGGGACAGGATGTTGAGAAGGGGGGGTTGGGGTGGGTTTGGTGCATCTTCTAGGATCAGTATACAGAACTTGGGTGACTCGAGCAGAATGTTGAATGTCAAGAGAAGCTTGGTAAATTGTATTATTTTCCCCCCGTTGTTTCTTAAATGCCATCGGAGTTTGGAGTCGGGGAGTTTGTGTGTGTTTTGGGGGGGTAACAAAAGAGTACAATCTTAAACCGTGATCAATTTGCTTTCTTCCCTTTTGGAAAGATCTGTAAAGTAGAACTTAACTTTGGCATGATTATTTTCCTTTAATAAAGCAAAAGCTTACCAAGTATTCGAACTATGGGCATAAAGCAAAAAATATTAATAGTAATAATCTTTTCCTTTCCTTAAACATTGAAAAAGCAGTGAAATTGGGCTGCGGTTAGTAGCTGAACTGACCGTGCAACAGGAGACTGCGTTTCGTCACTCCGGGTCTTGATGGAAGACATGGAGGGGCTGCCCCTTTAGCGGGACCCTCTCGATTACCTCCCCCTACCTGGTGCCCTCCTGCAGTTGCCATCCCAGCACAGCCAGGGGGTGGGGGGGGGAGGGCGCACGATGGGGATGGTCTGCCTTAAATGTGCTGCTAATTGGTCTACCTGTGCAATGACCTTTAGGTGCCGTTAGGCCTAGACTTGAGTGCCAAGCTATCTATCATGATAGGAGTACCAATTTAAACAAAATAAATGGTTCCCTTCTGCTCCCCAAGATTGTATATATAAATGCTAGTGTTCTAATTCCCTTTATGCAGGTAATCTTTCTTTTTTTAAAAAAAAATAAAATAAAGTCTGAATCCTGATATTTTTTTGAGATTTTGACAACGCTGCACTCGTAAATTAACACCCTTTTTTCCCCCAAGCAAAGCCACAATTCTGGTTTTAATTAAGGAGAGAAAAAAAAAAGATTTCCAACAGATGACCCATGTTTACACGACATTCCCCCCAAACTTAGCCCTGACTCCTGTTTTCCCTTCCAAGTCTTTGGTTCGCAAAGGCCTTTTTTGGCATCTGTCACTGGATCTCATCTCTTGAATGTTCATGGCTCAGATGAAGGTTTACGGTCAGCTAGAATTGGTTTTTGAACATAGGTGTCACACACACAGCCTTATACACACAGACAGTTGCAGACAATTCTGACGTTCTTTGATGTATTGACTTAACCTAGTGATCATGGTTGGCCAAATGTTTGTGATTTCATGGGATCAAGCTTGAAAGAAACAGTTTGTGAGGAACCACCTCGGAAGCATTTAGCTAAATGGAGCAATTTTCAGCTCTTTCTCCTTCACATCACTGATCTTGGAACAGGTTGCTCTCTGTTCCTTTTCCCTCCCCAACCCCTTTCCTTTCTTTCTCTGGCTTGCTAAGATCTTCGCTCGCTGTTGGGTGAGCAGTCTTCAGTTGATTACACCGTCGTCATAACTGCCAACCGCTGGCGGTGCTGATGTTCCTTCTCAGACTGCCTGTTGAGATGACAATCCAATCTTCAGATTTAATTGTTGCTGAGCGAATCCCTCTGAGCACTAAGCCATCTGCCTGGGAAACTTCCCGCATCCTTTTTGATTTGCAATCTAGCCCCGTCTTCAGGAGGCTTTCAAAGTTTTCCTTGAAGCACACAAAATTTCTTCCATCTTTTCTCTTAACTGTCTCCCCGATTCACCTGTTGAGCAGTGTCTTAAGCAGCTCTTCCTGTATCTTAAGTTGCTAAATAAAGTATATGGAAGTGAAGCTGCAGGGGCCCGCTTCACACTGACCGGATGACCCTGGTCTTGTCCCCTTAATTCAAGTGGGTAGCACGTGGAGGTGTTTATTTTTTGGTTTGAGCGTAGATGGGTCAAGAAAGATGTAAAATCAAGAGTTCTGGGACAGCTTCTGTAACCTCTCGTTTCCCTGGTTGGTTGGTGTCTTCCTACCTCGGTGTGGGGAGGAGGCTTGAACAAGAAAGATGGAAAATATTTTAGCTTTTGGACTACGCTAGTGTTCTGCAGCTAGATTTGGAATGAGTAGCAATGGGTAGAGTTAATCGGGGTGGCCGTTGCAACGTGCACCATTCCAGGTTGGGATCTAGTACATGGATTTCTCTAGCTCTGTGTTGTTCTGGCACTGGAAGCAGGGGTGGGTGCCACGTGAGAAATGGCCAGGTTTTTTGTTTTTGTTTAACTTCCCAGAGTGTATTTGGTACATTGTGTGAATACTTGAAGAGGTCAAACGGGATGTCCAGCCCTTCCATTGGCGTCTGAGCTGCCCCTCTTTGCATTGCGATGACGTAGTGGGGGGGCCAGGCCCTGTGGCGAATGCCTCTTCCAAGAATTATAACCTCTCAGAATAGTTGTGTATAATTAAAGAAACTGTAAACTTTTTAAAAAATAAAATATGTATATACCTTGGCCCCTTGACTGGTAATTACTGTAAGAGGAATTAAGTCTTGAGCTCTCTTCTTCTTTTAAGGGCCCTTTGGCGGAGTGACAGTGCGGAATAGGTTCTCCTGCCGTGCACACGCACATGTGCGCACACACCAAATTCTGTAGCAGCTCCCGCCGTGGTACACTGCTTGGGCTGTGAGTGCATTTTCCCTTTCTGTGACTATTTCTCGATCGGCTGGCTTCATCCATTGCACTGAGTGGCCGCGAGGCATCTTTTCTGCAGCCAAATACCTTACTTGTAAATTTTTCTTATTCGAGGCCAGCCAGGCCTGCAAGAGACAAGGTGACTTTAATTTTAAGGAGGCAGAACTAACCTATTTGGCTGCTTTGAGTGAGAAAGTAGGCTCCAAAAGATCTCGCAGAGGCTTAACAAGCCTACTTCCTTTGCTTTCTGTAAAAAAAAAAAACCCAGGTCAAAATGGATTTCAACAGTCTAATCTTGGGGTGACAGAAGTCCACGGAGGCCACCTGCAGTTCAGAGATTACCCAGGCTGTGAGCTTTAATGTAATTCATTCGGTTTTTATCTTAATAAGTTGTGTGAAGCGGTGTTTCTTTTCAACAAGTCACTATGAAGCAAACTATGGTTTTGTGCAGCATGGGCACCCAGCGGTGTTTTCAGTCATTTTGAGCCTCTTCACATATTTCTGAAATCATGAGCTTTGGCACACACAGTGAGAAAGCAGGTGAAGGAGGTGTGGAAGACGGACCAGGAGCAGAAATGGCTGTTGGTGCCAAGGGAACTGGGGGCAAACTCAAGAAGTTAAAAATTAGCCTCTTTAGCTAGAAATCAGCCATTTGCTTTTTGGCAACCTCCCCTCCCCCTGCATTTTTGTTACTGGAAAAGGAAGCGTCCCGTTATTAAAAAGCAACACAATCCCACCAGAGAACTGCAAATTCAGTTAGGAGGGTAGAAACCGGATCATTCGTTCATTCATTCATATATATATTATTATATATAAATGACCCTGATTTAAAATTGCTTCTGGCAGGGAAGCTTGGAGGAAGCCAACTTACTCCCTTTTGGATCAGATTTTTTGTACTCTGGGCAGCTAATTAATTCAAATTCATTAAATAAATAAAAGGTTGCTTTGGATCGGAGAATGACATTAGGGCTTGAAAAGCAAGCGTCTGGAAGGGCGGTCCCTTCGCACAGCATCAGACGGAAGCAACGTTTCTGTGCGCAGATTGATAAGCTTCGTGAGCAGTCCTGAGGTCTCCAGGTCAGCTGGAGATCAGAAAACAGGGATGTGCTACAGCTGGATTAACTGGCTATTGGGGGGGGGGCTTCCACAGTTACCATTTTGGGGGGGGTGATTCAGAGGCGCTCTCATTTATAGGAGTGATTCTGGGATCGCTTGGATGTCTGTTTTTAAACATTAAGCCTATCTGGGGGCATTCACCACTGCTTCTTTTAGAGTTCCCTGCTTCAAAATGTTTTCCAGCAATTGTGACTCCAGAATATGCAGAAAAAGATTGAAGGCCTGCGTGCTTCCCTAGGGATTCACCAGCTGCCTCCCCCCACTCCCTGCCCCACGCACAACTGCAAGGATGGTTGGACCGGACTGCCACAGTGGATCAGGCCAAGGGTCCCTCAAATTGCAAACTCAGTTTTCAAGAGGAGCCAAATCTGGAGTTTGGGAAGCCCGTGGGGGAGTGATTTGCAAGGCCTGGCCAGGAACTGGCTTGTCCAGCTCCAAAGGGAAAGGAACTGGGCTGGAGTTGTGATCTGTATAGGGGACATCTAGCCACTCTCTTAGCATGTCCTGTAAACCAGCTCATCACAGTAAACCACAAAAGGGTTGGTTTGGAAGAACACAGCCTACCAGGTGGCCCAAACCAAGGTAAGGTGCCAAACAAGTTTAGTGAAGCAGGGAGTCTTGCCTGGGTTACATAAGCCCTTCTGATCTCCCTTCCCTACTTGGCTTTCTCCACAAAACCAAGGGCCAGGAGTCGTTTTAGTTTTCTCCCATCCCCGTCAATGGTGGGGGTATTATCCTAGCAAGAGCAACATTCTGTTGAAAGTGGTTTGCAGTGTTAATGTGTGGACAAACAGGTCATCCACGGTGGATGCTAAGCCACGCCTCACCTGCATAACGAATGGACCCTTTCTCTTAGAAGTGTTGGTAGGACACTCATAAAGCTCTTCACTTAATGGCCTTTGAAGCAGTCTCCAAACCCCATATTCCCCAACCAGCAAAGCCTACGTTGGCTGGGGATTATGTTATCTGAAACCTACACATCTGGAAAGCACCAGTGGATAGTCTTCTGCCCTAAAGCCACCCAGCTGCCCAGCTGCCATCAGCACCACCTCATGTGCCTTTGAGTTCCCTTGGTAACGTAGGCCTGGAAATCCTGCTTGCTCCTCGGGGTTTGCAAACTGCTTACCCTCTTTGGGGGCCTGAGTCTCTGCCTTCCTCTCCTCTGCAGCTTCGTAGCTCTAAACAATGAGCACCAGCCACAGACTGACAGGTCCTCTTCTCAGTGTGAGTTTTGATGATGCAGAGGCTTGGATGGGACGGGGCTCTGATTTAATCTCCAGAGAAACGCAGAACGCAGCAGAACACCACAGGTCACAGATTGCAAGAAAGGGAGGAATTCTGTCCTTTGGACTAAGAGAAAAAAACACCACTTTTTTAATTAGGTTCTGCTGAACCTAAGCTCGATATATATTTACTAAAATGCATAAAGCCATTCCCAGAATTTCTAGCCAGCATTGCAGAGACTGGAATCCTACAAGTTGCAATCCCAATGGATCTGGATGGCACCAGGTTGGGTAAGGCTGGCTTGAATATACTGCTACATCTCCAGGAGGGTGTGCGTTGGTGTCCAAGGCAATTTCAAGCTCCCATCTTGGTATCAGAATCGTGCAAGCCATAGTATTCCCTGTGATGCTCTATGGAAGCGAAAGTTGGACTTTGAAGAAGCAGGATAGGAAGAGTATTGATGCCTTTGAACTTAGGTGTTGGAGAAGACTCCTGAGGATACCATGGACAGCTGAGAAAGCAAACCAATGGATCATCAAGTAAATCAACCCAAGGTTCTCACTAGATGCACAGATGACCAGGCTCAAATTATCCTACTTCAGGCACATTATGAAAAGAAGGCTCTGATGCTTGGAAAGGTGGAAGGAAAGAGAAAAGATAACCAGCAACAAGTTGGAGGGACTCAGTGATGATAGTGATGGGTGCACCATTGGAAGACCTGAATAAAGAGCAGGTTAGGGACAGATCATCATGGACAAAATCTATCTTGTGGTCACTAAGAGTCGACAATGACTCAATGGGACATCTTCATAATAATCATCTTGGTATCCCCTTCGGTGATCCCAAGGTAGCAAATGTGTTAAAAACCTGAGAAAATAAGACTTGTGCTTGGTGCTGATCACGTACGTGAGCTGCCCCAAGTAAGTTTTCCAGTTCCAGGGTATTCTGGAGGTGATGTGGCCTCAAAACAAGCAAATGCAGTTTTAGGCTACATCGGCAGAGGTAGAATTTCCAAATCACAGAAAGTCCGTTCCCCCCTGTTCTACTTTGGTTGGGCCCCACCTCAAGGAGGGTGTCCAGTTCTGGACATCTGTAATGGTATGTGGGAATGACCTTGGAGGACAGGAGGAAGAGCTGCAGACAGGACAATCTTCATGTAAAGGTCCACAGAAGGAGGGAGGGCCTGGGGAACGTTTCAGAAGGGACCCTCCCTAGTTTTCTGGAGAGTGAAAGGAAAGGAGGGGGAAAATACTTTCAGTCTTGCAAGATTCTGTTAATGTAACCTTACAATAAGATAGAGCTAGTCCTCCTGGTTGTGCTTCTTGTCTGGACTACCTCGCAGAGCTAACAATGTCACACTTGAAGAAGGATCCAGAGAAGGTGGAACAGATTCCGAGAAGCGTGAAGATGATCAGGGGACTAGGAGTTAAGTCCTATGAAGAGAGGTGGAAGGAGCTGGGCGTGTTTAGCCTTGAGAAATGATGTTGGGGAATAGAGGTGGGAAGATGATAGCATAGCACCCAGAAAAGATGTACCGCATTCTCTCTCTTCCAGAGTTCAGGAAGGCAAAATAATTTAAGTTACAGGAAAGCTGTTTCTGGTTGTTAGGGAGAACTTCCTAACAAGAAGAACAATTTGACGGTAGAATCCATAACCCAAAGAGGTGGGGAGGCCTCCTTCGCTGGGTGTTCAAGCAACTGCTACCCATCAAGGAGACTTTAATTTGGATTTAGGCCCTGAGCAAGGAGTCTGGCGGCAGTGGGCCCTTCCAACTCCAGGGCTGACTTCTTATTTTTATTTTTCTTGCAATCCCTACTCCTCTGTCCCAGATGCATCTCTTTCCCATTGCCAGTTCCCAATGCCAGTGGATCCAGTAGTTTCCCAAGATCACCCATCCTCAAGTGGTGTGTTGGAGACTACAACTCCCCATCATCCCCAGCCAACAGGGCTGCCATTGTGGCTTGGGTTGATGGGAGCTAAGCCTAGCTGGGATGGAATGCTGCAGCGGTAGGTCCTATCTGAGCGTCCTTCACGTTAAAGGTGAAAAATCAGCTATGGGTGGTAGACTGCGGTTCAGTGCTAATGGGAAAGACGTTGCTTTGAGACCCTCCTGTGACTAGATCTGTATCCAGTCCACACAACAGGTGCTTTTTTCCTCTACCTGACAACCTGTAGACCCACACTTTGCAATGAACTATGTTTAGAGGCTTCCTAGAAGGGTAAAATTGCAACAGGCCCTGCTTGGTTGCTAAGACAAGCCAGTTCTCAGGAGCACACCTGGCTACTTTGCTTTACCTAGTGGTGATGCTGACTAGTGGCCCATTTATACAGTGGTCTCAGGACCAGGGCCTTACTGATGGCACCCTATTAGGGTCGCAAAGCTCAGAGTCTCCCATATCTTGAAAGGAGCTCCCACAGACTTCCCAAACTTCTTCCAGAGTTCTCATTTTGATGTGACAAATGAGAGAGATTGTTAAAACTCCAGTCACCCTAAAGATCTGCTTCCTATTGAATGAGTCAGATGGAAGCCCCCTCACTGGAGGCAGACCTCTTCCAGCCCACCCCACCCCCATTGCCTGAAATTAGAAGGAGAAAAGTACTAACAAATCTTGATATGTTAGCCATTTCTCTTCGCCCGCTGTCTCTTTTCTATAAAATGCTTCTTGTGCTTCACCAGCGGTTTTCAAGTAACCAAAACATGGTCCTGCAGAAGACTCTTCTTTATTGCTCCAGACAACAGGTTTGGAATGGAGGAATGGGAATTGCTGCGAGTTGCCAGTTTTTTAGAGTTGTAATGACAGAACAAGCTCAGAGTCACTTGGATTGAGATTGGCTATACAAATTGCATAAATAAATAAATACATACATACATACATACATAAATTGCATTTTTTAAAGGGTACAGGCTACATTAATGATTGCACTGTTTGATTTATAGTAATCACTAATGTGCACTGATATTGTTAAATTCTGTGAACAACTACCCAGAGCCCAGGGCAAGGCAGAAAAAAATGGAGTTCTATCAGACCTCTTCACTCCCTACTTCACTGCAAAGCCTCTTTTTTATCCCGTCTGACCTACAGAACCGCTCTTGCAAATTTGCTGGAGGTGGCCTTTATAGAAAGAAAACCAGCTGTTTCTCTTCAAAATGTTTTAAAGATTTCAAAAATAAATTTGGGTAATAGCAAAGCAATTTGGAACAGTGAATTGGAATAACCTGTATTACCCAAAGAGTAGCTCCAGATTTTTAAAAACAGTAGAGATTTTTTTTGCAACTTAAACATTTGGCTAATTAAGCGAATACCTACGTACGTACATACATCTCTTCCAGATCTATTGGATCCCTCAGAGAATGTTTTAAGATAGAACAGTTCTTGCAATACTTTTGTGGTCCTGATAACATTTTGGGATTAATGCAGGTTTTGGAGTATGTTGAAAGAGGTTGAACCCAAGGATTAATTCAGAGTACTGTAGCTGAATGTAAATCAAGAGCCGTCCACTTTCACCACCACCCACATTTTCTTCATTTCAGCATCAGGACAGCTGATCTCAAATAGCTAAGCAGGGTTGAATCTGGACAGTCCTTGGATGGGAGAACAAGCAGGAAATCTCAGGGCTGTAGGCCGTTCCAGAAAGTCAAAAAGCATCTAAAAAGAAAACGATACCAAAATGTATGGAATGTTCTGTCTCGTCGCCAAGAGTTGAGCTTGTATTGAGAAGATTTACTGGTTATTTAATTTGTGGGGGGTGGGGGAGAGAGATTTGGTTTTATTAAGCAATCTGGAACAAGTTCTCCTGGTTGATCCTCTGCAAATCTCCTAGAGCTCTACCAATCCCTCTCTGCTGGCTGCCCAGCCAAGTGACAAAATTATGAACGGTGGACGGGAAGGCGAGTGGCATCCTGGCATTGCACATAGAGAAAATCATTGATTGCACCTAAGCTGGACTGCTCCCTCGTTGCTTTTGCACTACCAGGAGGGTCTCTGGGGCTCCTTGGAGAGGAGAAGGCCGTGCTGGATGGGAGCACAATGAGGCTGATTCCCACGAATGCCGTCTCTTTGTATTCCAATAACGCCAGCAATATTCTGACTGGTCGACAGATGGCATGCATGGAGCGTCAATCAGAAGGGGCCTGGCAGCACCTTTTCCAACTAACGCATTTTATTCAAAGGCATCAGCTTTTGTGAGCTGCAGGTCAATGCACAGAGTGATTAGACTGATAAGAAACAACAGCAAAATATTTATCACTATGTTACCTGCAAAAAAAAAAAAGTCAGGAGCTTGGTAGCACCTTTTCCAATGATCTAATTTTACTCAGAACATCAGCTTTTGTAAGCTGCAGGCCAATTCATTAAAACAGAGGAGAGAGCAGAAGTAATAGCACAATTACAAGACCGACTCTCGGCCGTCTCCAGGATTAAATTGGAGCACACGGCATAGGTCCTAGGGCAGCCTTCTCCAATTTTACAATGGGTTGGATTACAATTTTCACAATTTGGGAGATTGTAGTCCAGCCATCTGAAGATCATTAAGTTGGATAAGTTTGTGACCAAACCACCTAACTGAAGCTAATTGATCTCTGGGAGAACTTTATTCAAAACGATATGCATGATAATGCATATGTTTTCCAAACCATGAAAAAAAACATTTATAGTAGTCGCTTTTAAAACCTTGTAGTAATTAGAGGGCCAGGAGACCCTCTGCTGTTGATCTGAAAGAAGGACATTTGAATGGGAGACTCCAGCGTAAACTATCTGGGATTCAAAGTAAGAAAGGAGCTTGATTGTATTTGGGTCTCAGAAAGTGTGGAGGCTTTCTTACCTTAGCTAACAAACATGTGGCAGTTAGTTATTACAGGTAACACCAAACGGAAGGAAGGAAGGAAGGAAGGAAGGAAGGAAGGAAGGAAGGAAGGAAGGAAGGAAGGAAGGAAGGAGAGAGAAGAAGAAGAAGAAGAAGAAGAAGAAGAAGAAGAAGAAGAAGAAGAAGAAGAAGAAGAAGAAGAAGAAGAAGAAGAAGAAGAAGAAGAAGAAGAAGAAGAAGAAGAAATAATCTTTATTGCAAAGATTGATATGTGAACTGCTTGAAATACCATTCAGAACATTCCATATGGATTTTCTAGCTGCAAGCCTTCATGTAAGGTAGATCAACATTGGTCTTCTTTATATTTGGGGGGGGGGGATGAGCAAGACTGAGAAAGAAGGCTCACTACTTGTACTAAGTTGCCTATTATATTCATGGCAAGGTGAGGCTCAAACTGGAGATTTCTCTGTTGGTAGCTTCTGCGGAGAACAGGTGGTAGGCATTTCTGCTCTTGCTGAATTCCCCTGGAGAATTATACTTGTAAGACTCAGTCATTAAACCCCTTCTTTTTCCTCCCCCCTCCCCACCATCCAGTGCACCTTTGCGTGTATATAAGTCAAACCCTCATGCTCATCCAAGCTGTTGAAAAATATTTGGCTTTTGAAATTGATTTCAAAGGAAGAGAGAAATGTGGTGATCTTCTCCAGGATGAATCATGGCATTCTTGCCTCTTAGCTACACGGTGCCAAAGGGTATGTGCAAATGCCCTGTTTTTCACTGGGCATCCCCTTTCCAGTGGTCTGTGGACTGTAACTTCTGCTACTCCCCCCAAATTCCCAAGAAATCCAAGGAAGTACTCTTCCAATGTCCTCCTTCCTTCCTCCCTCCCTCCCTCCCTCTGTCATTTCAAAGGAGAAGTCCTTCTTTAGAGAAAAGATTGGAGAATTTCTTCTTCCTCTCAAGAAGTTATTGAGCAACTTCTTCTCCCAAAATGTGATGGGGCTTTGGGAAGATCGTCTCCAAACGGAGAAAAACCTTTCAAGCATCAGATGACATGCCTTCTCATTCTATCATAATAAACCTCTCCTAGTTCAGACTTCGGGAAACTCTTGGATTGTTTTCCACTGCAACGGATAGACAGGACTGGGCTGGGGCTCCTTCTACCTCTGGTGATAATGCTCTTGTTGCACCCATTTCTTTTGCTCCAGAAGACTTTTTGAAAGGCTAAGAAGTCCTAGGGTTGAGCGAGCTGAAGTCCTGGTGACTTCCTAGATGTATCCACTGCATTTTCATAGGCAACAATGTAAGATTTTTTCCTTCCAGGATATGTTTGCAACCTCCCAGTCTAGCTAAAATCTTGGGTTTCCTGGGGATCTTAGTTTTTTCAAGATCAGATCAGCCAAGCCCTGTTGCCATCTGCTGGGACCTATATGGTGCCAATTAGTCCTCTGCAGAAAATGATAACCAGGAAGGGGTGGGGGGCTAGGAGGAGAGATTGGCCTGATTCCTTGCTCAGTCCTGATTCCTAATGAAGAGCTGGTGGTGTGGAGGTGGCTTATGGTGACTTAGGAAGGTAGAGCCAGGGGAAGCCACAGCAGGGACATCAAGAAGAGAAGAGGACAGTGGCTTGAGAAGTGGGCTAATGTGTCCCACCCAGTGGAATCCCTCAATTTAGAAGCCTGAATGAAGGAGGATATGCCCCCCACCCCCCACCCCCCCAAGGCAACATCATGCAAAAATTGTTCTTGGAACGTCAAGGACAACTTCCTCCAATCCTGGGATGTAGAAATGTGTTGGATCCATCATTCCTGTTCCAGTGTCCATGTTGGCCAGGAAAATGATGGGGGGTGGATTGCAGTCTGGAGGGTGACAGGAAACAGAGACCCTTTTCAGCTTTGGAAGAGAACACTCCTAGAGCACTTGGGTGGCGGAGGGAGGATATGGGTTTCAGCCAGATGCTAGACTGAATGTCCTCTCTGTCACCAACCACCTGCTTCTGGACTCTACAAGGTGGGAATTCAGACCTTCTTGGCAGAGCAAATTTACATGTCTTTAGAAAGCTGTAGCTGGTGATCATAGAATTAGAAGATACTCCTGAGGCCATCTAATCCAGCCTCCTGTTCACACAGAATCCAGATTAAAGCATTCCAGGCAGATGACTGTCCAGCCTCCACTGGAACATCTTCAGCAGAGAGAAGCTCACCATTTCTCCAAGTCACTGGTTCTATAGCTCAACTGTTCCTACTCTTAGAAA
The DNA here is from genome assembly GCF_059951505.1 of Python bivittatus. NCBI lineage: Eukaryota > Metazoa > Chordata > Lepidosauria > Squamata > Pythonidae > Python > Python bivittatus. The sequence continues at coordinate 62,018,980 of NW_028277058.1, forward strand.
GTGTTTTCCTGAACATTCAGTTGTAATCTGCCTTCTTGACATTTAAATCCATTATTCCTGTCCCAGAATCAGTGTTGATTCTTAGCAACTGCGTATATAGATTTTCTCCAGGAGAATCCATCCTTAACCTGGTCTTTCAGGTCTCCCAATGGTGGCCCCATCGCCACTGTAACTGAGTCCCTCCACCTTGCTGCTGGTCATCCTCTTCTCTTTCCTTCCACCTTCCAGAGAACTGGGTCTTTGCATAATGTGTCCAAAAAAAGAATAATCTCAGCCTGGTCATGCGTGCCTTGAGTGAGAACTCTGGGCTGATTTGTTCAATGATCCATCAGTTCGCTTTCTTGGCTGTCCATGGTCTTCTCAGGAGTCTTCTCCAGCACCATCCAGCTTCTTCACTGTCCTGCCCTTCTAGAGGATAATCCAGGCCTCCTTTGCCTTCAGCCAACCCCTCTGGGAGAGTAAGATTGCATTTTTCCTTGAATGCACTTCAGGTCCTCCAGAAAGATGTGAATCTTCTCTTTTTTTCCCACCCCATTGCTTAAGAAAAGCCCCTTTAGCTATTTGCAATGCTACTTAGAATCTAGGTTTGGCACATCCAGACTGTATTTATGTGCAGGAACTGGAGGAACAATGATGTGTCGAAGGCATGAACTTTCTTTGAATGGATCACGGTGAGAAATAAGACGGAGCAAAGCATTCTTCAAAATGGCAAGCGTATCTCTGCATCTCCCCAGGGAGAACAAGAGCTTCATCTTCATCTTTTGACAGGGATCTAGAAATATTCCTTGTATTTTAGGGTTGCTTTTACTGTACACCGGCCAGGGTTGTCACAGAATTAGGTGGCCTCATACAAGGTATTAAATAAATAACTAAATAAACAAGGACCCCCCACTACCATCCCCAAATACCCCTGGGAACTCATGAAGCTCCATGAAGTGGAGCCCTGGCATCATTTCACAGGCCTCGGGAGCAAGGGAGAGAAAGAGAAAAAATATAAAAAGTTGGAATAGCCTGCGTAATGGAAGGAGTGGGGAAGGGGAAACCCCCTGCCATTTGGGCCTTTGGCTGGGGGGCGATGCTGCAGTGGGTACCATTATGGATGGAAGACAGAGGCTGGCTTCAGCAAGAGGTCGGCTTGATCCTTTAGCAAGAGCAAACCTGGCACATGAGAAGGGGGAGGGGAGGGGTGGTGGCACCCTGTCTCAGCCTCCCCCCAGGGCTTGCACATGGCTTGCTAAACCCGTTTGTTGGCTGAGCCACCACGGGCTAGGTGCCCCACACACAAAGCAGCCTGCCCTCCTCTTCTCGGGCTCCCAGTCCCCCCTCCCTCTCCCAACAATGACTAAAAGGGGGCAGTGTCTATCGGCAGCCAATTCTGAGCAGGGAACCTGGAAAAACTGCGATGGAATCCCCCAAACAAGCTTAACGTGGTTTTTTTTTTTTAAATCAGATGAAGAGCCACATCCAAGCCCCCGCGCATGATGGGAAAATGCCTAGTCCTCTCCATGTGTACCCTTCTCTCTGACTATTGTGGCCTCTGAGCTCTGCCAGAATACTGGGCGCCCCCCACCCACACCCCTAGCCACCAAAACATTGGTCTCTGTCCCTCCCGTAGCAAGCCATCCACTGGGGATTACAAGCCACAAGGTCCAGGTTCACGTGACCTTCTAGACTCAAACTAGCACCTTCACCCAAAGTGATCTTCAGCCCCCCCCCGCCCCATTCTTTGAAAAGGGTGCCTGCCCTGCTGTGTGAGTAGCATCCGTTATGCAGGCATTCCTTACCTGACTCCATTTGCTGGCCTCCACAACATATCCCAGCGGTCCACGGATGGTTAGATTGCTGATAACAGAAGTGTCTACTGTCTGACTCAAGAGTGGGGTCTTATAGGAGCTGAACATAATAGGAGAAGGTGCTCATGAGTGAGTCTTCCTTGGAAAGAGCCCCATTGCAGACAACATGGCTATGCAGAAAGCTTGACCAAGATATGGACAGGCAGAGTCATTGCTGGGGAGGGAGAAATAAGTCAAGATGGTAGTGATTGCACCATTGAAGCCCAGCCCTTTCTAAGGTGGGTCACTTCAATTGCAGGGTCAAGGCTGACCTCTTGACTCTTTTTTGACACCCCCTGTGGGCACCTCAGCTTGACCAAACATGTGATTCCCAGCCTTTTCCGTGTCACACCAAGCTTGGCTGTGAATCTTAGCCCCTAGAGCAATGTTTCCCAACCGTGGCAACTTTAAGATGGGTGGACTTCAGCTCCCAGAATTCGGGGAGTTGATGTCCACCCATCTTAAAGTTGCCACGGTCGGGAAATACTGCTCTAGACATTCAACCTTGAATCCAGGTGTGGCCCTTTTCAGAAGGCTTAAAGATGTGGCCAAGCAAGGTTCCAATCTTCCTTGCAGACATGAACTAAACCATAAACTCATGGAAAATTTGCCTGCTGCAGCGTTCAGAAGTTTGTGCTCCAGGGTTTAAATTCAATGCTTCTGCCTCTCTCCTTTCCGAGTTAATGGATTTTTGGGTCTTCTCTTGATGGCCTTGGCTAGCACCTGGTCAGGTTGACATCATGGTCATGGGAATCCCTGGTCCCAGCCTTACCAGCTTTGTTCCTTACGCTACCAAGCTATGGTTCCACCCAGGCTGATGTGCTGCATGACATCAACCATTCATTGATTAGTCTGATAATATCATTTACCCAAATCATGGAAGTTCTCACGGCCAAGCAGCAAATGGACTGTAGAGATGGATACCACTCTCTGCCTGGAACAGTGAAACAGGACTGTAAAATGGACCATATTCACACAACTCAATTATCTTGGTCACAGAATTAACCCACTTTCTGAGTTTGCACAAAAGACTGAATCGCACGCTCACCATGCAGGCTGGGCTTGTGCAACATGCTAGCCAAGGTTAACCTTCATGAAGCTGGGCATGTTGCACACGTCCAGCTGCAGGGCGTTTTGCTGGTTTGGTTGGTCCTGTTGTGTGAACGCTGCGGGTGTCTGGAGTGCAGAAGCAAGAGGGAAGAACTGGTCTCCTGCTCTGCTCTGCCAGGGGCCCTCCAGGAGGCACCTGATTGGCCAATGCAGGTACAAACGTAGGGCAGGATTGGCAACTGGTCACCAAGCTCTTTGAGGGAGCCTTCCTAACCCCCCCCCCTAAAACTGTGCCCCCAGTCATCAGTGGGGCGGCAACTTCCTAGTGGCAGCCTTTTCTTTACTCCCAAGGCACCATTCGCCAGATCTGGGCCTGCCTGTTTCTCTCTGCCAAGGCTGGCAGCTGGTGAAGTGCCAGGCTCACTTTTAACGCTCTTCCCCTCGCCCTCTCCACCCGATCAGAACCAGCCGGGAAACCGAGACCATTCCATGATATTCAAGCCCGTCTCTGTGCCACCAGTTCAGGTTACGTTTGGTAACCTTTCCCCTAGCTGGAAAATAAAGAGGAGCAGATCGGTGGCCATTATTAATGTATGATGTTCTGATGAATGCCAGGAGCCGGGAGGGGGTCACTGGGGAGGGAGGGGACGAGCTTCATTCAGACAAGCGGGCCGTTTAGGAAGCAAGGGAGGGTTAGGGAGGCCATCTGGCGAATGGCCACTTTCTCTGCCACTTTCCCCAAACGATGCACTGAGAAGGCTTCGATTTAGGAGAAATCACACAAACTGAGCCAAACGTTTATTCTGGGTCGTGCTTTTCCAGCCTTGTAAAATAGACGGGCTGGGCTCTTGATCTCTGTGTGATAGATTGGGCAGGGAGGCTGCCAAGTGCCATAGGACTTCGGACACCCCCCTCCACCCCCATAAAGACATTTTGCATTCAGGCAAACCCTTGCTCCATAGCACAGAATCCCCAATTAACCTCTCAGCCCCTCCCGGTTGGCACTATAAAGAAATAACTAAAACCACCTAATTGTGACACAGTTCAATCAGGCTGCACTTTCACATGATCCAAAGCAGCTGTCTCCCTCTGCCCCACCAGTGAAAGAGAGGCGATTTTGTGGCCCGGAGCCCTCCTGGCTAACGGCTTAGTGGCTTCTCTCCACTGTGTCTCAAAAGCTCCTGGCATGGAACCGCGAGAACATCCAGTCCAACCTCTGCCCCGTTTCAGGGCAGGAATCCAAATTAAAACTTCCCCAGCAGATGGCTTGAACATGTGAATCTCCCCTATTCCCCCCACCCCCAGCTCACTTTCTTCCTTCCTTCCTCCCCTCCCTCCCTTCCCTATCTCTCCTTCCTTCCTTCCTTCCTTCCTTCCTTCCTTCCTTCCTTCCTTCCTTCCTTCCTTCCTTCCTTCCTTCCTTCCTTCCTTCCTTCCTTCCTTCCTTCCTTCCTTCCTTCCTTCCTTCCTTCCTTCCTTCCTTCCTTCCTTCCTTCCTTCCTTCCTTCCTTCCTTCCCCTTCCCTCCTCTCTCTCTTCACCTTCCTTCCTTCCTCCCTCCTTTTTTCTTTGAGATGAGATGCTACAATCGCCCAGCTGTTACCAAAGGAGACCAACATCTCAACTTTCCCTCTTCCAGGCGATAGTCTTGCAGTTGTGAAATATTTATAATACTTCATTTGCAGAAGGAGGCCTGAAGGCACAACAGGAGGAAGGGAGTTGGGAACCAGGGTTATGGCAGCAGGCCCAAAAGCGCAGGAGCTGAAATAACTTGGGTCTGAGCTGCTGTGTTTAGCCACAGGCAGGAGGATCTTACCACACACGTTCCATCTTCACCCTGGTTAGTAAAACCCAAACACCTATGCTGGTCTAACCTGTACAGGTGAACTCAACAAATTAAAGTCTAACCCATCCAGAGGGCACAAGATACTCTCAGGGCACCCAGTTTTCATCCCAAGGAGAGCCTCCATGTTTCTCCCATTTAGAGAATTATCTTCTATAACTACCCATTGTGGACAAAGAGAGGTCACCTGCTAACTAAGTAATTAGTCCATAAGGCAAATCTTTGACTTTTTCAATGACCAGGATGGCCTGTTGTGCCTTCCACATGCCTGGGGTCCATTGGATTAATAGGCAAGACCTAATCCACAGGCACTTTGAGCTTGGTTGCAACTAAACACAAACAGGTCAGCCTCCCCTCTGTCTGCAGAGCCACATACAGGTCGTCCTCATTCAGCAACCGTTCACAGTTACAGCAGTGATGAAAAAGTCACTTTGCAACCAATCCTCGCATTGATGACCTTCGCAGGTCTGCAAAGCCAAGGAAAGCTGAAGGAAGATCGTAAGCACAACCACGGGTTCACTTAGCTACCACTTTGCTTAACTACCGAGTGGCCAGTCCCAACTGTGGCCGCTAAACGAGGACCAGTTGTAGAAGGGTGCTTTGAATAATCTTTCCTCTACAACCAGCACATTAGTAGGTGTTGCTCACGAAAGCTGATGCCTCTGCATACAATGTGTGAATCGGAAAAGGGGCTACCAGACTCCTTCCAATTTTTGCAAATCAGGTAAAAATATATATATATATATATTGTATAAAATATATATATTATATATATTTTGTAGTTGTGTATTATGTCAGGCCACCCTGTGCCTCTGCTGGAGTGCGTTGCAGCTCACGAGAGCTGATGCCTTTGAATAAAAATGTTGAGTCAGAAGCAGTGCCAACAGGGTCCTCCTCTTTTGCCCCTGCAGACTAACGCGGCTCTCCTCCTCCAAAGAAAGCGAGTCCACCAGGAACGACCAAGAGGCCTCTGATGGCATCGCCGAGCCCCTATTTTACAATATCATCTTCCAACTCTCTGCTTCGCTGGGATGAGATCACCGTCTTCTCCGCGCTCGGAGCTCTGGCAGTGGAAGGCCGGCCTTTGGCCCTAAAGGAAACCATGGCTTAGGGCAAAGCACGATCGTAATCTGGCACAGGGTGAACTCCCCACCCCCACCCGGGGTCGCCAGCAGCAGCAACACTTCCCTGTGGCATCTGCCACCGGCCTCGCCAGGGGAACAGGAAGCTCGCCGGAGGAGTGCAGAAACACGATCCCACCCTGCCTCCCAGAAAGGGGTGGGGGCGGAGGTGTTGGGGGGGCAGAGAATGAAACCTGCCAGGATGCTCAGCAACGGATGAACCAGCTGACAGTCTCCAGACAGGGCCCTTCTTCCCTTTCAGCCTCTGTTTTGCTTCTCCTACCGCAGCAGCAGGGACCTGATTTCAGGAAGCAAACCAATGGGGAAATTTTGCCTTTCCCTGCCTGAACTGGGTGCTCTGCGGAGGGACTGGGATTGGAGTCCCCAGGATGGGCGAAAATTGGGGAATTGGGGAAATGGTAGTCCCCGGGTGGCAGGAGGACGGACGTGGGTGCCCTTGGCCTACAGAGTGGTCAAGGGCTTCTATCGAGGTCTGCTCAGTGGGACCTCCATGTACAAAAGCAGTCTATCAGTGCGTAGAGAAGCTGGATAAGAAGCACCAGCCTGATTTCTGAGTGCCCAGATGCGTCTTGCAGACAAGAGAATAGCAAACATTAGTCTGATCCACTGGCTGCATTTTCCAAAGTCTTAGCTATTGTTCAGTTGTTTGGGTCAGAAGACCCTGGATCAGTGTTTCTCAACCTTGGCAGCGTGAAGATGTGTGGACCTCAACTCCCAGAATTCCCCAGCCAGCTTGGCTGGCTGGGGAATTTTGGGAGTTGAAGTCCACACATCTTCACGCTGCCAAGGTTGAGAAACACTGTCCTTCATAAACACACACAGATTCTCTTCTACCCAGATGTGTCAGCAGCGGGCAAAAAAGTCAAGATGGCAGCCACTTCCACAGTCCAGTACCCATACCAGGTTCTCTTCGACTCAGGCTTGATCTGATTTCATAAACTGTGGTTCATTGCTACAATCGTGTTTCCTTTCAGGTCAGCTCATTTGGAAAATGGAAGAAATTAAAAGGATGGATTTAAAGAAGGAAACCCTAACTGCGCTGTTCAGGCGTCCCCAGAAGGGACTCTGTTCATCCTTGATTATCGTCCAGGCTGGCACAGGCAATGGCAGAACGTGAGGGTCGAGGGAGGGTATAATTTTGACCAGGGATATAATACAGGAGTTAGTTACCTTGACTCACATCCATGAAGACTAGATCCTTAGAACTGGAGCAAGCGGAGGGGGCCCAAATGCTGACAAAACTGAGCATCTACTTGCTTGTCAGAAGCAGAGGAAGAGGAAGTTCAGGGCTATATAATAATAATAATAATAATAATAATAATAATAATAATAATAATAATATCATCATCATCATCATCATCATCAGAAGGCTAGCTTGATACAAAGAGATTTCACAATGACACGCTACTGTGTCTTGTGGGGAACCCCCATCACTGTCGTAACAACTTGTGTGAATCAGACCTTGCTATGCGAATCTGAACTCAGCATTTCGTGTGAACAGCCCAAGATTGCTCTAACCCTCATCTTCCCCCATGTGTGTGTCTTCAGCCGAAACCTACTCACCTTCTCTCTTCTGAGTTGCTGTTTGCGGAACTTGTTCACAGAAAAATAATTTAAGCTAAAACTGGGAGTCTAAAAGCATTCTGCACGTGCTCAGGGTTCTTTGCTATTGGTAGCATCACAAGCTCCAGTGTGATACCCTAATCCTGGGGGCAGGGGCGGGGATGTGGCAGTACAAGGTAGTTGCATTTTTTTGCTGGGAAATCTTTGCTCCTATTTAACTTAAATTTTAAATTGCAATTGCAAATTTTCTCATTTCAATTTAAAAATACAGAGGTAGAAAAAAAGCACTGCTTTTAAAATCCTATGTGTAGAGAGGTTATCCTTAAGCTACAAACGATCAAAATAATTTCTTGCATGCCCCAGATAAAATAAATGGAAAGAGTGGAAGACTGCGCTTTTATATAAGTAAAATATTAACATATTTTAAAATGCTTACCATGCAAATAAATATGATTTGACTACCGTAATTCTGTGTCTGTTGAAAGTGTGTTTAATTTTGCATGCTTCATGTTTTAAAAATCTGATTTTCGCCAACTGCAGGACTCAGCTTTGTTTTCTTCTCTTTTTGAAATTTAGTTATAGGGTGAAGAAAAACCCTGTACAGTACCTCAGTGCACCACAGTCTTGGTCTCATGCTATTATCTTTATTTATTTATTATACAAGCGAAAGATTCTGGTTCCCAAAGGAACATCCGGGGGGTTCCAGCTCTGGAAGCCAGAAGGCAATAGAAACGGATTGAAGGACAGAAAACACGGTTCACCTTTACATTCAGGTTTCGGTCTGAGTTTAAACTAGGCTTTGGAGTTTCGCTGACTTTCTGCCTGCCCCGGCCTTTCCTACCGCCCCCCCCCCGCCCCCGCAAGTTGCCTTTCGTTGCATTTTTCTCCCGTTGCAATTTAATTCTGCACCGGGGGGGGGTGCATTTCAGCTCAGGTAAGCCAGTGGGAGTCCCACACAGGTGGCTTTCGCAGGCAGCGGAGCCCCCAAAGGAGGAGGGCAGGGGGGGTACAAAGCCGGGGGTTTCTCGGGAGTAAAGGCGCCGGTGTGCGCCGGTCTCTTCGGACAGGCTGGCTGGGAGCGGCCCCGGAGGGCGTTTCTTGCAGCCAGCCAGCCGGGAGGTGATGCTGTTCCTTTCAGGGGGCGACCTTACCCGGGGGCTCCCTTCGCCCCCCCCCCCCGCGACGCCTTTTCTCCTGAAGGAGCTGCTTGTGATGTTCTCAAAATCGCGGATGCCTTCCGGACTGTCATTCCTTCTCTTCCGTTTCGGGGTTTCCTGCAAACGAAAAAACCCTTATACAAAAGGGGGGAGGCGGAGGAGGAATAATCATAGCAATAAGAATAATACGTTTAAAATACTGCTGTGCAGAAGTACCTCCTATTACGGTGAACGTTGTGTCTGCAGGAAAGAAGAGAGCCGCCGCCGGGGACCAAGCAAGGAAGGGTGGGGGGGAGGGGGGTCCAGAACCCGATCGCCCTCTTTTCCTCGACCAGCCTTCTCATCCCCCAGCAGGGCCCCCTCCCTTGTCCGCCCCCCCCCCACCCGGTCTGAAGCTTTTCCGCTTTAATCCTCCCCGGCGGGCCAGGCTTTTAGCAATCCGATCCCACTGCGGGGGGGGGGGGCGGGGGGGCGGGGCGTCTTTCTCCGCCAAGTGATCCAACTGGTTTGGTATCCTCCATTCCTTGTGGCTTCCTGGACACATTTCTATAGAAGCGGCCTTCCCCCCCCCCCCCGCCCGGCTCGCCCTTTCTTTCCAAACGATCACTCTTCCCTCGCTGCTTGCAGATGGTGGTTTGAGAAAACTCCCAAGCACGTGTGAACACATATACACGCGTCTTTCCATGAATGTGGATAACATGGCTAAGTTTCCTTCGCAGGACAGCGGCGGGGCGGGGGGCCGGCCACATTTTCCAAAGGTAATGAAGCTGGTTCCCGAGGCTGACTCGCACGTGGGAAAGCACCAACCCAGGTACATGCATACGCCGCGCCAGAGGAGCAAGCAGCTCCCTTGGGCGCCGCTGACACTTGTCACTGGGGTAGAAATACAGGGTAGTTCCCAGCACGTGGGAATGTGCCCAGGATGTTAACCGGAATAGGAACTCTACTTTCGCTTAGAAATTGGAATCCATTGGCTGGAGAAACATCTGAAGGGGTCACAAGGGGAAAGAACAACACATTATTATTATTATTATTATTATTATTATTATTATTATTATTATTATTATTATTCTTCCAAGATCCTGCTACTGACTCAAATGTATACGACAGTGAGCCCCGATCTTTCTCTGCAAGTAATTAATTAATTCCTATTTTCTCTCCCCTCCACGGCTTCTCGTTCTCCCGGAAAGGGGGCGATTCCGAGGCGATCCCAGGAAACTCCAGCCGACCAGAATCCCCTCGGAGCCCCGCGAGGTTCGCTTCCTCCAAGCCGCGAGTTCGCCCCGCTGCGTCCCGAAAACAAGGGCTTCCTCGATCTACGGGGTTTCGCGATTTATTGTTGGTTTGACTCTGAAGTCGTTTTGCTGCGGTAATAACAACAGCAACAACAATTGTTATTAATCTGTGATACACCACCTTGGAGAGGGATAGGTTATAAATAAATAAAATCACCCTGTCCTGAAAGACGTCGTGGAAGATAGATCCGAATTTAAACGATTATTCTATCAAGGAATGGGTGAAATATTCGCAGCCGGGAAGCCACAATCCCGGGGGGCCAAGGGAGGCGCCCTCTCCCTCCCAAACACCCTAGACAGGTCGGCCGCCCTTGGTCTTTCCCAAGCTGGCGCCCTCCAGGTGTACAGGATCCTGGCCAGTGCATCTGGAGGGCGCCGGCTTGGGGATGATCGCGCCAGCTCTCGCGTGTCCGAAGGAGCTTCGTTCCTTAACCACAGCAGGAACTTTTGGGGGATCAACGGAAACGTTGGGCCGGGCAGGCTGGACGCCCGCCGAAGCGCCGGCGCTATCGGGCCTCGATGCAGGGACGGAACCCAGACTAGATCCCCCCCCTCCCCGCCTTCAGGATCGGACGCGGGTCCTTCCCAGCTGGTTGGTGGGAATTAGGCCAAAATCGGTGCAGGGGCGCTTTCCTTAAGGGGGGCGGTCGGTCTCCAGATGCCGCCCTCCATTTTGCCCCCCCCACATCGCTGGTTGGCCGGCCTTCCTCCTCTTCCTCCTCCTCCTCCTCGCTGCTGCTGCTGCTGCTGCTCGGCGCTGGACAAAGGGAGGCCGACGATGGGGAGGATCGCCGCAGCCCCCTGGAAACTGAGCCGCGGGGGGCGCGTAAATTTTTAAAAAGGCCCGCCTGCCGCCGAGGCCCCTTCCCCCTCCCCCCGCCCGCCGGGCTCCAGGCCACCCAGGACACCGGATCCCCGGGCCCGGCTCAGGTGTCGCCCGGATCGCCTTTCGCCTGGCGCGGGGCCGGGCACGCCAGCAGGTAAGTGGGCACCGAGCGGGCGCGGAGGGAGGCGCCTGCCCAAGCGGAGGCTGTATAAAGGGCGGCCGGGCCCGGACCGGAGCCAGCCAGCCGGACCGTCCGCCCGCTCGGGGCCCAGGTAAGGCGGGCCGGGGCTGAGACGGAGCCCCGCCGGCCTCTCCGCCCGCCCCGCCCCGCCCCGCCCCGCCCCGCCGGGCGCCCCAGCTCCGCCTCCGCGCAGGTGCGCAAGGTCCCCCCCCGTTATTCCCTGCCGGGGGGGAGAAAAGCCGGAAGGAGTCGCGGGGCTCGGCCCTTCCCCGCGGGCGGGGCTCGCAGGCGGGGGTGATGAGGACCCCCCGTTCCTGGCCGGGTCCTCTGCGGCCGAGCCAGGCGTCCCGCTTCCCCGCGATGCTCCCGGTTCTCCGGGGCCGCCGGGACCCCAGCGCTCGGCCCTGGGGGAAGCCACTGGAGTTGAACCCTTCCCGGGTTGCGAGTGGGTTAAAAAGCCTCTCTGCGGCGACGTTGGTGGGTTCGGGCATTAGGTCGTGGGAACGCTGCCCGAGGGCGATGCCCTTGATTTTGATGTAGCCGCGCGGAACTGGTTCGGGATGCCCTGATTAAGCCAAATGGGGCGTAATACAGGGGGTGAACCCGGCAACGGTTGCATTCCCACGACTCACTGAACCACAGAAGGCCCAAACCCACTTTAGCCTCATGGTTCTGCGGACTCAGCCGTATCATTAGTTCCAGGTTCAGGTCAGAACCACGGGCTTATTTGTTTATTAAATTTGCACACCGCCCGACCCGCAGAGTTCCTTCGATAAACCCTGGTTCGATGAACCTCCCGTGGGAACACCACAATTCCAGATTTAGAGCAGCCCCGTTGGCCTCAATGGGATCTCAGGGAATCGCTCTCCTGTACCGTCGTTTTGCCTGAAGGTGGCCTGATCGCTTTTCTTTCCTTGGAAAGTGGAACAACCCGAAGAAGCCACCTTAGAGTGCGTTTCGGCTGGGCGTTCTCAAGCCGGGCCTTGCTCCAGGCGCTGTCATCCCCGAAGGCGCCAGGCACCGGAGACCATCCCGTTCCGGAGAGCTTGCAGTTCCTCCTGAGTAGACAGGCCCAGGAACCGCTTGCCTTTCAACTCGCGGGAATGATCCTCCAGACCCGGAAGTCCGCGCCCTTATGGTTGCGTTCACACGTTACCTCTAGCCAGGTCACTCGCAAAGCGACTGTTGAAGCTTGGTTAATGTTAACTTTGGTTAGGCTTTCTTGTGGTTTATGCAAACCTAGCCCGTCTGGTTAGTTTATGGCATGCACTGGGCGAACCCAGAAAAGGTGTTAATTCAGGATCCGTTGAGTGCATTGTGTGAATGGACCCACGGAGAGCCGCGCATCTCAGAATCGATCAGGGCCAACCTCTTAGCGGTATCGCCCCAATAATGGCAGTTTTAATTCCAGCGCATTTTAGATGTATTTTCGTTCTTGGCGAGGGCAGATAGAAAAAAGGATCTAAAATCTGAGAGAAAACAGGGCCGGCTCGTTGGTGGTGTATGATGCGGCGCGAAACACCCTCCCCAAATTGGGATGATTCGTCGTGGGAAGCCAAGCAAACCTGTTAAATAGAAATCCCGGGTTCAGTTAACCCCAGGTCACTGAGTTGTCGGAATACAACGGATAGAAGTGCCCCCTTCGGGCAAAAGGAGCACCTTCGGGACGAAGCCGCAGAAACCGTTAGATGGTCTCTGTTTGCTCGGTTCGCAGGCGCCTTCCGCGGGGAGGGCCCAGCCCGAAGCGGGTGAGCTCCCGGAGGGAGACACTTTCCAGACCCCCGTCCGCGTCATCAGCTCCGGGGAGGAAGAGGAGGAGGAGGAGGAAGAAGGAGAGAGAGATCGAAGGAGAGGTAAGCGAAAAAGCCCGGCTCGTTTACCGCCTGGCTGCCCTGTCACTTGATCCCGCGGAATTCGGGAACCCGCCCGAGTCCCGCCTGGGCCGGGTCTCCGCTTCGAGGTTGCTGGGATCCCCCCGCTCCAAATTAATCCGGTAGCTGAACAACACCTTCCTTCAGAAGAAGCCGAGAGCGGGCGTGCGGGGAGACGGTTCCGCACCTGCGTAGCCTTCGCCCACCGTTCTCAGCCGCCGGATTTTGGGTCATGCGGGGGGGTCTCTTTGCAAGTCCGCTCGAGGCGGTTTTAAAATTGTTCGGTAGACATTCGGGCCAAAATGGTGTATAATTTTGCCTACGCATATTCTCAAACATATTTGGTCAAAATGCCATATATTTTTTGCGAATGTATTGCTACCGAATGGGCATCGAACTTCGTAGTGTGCGAAGAAAGCAGGTGCCTTCTTTTGGAAACACGAGTGTGCACGTGCACACGCATCGAGATAATGAACATTTATTCTCGCCGAAGACTTTCTTGAACGTTTCCCGTTTGCACCCTCTCCCTTGGATTTACTGTCCGCTCGGGTACAGCCCCCAGCTTAAGGGGGGGCACCCTGGAGACCCCTTGGGAGGGACAGAGCGTGCGGTGCGTGTCTGTGGGGGAGGGGCGACATTCGACGGGCTGTTGGGGCTCTGTGCGCGCGCGTTCACACGACCAGCAGGCTGTTTTCTCTCTCTCCGCGATGGATTTGCTGCTCTGGGTGGAGGCCGCGGCTCTGTCTTCCTCGCCCCTTCCTCTAAAAGGGCTTAACCGGGGGGAGGGGGAGGGAAACCCAACCCCCTCCCCCCATCCCACTGACGGCCACGTCGGTCCGCCTGGGCAGAGTCTGCCGTTTCCATCTAACAGGGACCCCTGCCCGGAGATAGTCTGGAGGGCAACTCAGCTCCCGTCACCCCTTGCCAGCGCAACCTCTAGCCCGGCTGGGGATAATAGGGGCAGTAGTCCTCCGGGGTCGCGATATTGGGTGAAGCGGCGTCTTCCCTTCCAAGCCCGCGCTGCTGCTTTTTTCTTTTTACCCGGGAGGGGGGATGGTTTGGTTTTTTTTGAGGGGGGCTGTAAAGGGCGGCCTGATCCGGCCGGTATTCGCCCAGCTCTCTCGGGAGAAAAGGGGCGGTGGTGGATCGGGGCGACCCGGGCTCCCGAAAACTGTTTCTCCCGCTCAGAAGGGGAAATCGGGAGGGGAACCAGGAGGCGGCAATCTTAATTATTTACGGCTCGTAATGAAATAAAAGAATTATTATTAATTAGTAGGCTTACTTATTATACACCTTGCACTGTTCTTCGGTGGGTGAGAGGATAATCGGCGACTCATTTATTCGGCTGCATAATTGATGGGCACTGAGCTCTTCTCGGCTCCGGGGCGGCGCGGCGCGGCGGAATGCGGGGCCTTCGGCTCTGCAGGGCGGGGCCGCCAAGAGGTCCGCCAAAGCCCCGCTTTATTAGCGATTAATATGATGATGTATTATTCATCATAATGACCGTCCCGGAGGATGCCGGACTGGGCCCAACGGCCCCCGAAGGGCGCGGGGCGGGCAAGCGAGAGGCGCCCGGCCGGGCTTCGCCTTTCCTGCGGGGGGATGTTCTGGGCCTCTGCCCTCGTTTCCCAGCCAGGGAAGTTCGGAGGAAAAGGCTTTCAGCCCGAGGAGCGCGCCTTCCCACGTGCACACACCCCTGCCACCCCCTTCCCCGGCTCTCTGCCACCCACACTCGGCGGCTAGCCGGAGGACCCCCCCCCCCGCGAAATCGGGCGAGAAAGTCAAGCCTTCGCCTCCCCAGTCCCGCAGCCCGGAGGGGCGGGGAACATCAGTCCCACCTGCTGCGATAATCTGGGTTCGGTACGGGGGGGGGGGGTTATCGAGTGCCCAGGCGAGGCGGAGGCACAGGTCTTCTGCGGCAAACTTCGCTCGGGCCCCGAGGGGAGCCAGGCGGAGGAGGCCCGCCCCCCGCCCGCCCCCGACCAATCGCAGCCGCCGGGGGGGGACTGACGGCCTCGCCCCTCGGCAGGAGCTCCCAAAGGTTTGCCCGCGCGCCGGCTGGGGGAGGGGAAAAAGGGGACCCCCGCTTTGCCCCCCCCCGCGATCGGGAGGGCAAGTGGCGGGGGGGCTGGTGCGTGCGGGGAGAGGGCGGAGCAGGCAGCCCCCCCGCCTCACCTGGCTCTTTGCGCGCCGCCCGCGACACCTGATCCTCCGGAACGCCGGGACCGCGGAGCGCTTCGGGGCTCGCTTCCTTCCCGGCCTCCCGCGCTCCCCCTGCCTCCCCCTCCCCGACTGGACGGGGCGGGGGGACGGCGAGGGGAGAGCCGAGCCCGGTTGGGGCGCTTCGCTTTGTCCTTCCTTGCGCCCCCGGCGCGCCCGTGCGCTTTCCGCGGCGAAGGATCGGGCGGGCGCCCCTCGCTCCCCGCCCACCCTTTCCCGACTCCCCGCGCTCCCTTCCGACGTGTTCGGCGGTTGAAGCGGAAGGGCCTTCGGAAAAAGAGGAGGCTGCTCTGCGGCGGGAAGACTGCCTGGCCGCGCCGGGTAAGTCTTGGGGCTGGAGAAGGAGCGCGACGGCCGGGCCGGGGGCTCGAGGCTTCCATGGCGCTGGGAAGCCTCGTCCGGGGGCGGAGCGGAGGGTTTAATAACCGAGGAACTGGGAATAAACATGGGTACCCGTGTCTTTTACGGGGCTTTGCAAACCCCTTGACTGGCGTAGGAAGGCCTCGTGGGGCTCTTTGCCGCGCGTGTCTAGCGCTGCAGACGTGCTGCGGGGAATCTTAGTCTCTTAGGCGCCTCAGGCCGGGGGGCCGCAGGTTTTTGAGGGGTGGCTGGGGAGGGGAGAGGCCCGGAACGCGAGCCCCCGCCGCCTCTTGCTGGAGAAATAATCTTGGACAGGGCTTGGCGAAACGCGTGTTTTGGAATCGGGTCTTCCGAGAAAAGGGTAGAAGAGCCGGATTTGGAGGGGGGGCATCGGGTAATCTTAGTTAGGCGGAGCAAGGTTTGTGAGTAGCGGATCTCTAGAAATCACACAGCAGTGAGATCTCGCGTGGTGGGTGGGGGCAGTCCTTGACGAGCTGTGTCGAGGAACGTGAGAACGCTGCCGCTGCAGGTTTGCTGGTGGTTCCTGCTATTGGATGCTTACGATTTTGGCATTCGGGTGGTGTGATTTTTACCCCCCCCCCCGCCCCGCGCTAGTGATCCCAGAGCGACCCACCCGAATCGCCCCAACCTTGGCTTTCGGCGGGGTTAGGGTCCTTTCGGCGGGGCTCCGGGGATGTCGTTGCCTCCCCTGCCTCTCGGAGCCCCTCGCTCGGGCCGGAGCCGCCAGGCGGATCCTTAGACGGCTGCATCACCCGGGCGCCGGGGCGGGTCGAATCAGGCCGCGCGGGGTTCCTCTTCGGCCAAACCCTGGCCGGAGGCAAGGCGAGGCGCGACTCGCTGCTCGCTGCCTCCCGGGCCCCGGTCGTCCAACGGGAGCCGCGCTCGGAGGAGCTTCCCCAGACTGTGTGTGGAAACGAACACGCTGGGACCCCCGCCCCTCCCCCCGTCTTTTAATGCTTTGCGGTTTGGCAAAATGAGCTCCAAGCGCGCCAGGCCCGGATTAAGCGCGCAGAGAAGAGCGCGGAAGCGGGCGGGGGGCGCGACTGCACTGGCGGTTCAGGCTTGGACGCGGAGGGGACTCTGGTCGGGCGCCCACTCGGAGAATCTGGTCAGGCAAAGGCTTAATGCAGAGCACATTAAACCCTCCCTCCCTCCCTCCCTCCTTCCTTCTTTCCTTCAGCAACATCATTCAGTGGGTGGGTTTAAGGCTGCAGCCTTCGCTACCCCCCCCCCCCGTACCTTCCGAAATCCGATTTCAGCCCTGCCAGTTCAGAAGCAGACACTTTCCTTCTGCCGTCTCTCTCCACCCCCTCCTCTCCCCCCAAGAAAAATCTCTTGGCCGCTGTCCAAAGCAAGATTGTAATTTCTGGGGCACCCAGAGTTAATTGGTGACCTCAAATATCCCTGTTCTAGATCATTAACATAATTATTTAGAGCTTAACACGGGGGCCTCTCCTCGCTGAAACTCGTGATTTCAGTTCTGGGGGCGGGGGAGGCAAACCTTGCAGAACACTGGGGGGTCAAAACCCGAGCAATAATATGGGTGTCTCTGAGCATCGGCAAAGTGTATTTCCATCTAGAACGATGTCCCAGGCAGATGTGAATCGCTGCATTCCATAATCCTTCTGTTGGCAACCAAAGTGGGTTGATGATTCAGCCTGCAGGGAATACACACCAGCCAGGTGGGATCTATAGAGATCTACATCAAGGTCCAGAGCACCGGGGCCAGGAGAAGGGGGACCTGCGGAAACTGACCAGGGTTCCGCTTCCCCCAACATGGCATGCTGAAATTGACCAGTGAATTTCATTCTACTGAAACTGACCTGGGCTGGTGATGAGAAGGAATCTAGAGGTTGAAGGGATGAGAAAGTGGCGGCCCTGTGGCTGCCTGATGATGATGAAGATGGTTGGTCGCACAGTCAGCCAGATGTTTAGACTGGATTTGGCATTTCTGTCCACCTATCCAGTCGTTGTTGTTATTATTATTACTACTACTACTGCAGGCAATGGGGGGCGGGAGGAGAAAGGAGGGGCCTTCTTTCTGACTTTGGAAGATGGCTTTCCACAGATACTGCAGAAAAGCTACCGCAGTGGCGTCTTTTCCTGGGGGTGATTGATTGGGAGGGTGGAGCCGAGCTGGGTGGGGATCTGAGCTGGAGAAAAGGCTCTTGCGGGTGGATTAGCCGAAGGGCACAGAAGCTGGAAAGCCTCCTGTTCTGGGGATGTCCTTCCCCGCCACTCCTAAGGTGGGCCAGGTGAGTGGGTCACTCGCACCTTCTTTTTAATTTTTCTTTCTCCCCCAGGAGGCTCCTCGCTTGCCCTCCTGTGCCCTTTTTTTCACAGCCACCCCAAACCTCTTCCTTACCCCCTGAAGACCACCTTCCATGGCAGGCAGGCAGGAAGAAAACCCCTCGCCAGTGCAGGAGACTGCAAAGGTCTCGGAGAATCACCGTCCAGAGCAATGGCGTGCCCAGATGTTTGCCGATGGGGCAGCCAAGAAGGAGAGGCTGCCTTTGGGCGAAAGGAGAGAGTTAGATGCGAGGTTAGGCCTGGCTTTTTAGAGGAAAGGTCAAGTTGGAGAGGAAGAAAGAGACTTCTTTTAGAGGGGAAAAAAGCTGGAAGGTTTGGATGGCAGAATGAGGATTTCAAAAGGCCGTCTAACCACCCTTCTGCATTTTTAATTTATTTATTTTACACGTTTTTATTTATTTATTTATTCTCCTCCTCCATTTGTTGAACGCTTTTTACTATTTTTTGAAAAATATTGTGATGGTGGTGATATTTTTGTGAAAGCCCTTAGCTGAAATGTCATGTAACGGAAAGGGGAAAGCAGGACAAATATGAGGGGATATATAGGATTTAAAGGTTTGTTTTTAAGACAAAAGTAAAACATTCTTTTTATTTAAAAAAAGGAAAATTAAATATGCTGTCTTAAGCAGCCCTCTCTAGATCTCAGTACAGTATTTGTTGCTTTTGAACCTTTACCTTCATCTTATAAAGCAAGCTGGTTTGGGTAATTTTTCTTTATAAATTATAAAGATAATTTATAGTTATTGATTTATAATTTATTTATTGTATTTTATATCTTGAAGCACTAGCTAGTTTTATTTTATGTGTCCCTTTTAAAAGAAAATAATATCCTGTTTTTTAAAAAATGCTCTTAAAACTGAGTAAAGCAACTCATTGGATAAGAATCTCCTTTCCCCCCATGATCATTAAGCACCACGGGCAATAATTTCATTGTTGCTGATTTTATGACCTTGAGTTAATATACATAGCAGCATTTATTTTCCACCTAAAACCTTCTGCATGTTTTGCTGTTTAGCAAAGAGGTATCTATTTTGAACTGTCATTTTTTAATACACAGCTTATCTTCCTGCATCATCATTATCAAAGCAGACCGCTGGGGAGGCCCCCTGAATCTCTGCAATTGTAGCCTCTAATTGCTGTTTTCTTATTCTTTCTTTCTTTTTTTAAAATGGCCTTTCTGCTAAGAAAGAGTGATCTGCTTGAAAGGAACTTCCGTAGCCTTCTAGAAAGACATGCATTTTTTTTAGCCAGCTGGATAAATTTTTCATTGAGACGAATTGCTTTGAGCACTTTCTCTCCCGAGAGTAACCCGATTGGATCTATAAGCCTTCCAGGGCTATTCATATCCTTAGTCCAGACTTGTTTTGTAATAATGTAATCCAGTTCCATTCAAGTCACCTTAGTCGTGCCCTTGATCTCAACAAGCAATGGACCGTGTTTGTAAGCCACGAAACCTGCTGGATTCACAGCTGATGGCTCTCCTCCCCCAAAGCAGAAAGATAGAAAGAAGCGTGAAATAGTCACCTTTGATTTAGTTTGGATCCTGTTAACTGAATGGAGAGACAGAGAACCTGCCCCATTGAAACCCCATGCAGGTCTGCTCAAAAAAGTAAGTGCTATGATTTTAACAGGGTTTAAATGCAAATACTCCCAGGTTAACACGTCTGTGAGGTTTACTCAAAGGTTGCTATTGTCTCCTTCTGCCAGTGTTTTTCAACTAGTCTACGTTTCTGAGATTTCCTTGTGGTGCCCCATCCAAGTCCTTACGCCCAACCTTGCATTGTTTTTAGAGACCATTCAAGGTTATGGGCATCCTTAATTGGAAATAAATACTGTATGCATGGGGGTGCATCCTTAATTTTCTCCTTCCAAAAGACCTGGAGCTTTTCGTATGCTGGAGCAATGGGTAGCTGTCACTGGCACTGATGGAGTACCCAGCCCTCCAATGCAGTTGGTTTGGTGAAAGATGATGTAATTTCAACATTAGCTGCTCTGCCTCCTGGGGCAGGGATCACATTTCAGTAAGCATTGTGTCACTTGAGAGGCAAAGCTGGGGGGGGGAAGCCCCTCCTTCTGAAATCCTATCTTTTTCCAAAGCTCTTGGTCTCTGATTTTGCATTGATAATTTTCCTTTTTTTTTTTTTCCTTTGGCTCCCGTTGACAACAATTTGTGGCAACCTTTGAATTGTCTATTCAGGTTAATTCCGAAAGCCATTTTCCCAGACTTGCAAATGACCATTTGATTAAAAGAAGAACGGATTATGCACGGAATGAAAGACAATAGATCTTTACGTGGCGAAAATGATGGAAATGTAATTTTGCAGCCTGGTTCTAGACCAGCCATCTCATGCCCTGAGTTCGGTGCTGCTCATTCCCAAGAAAATGAATGAAAACAGCATTCCAAGATAAAGTTGCATTCAGGGTTGTATAAAAGAAAAGAAATTACATTTAAAAATACCATTGAATTCAATGGAACGTGCTTCTGAGTAGGCGTGTATGTGCTGTGTTGATTGTTATTTTGTAAAGGCTGGGGGACAGCTTGCCCGTACTGTGATTCAGTGAAAGATTTTCTTAAAACTCCATTTTCACCCAACAAAGAACTTGCAGGTTTAAAAATGGTTCCTATAAGCGATTGCTCAAGTGCGATACATGGCCATTTTCTAACCCTTCTGGCTGAATACATTCAAGAGATTATAATTTAAAAAAAAATTAAGAAAAGAGATTATTTTTTAAGAAAAAAATGTTTAGGGATTATTTTATTTTAGCTTTCAATCACCTTCATTTATTTGCTTCTGATTAGAACAACATCTGAGATGCGTCAGCAGTTTTCTGCATCACTTTAAAATATTGCATTAAAAAGAAGAAGGAAGGAAGGAAGGAAGGAAGGAAGGAAGGAAGGAAGGAAGGAAGGAAGGAAGGAAGGAAGGAAGGAAGGAAGGACATTTATCTCACAAATAAAACACCACCCTGCAGCTGATCAGATTGCTCCAATCTTGCTCCGTTCCCTTCCACAAAAAAAATTAAAAAATACAACCACCATCACTACAAGAAAACAAACTTGCCATTAGTTCAAATGTTGATAGACCCCAAGTATCTATTGGTGCAAGTCAGGTTACATTTGTCCTTTGGTGTTGCATTATAATAATTTGGGGTACTCTCTGCACAGTTCTTCCAACCTCTGGAAGTCAAGCTGAGTATCTGCATCCTTAACCAGCAACGATAGATAGATAGATAGATAGATAGATAGATAGATAGATAGATAGATAGATAGATAGATAGATCGATCTAAAGCTGTATTTGTAATTCTGTGGTTTTCAGCCGCAAATGCAGCAATCGAGAAAAATTCCTGAATTAATATTCTAAATTGCAAATCTCCAATGTCACGACAGCGGCACCCAGCTCTCCCTAAAGGTTCCTTGAGGTGGCTGATAGACATGGAGTGGAATTTTTTGTTGCAATGACCTTATTTTAAGATTTTAAAAAAACCTTTGAGGCAACCTTTCATTGGTTTACAGCTGCTCAGTAATGCCCATCGTTCTGAAATTTGGATAGGTGAGATGAATTTCATAAACACATGCTTTCTTTAAAAAGCAGGTTACCCATTTCCAGGAGCCACGGTTCTTCCTTCCAAACCTTTGGCGTCCATTTTATATGCATATTAAATAAACCCAAAAGCTAATCCTTAAGTAAAGTGAACTGCCAAGAAGCACTTTGGGGCCAATCAAACTGGATTTTAATTCTGCCATAAGGTGAAAAACCCGCAAATCTTTCACTGAAGACAATGAAATATGTACCAATTAAATTATGCCACCTTAGGGGTGGATGTTTTCCAGGGTAGGCTTCTCAAAATTCTACCCAGTTATGATGGCTGAAATATCTCAGATTGGCTGAACCCTCCCTGGAGGATCATTTGCAGCGCCCCCTTGTTATGCCCACTGATTTTATTCCAATGGAAATGGGGCCCCGAACGCAGCTCCCCCTCTTCGCGCCTACTCAAAAGTCAACGTGCCCAGTGCAACAGGGCGTGCTTCCAGCCAAGCCGAGCCAGCGCTACAAGCTGCTTTTCCTTGGAGTAAGCTCACGGGAATCGGTGGGGTTCCTCCTTGGGTAAAGGCGGGGGGGGGGCGTGCCGTGAAAGGCGTCGCTTCTCTCTCTCGGTGCGTGTCAAGCTCCCTCCGGCCAGTTTCCTTCCCTGAGTAAGCGGGGAAAGGCTGCATTCGAGACGCAGCCCACCGCAGAGCTTCCCCGGAGCCGGGACCCCGTCCAGGCAGCCCGGTTCCGAAGTCCGTAACGGTGGGAAGACGCACCGCGGAAGCCCCGCGACGGGCAGAGGCAGAGCTCCGGGCGTCTCTTCCGACCAACCCGTCTTTGTGAGTTCTGTAACCCGGGTTGCTGCTGCGTGCGAAGCGCGACACGTCCTTCGTTCGCGTGAAAGGCTCAACGCTTTTCCGTTCCTCGGTTCCACCGCGTAGGGAGGTCGCGGGGAGAGGAAGGTGCTCCCGGCGGGCCTGGGCCTGGGCCTGGGCCGGCGACTCGCGGGCGGGCTGCGTCCGAGCGAGGAGAGACGGCTGGGCGGTCGCTTTCCAGCACGGTTTTCCCGCGTGTCACCCGCGCGCAGCGGCGTCTCGCGCGTCCTTCCTGGGACTGGAAGGATGCGCTGAATTAGCCGCAGCGGGGAAACTCTTCAGCCGTCGCGGAAGATGGCAGGAGGGAGGCTGGAAGCGAGGGAAACAGAGGCAGGCCTGACCAGGACTTGGATGGGAGACCATCAGGAAATCGCAGCACTGTGAGCTAAGCCGGCAGTGTCAAACCACTTTTGTAGGCTCGCTAATAGAACCACACAGACGTGTCCATAGAATAATGAGGTCAGCGGTGATATCTGACGTTTTGTTGAAAAGAACCATGTTGCAGTGAGTATGACTTTGGCATAGGCGTCTGCGAGGGGAGTGTCCAAAAAGTCAAGACGGTGCCCACAACCATGCAGCTAAGCCCCACACATTTTCCACCTGCATTAAAAAGGGGCAGGGCTTTCATTACACGGCTCTGGATGCCATCTTGACTTTTTTGACCTGCCTCCCGGCAGACGCCTCTGATTTGATCAGCTCATCTCAATGGACAGGCATGGGAGAAAATCAGCTTTGCTTTAACCTGGTGACCTTCTAGGTTCCTTGGTTTTTAATCCCCAGAATTCAGGGGGCCAATATCTTGACCCATCCAATAGACGCCAAGATGGAGAAGCGTGCCCTAAAATGCAAGCAAAAAAATCTTATAAAGCTTGCTGGAATTTGCCTCCATAGAAATCCTTAGTATATGATTTCTTTTGAGGCACTTGGTAAGGTCCTGGAGCAAACACTGCGGAGAAAAAGAATATTTTAAAAATAGATCATATTTAAGAATATAGTATCATTCACTCAACCCAAAATTCCGTGGATGTAACCAGGAGTAATCTTATTTTATTTAGTACAGAAGCTCTTTATTCTGGTCACTGACCAGAATTATATGTTGTTGTTGTTTTTTAATAGGGTTTATTGCCAAGCTCAATGGAAATGCATAAAAAGGTCTGATTAAATTGGGAAAAAATAAAATGTAGCAATAAAGCACAACTACTAGAATGCCAAAAGATTAAATATTTCAGCTAGATCACTAAATTATAAAACTGCTTTGCAAAGGTATGAAAGAAACAAGTAAAGAGTACTATAAAATAACCCTAATGTAGGATATCATAAAATTTTAGATTAAATGGTCAAATCACATCATTTCTTTCCAATATAGTAATTCTCATGCTTCATTGTCTGTTTCCTAATAATTCAAGGTCTGAAACCAAATTTGGCAAGTTTAAAGGTGGCATCACTATTAAGGCCTGTGAGCAGATATTAAATATAGGATTTAACTCATCTATTAGACAATACGCTGGTTTCTCTCTGAATTGTATAAATCTTTTTGCCTTTTATTTTATTCACATCTTTAGCATGTTCGAGAGACTTTGGGGAGATGTACACGTGAATAACTGGATAAAAAGACATGTACACCTCAGTGGCACCCTCAAAGGAGCCCACCGAGAGTTGAGCCAACTTCAGCTTTTAAAAATACGCCCACCTGAGTAACGGTCTGCAGTGGGTTGGGGGAGGGAAGTTGTAGTGAAAAAACTGGAGGATTCTGTAGCCCCTTTTCCGACTCACGAATTTCATCCCAAGGATCAGCTTTCCCGGGCTGCAGTTCACTCATCAGATGCAAATTTTATTCAAAGCACCAGCTGCAGCTCAGGAAAAGCTGGTGCCTTTGAAGGCCACTTGTCCGTCGGCAAAGGGGCTACCAGAAGCCCACCTGACCTTCTGGCTGAACGTCGCACCCTCTGAAGGGACCGCCCAGAATCGGGATCCTCCCCTTGCTCTTTGCACGCGAACCAGCTCTCTCTTCTGTAGGTCCTTCTAGTTTCCAAAGCATCGTGCCAGGGGGCATGGGAGCATCCGGAAGTGAGCATCTCTGCCAGCCAGAGGTTCTTCAGCTTGGATTTCTCCAGCCCTGGAGCACTTCAGGGCTCTCGGCTCCTCTCTCTCAGTGATCCCCCAGTGGCAGTGGCAGTTGGGCTGATGTTAAGCAGTGAAAGGAGGCTGTGAAGGGCGACGTCAGGCACTTCTTGGCTGAGTCCTCTTCCCCACCCTGGTGCTTTTCAAATGTTGGATTTCAGCTCCCATCATCCACTCAGACCTCAGGCTGAGAATTCTGGGCCTTGTAATCTCAGCGCATCTGGCGGGCACCCGTCGCCGTAGATGTTCATCAGCTATCCTTGGGCTGAGCGCTTCGTTAGACTTCGGGTCGTGGTCCTGGGCCTCTTCAGGGTCCCTGAACTGGATTAAACAGGGTCAGCCCTCTTGGGGCTCCACCTTCAGGGCTGCTTTCCAGAGGTATTTTATTTATTTTTATTGATGGATTGCATTTATACCGGCTGCATTTGCGAGACTCTCAGCAGTTCACAGCGGAAGTTCCATTTACGCCACCCAGAGTCCCTTCTTTTGCGAGAGGGGCGGCTATATACGTCTGACCGATAGATAAATAAATAAATAAAACAATTTATTAAATGTATATGCCTCCCCACTCCTAGCGACTCTGGGTGGTTAATAGCTTAGTTAATACCTAACAATAGGATGCTCTTTCTGGGCGAATTAGTGCCCACCTTAGTGGGCATCACCTCACCTTGTGGTGGTGAGTTCCACAGATTAATCCTGTCTTTTGCTCCACTCCAGATTCAGCCCTCCCAAGCGGGTCTCTTCCTGGTGTGCGGGACTACAGTTGCCTCCCATTAATCCCACCCGAAAAGCCCCCATTTGCTTCTCTCTCTTTTGTTGTTTATTAAATTTTTAAACCAGAAAGATAAAAACGAACAAGAACTAAGGTTTAAGATAAAAGAAAGAAAATAAAGAGAGAACAAAGCCGAAAGGGCAGAAAGGAAAGAAAGAGAAAAGAAATATAACGAAATGACTTCCGATTTTCTTTCACAAGAGTTATAGGCATACATTTACATTGAACTCTTACTCTAGAGTTGCAGCAAAACTTTCCTTTTTTTCTGTCGTCTCCTGTTTTTTCCTAATCGTCAAACCCGTTTCTCCTAATTTCATTTTTTTCTGTTTCATGAAAAAAGTCCAGAAGGGATTTCCAATGGCATTGAACTTAGATTTGCTTCTCAATATCTTGGATGGATTCTCCCACGCCCTTCCATCTCCTGGGCAAACCTTTTCTCTCCCCTTCTTGGAAAGTCGCCATTTGGGGACCAGAAGCCCCCATCGTCCACGGGGGTGCAGAAGGTTCTATATTTTTCTCCACACCAGTTCTTTTGGATGCTGGGGGGGATATATAGATATGCCATTCAGTTGCCAAGATGTTAAAGCAGTGTTTCCCAACTGTGGCAACTTGAAGATGGGTGGACTTCAACTCCCAGAATTCCCCAGCCAGCCATGCTGGCTGGGGAATTCTGGGAGTTGAAGTCCACCCATCTTCAAGTTGCTGAGGTTGAGAAACACTGTGTTAAAGAGAAGGAATTGGATGTAAGGCAGGATGCCAGGAAGATCTTCCCGTAAGCCTAGGACTGAAGGCAGAGCCTGCCTGGGCGCAGATGCCCTGCACATCTTGGCGTCCATTTGTGCAAGGGGAGGGGGGCTCATTAGCCACTTCCCTCCCCTGCTCCAAATCCATCTAAGTGCACCGAAATTGGGGCTGCCACCCAGGAGGGCGAGCGGGCAGACCAGACTGCTTAGAGATGGTAAAATATTAATAGCCTGACTAATTGATCCTCCCTCTCTGCGTCCCCTCCCCAACGGGGGCCCTTCAGAAGGAAAGGAAAGCGTCTGGGGGCAGGGGCTGATCAGACCAGGGGCAGGGCGGGCAGGGGGCTGGGGGCTGCCATTATCCTTTTGACCCTTTCCGGATTGATTTCTGATCCTTTGCACATTCCGAGCCATTTCCTTTCCAGCAGCTGCTTCAGGGGGATCCAGATCAATGGGACCCTCGCCCCGTTGGATTTAAGGGGAGGGGGGTAGAAGAAGAGGCAAGCCAGAAGGAAGGGAAGGAGGCCAGCGTCTCCCAGAGGCTCCATTTCCAACCGTTGTGGCCCCCACGCGCACTGTCAAGAAGTCCGGAGGCAATTTTGGACACAGACTGTCCATATGGTGCCAGATATTCGCGGAGGAGAAATTTCCCAGCTGTCGCTAAGTCCAAATGCTGGTTTATAGACTGCGATCCTCATTGGGGGGGGGGGGTGGCAATCAGACTGAAGCCTAAACATGGCCAAATGCAACTTGTTGAGGTTGTGCTCTGACATCTGGCAAGAGGAGCTGAAGGGGGGGGGCTCCTTCTGTGGCCGGTGGGAAGAAAGGGGGTCTTTCTTCTTCCCGCTCCCTCCCTCTGGGCACAACGTCAGAACGTCGCTCTTGCTGCAACTCACAGGCCAAAAGCTGGCAACTGGGGGTGTTGCGCACTCCTGATTTAGCGGTCCATCTGCTCCTGGGAGACCCTTACCGGAGGAGGGTTCTGGTCAGCCTGTTTGCGGGGAGCAAGTGGAGGGCTCATACGATGGCTTCCCTTGCTTGATTTCCCTGCGTTTGGCTGGAGCTGTGAATACAAAAGCTATTTTTGTTGAAAGAAGTCCAATTATCGGGGGGGGGGGTCTGCAGGTGTGGTCAAAAAGGTCAAAATGGCAGCCACGGGGGTAGGATCGGAGCTCTGTGTATTTTTTCTGTGTGTCATGATGCACTTAAGAAAAGCTTTGATCCCAGGGCTCTGCCTGCCATATTGACTTTCTCCCCCCGCCCCCCCCCGATACTCCTTCAGATGAGCCTAGCTGGGAAGCTTCTTGGAGGCCTCTCCTTGGCTGCAGGGGGTGGGGGGCACAGAGGGGCAGGAAAAGGACCCTCCGTTTGGGTAAAGCTTGGTTGGCTTGACCTTGATTTCTAATACATTTCATTTGACCTTGAAAACTTTCCGTGAGCCAAAGATGGGCCAGCTCTGGTGGGTTTGGGGGCACGGCCCAGATGAGCCCAACATTTGGTGGCAGATCATGGGATTAAAGCAATGTCGTTTTCTTTGACTCCTAACGGCCACGCAGATAGATGTTCTCCAAGAATTGTATCTTTCTTACAATGTAAAATGGGTTTGTTAAGCTTCTGATGGCCTTAACAGTATTTATCTGTCTGTAAAAAAGGGGAAGATTCCCTCGAGTTTGGGGTTTACAGCTTTTTTGACTACAGACTACAGCGGATGGATTTCCTGGTGGTCTCCCATCCAAGACCTAACCAAACTTGATTAGGAGCTGCTATCTAGCTGGCACATTACATAAGTCTGTTGGCCTCTCTGTCTATCATATCCGTCTCTCCCAAATACTGGTCGGTCTGGATTACAACTAATGAAATTGATTTCATCTAAATTAATGTTTCTATTTTCTGACTTGCTGAAGAGACAGTAAACACGCCCACTAGTCCAGCCTTCCTTTTCACACAGGGTTGATGTGGACCACAACTGCCACTGTGCTGGCTGGGGATGATGAGGTTTGTAGTCAACCCTCCACATGAGGGGAGTAAATGGAAGGAGAGCCCCAAGAAGGGGTCCCGGGAAGGATTCTTTGCAGAGGGTTTGGGCCTTCTTGGTTCAGAGAAATAGGAAATGGGGTTGTTTCTGCCCTCAGCTGTCGGTTGCAGACACACTCTGGGGCGGCTGAGATCCAGGCAAATGAGGACCGTGCGTGTGTGTGAAAGCTTCTTGTGATTGCAACTTGGCCAACAAAAGTTTGTCTGACTCTCTTGGGAGCAAACTTGGGGTGGGGAAGGAGGGCAAGATTCCTACACAAAAGTCTGGTGCAAAATATTGGCTCCTCTGCAAAGCTCACTCCTGAGCAGGGCTGGGGGTCTTTTCCTGCTTTCACCCAACGTGCCTGAGCCTGGCGACTGAATGAACCCATTTTCTGCGTTCACACAATACTGTTCAACCCAGCCAGCTGGGTTATGCTCACCCACAAACAAACAAAGCAGGTTTGCAGGCTGGTGAAGACGGTCGCCAGATCTTTCCCTGAACTGCTCAAGCGTGTCGCATAAGCCAGCTTCTCTCTCTCAGGTTTTAATTCTGCACGAACTGGAAAAGCAAACTGTGTTTGGATCAATTTTGTCCCTGTAAAAGGCTCTAGATTCCGACCCTGCCATTTGGACAGAATATCTGGCTTTAAGTTTTCCACAGGGGTTGGGATATCACTCCCATCATCCTTGCCAGCCTGGCATGCTAATAGTCAAATTGTTTGGGGAAAGATGGGAATTGTAGTCCATCTTAAGGGAAAAATCTTGCCTCCTGAAAATAACATGGGGATGAGACGCAGGCTTTGTAAAGGGTTGTTGAAAAGGGAGTTGGCATTTTGGAAAGATATCGGAGAGACTAATCTATGGATCTGCCATCCATCTGAATTTTGCATTTGCTGTAGGCAAACTGGGTGGTCTTTGGTAGGCTGTGCAGATGGAAAATCTTATATATTGATTTTGGGGAAGAAGGCTGACCTGTAAGGTTTGGTTGGTTTTGAGTTGAAAGTGCAGCTGCAAAGCGTTTTACAGAAGTAGGCTGCTAAGCTGCTTGATACGGACAACTTTTAGAGGATGGTGGCAGGGTTTCCACCTGCCAAGACAAGGATGGGAAATTTGCCAAGATGGACCAGTATAAGGGGCATCTGTAGGGTGGTCAAAAAAGTCAAGATGGCCCCACACTTAACTTATTTTAAGACATGGATTTTCAGAGATCACCTTAATTCTCTTTCTGTTTGAAATTTAATTGTAACTTTTATTTTCATCTAAACTTGTTGAATTTTGGGCTTTGAGTCCTTGTCATTTTAGTTTTAACTTGTTGGATTTAGGGCTCTGAATCAGGGTGTTTGGGGAACCGCCGATTGGCCCCGATGATTTGCTGGCCTACAAATGTTGGGAATCAGTCCATCAGCAGTGACCTTACACGGTTACTGATGGACAGTAGCGGCCCTCATGTTTTCCTCTTCTGCCTTTCTTTAAAGAAAACCACTTTCACAAGCCTTCGTTATGTTGGTTTGGCGACACTCGGGGTATGGTCAGGACAGGCAAGATGGAGGCCACTTGAAGCACGACTATTTTTTATGTGGTCACCGGTCAGCCTGCTTTTTTCGCCCATCCGGCATTTATTCCTTGTTTCTCCTCGATTTCTTCAGCCAGAATGGGCCTTAAACTCTGGAACTCCCTGCCTCAGGAAACTCAGTGTTTTTGAGCAAGGCACGCAGATTCTCTGCTGTCTCCAGCAAATGCATCCAAAGTTTGCAAAGCCAGGACTCGGTGCAGCCGATGGAGATTCCTGATACAAAGTGCTTGAGGATGGCAATTCTCCATCTTGGCGAGGGCCAAGCTTCGGAGAAGGTTCCTCAACTCGGGAGCAGCGGCCACAGCGACGCCTATTAAAGTTTCTACCGGAAAAGGAAGGCTGTTGATACAACTGGCGCAACGTCTCGGTAGACAGATGCTGAGAAGCTCAAGAGTAGAAGAAGAATGGGGTGGCCATCCCCTGTTGTTCCTCTTAGCCATCCAATATGTCAAGTTAGACTGCTCTTGTACATGGAGGCTCGTGTTTGGTTTCTTGTCTTTGATAGGGTTATCCTCTGTGATGCTGGGGGGGCCGGCCGGCCGGATGTACCAGACTTCATTTGGTTCTTAATCGATGCTTTTGAGAAGAGAATAGGAATGTGAATTAATTAATAAGGGAAATGAATAAGGAGGCCAGAGACTGGGCATATCTATGGAAGAATGCTTTTATTGAATAATCATGGATTTCCCCAAATGGGTATCTGCAGGGCATTGGTTAAAAAAGTCAAGATGGTGGCCACAACAGTGCAATTGAAGCTCTGCCTATTTTATATTAAATAAAGACAATGCTGCATTCTAAGAGATTAAAATGGGCTCTTCCCTATAGAACTAGAAGACTTGAGTGAGAAGAAGAAATTATTATTATTATTATTATTATTATTATTATTATTATTATTGTTATTATTGTATTGGTTTAAAGGGCATTTTAGCGTCTGTGTTACTCAAAAAAGCTCACAGGGTATTTTACAAATATCAGCTTGTTTGTCCAATCGAAAAGGCATAGCACAAAAGGAAAGAGCAGTGGGGAGAGAAGAGGAAAAAAGCAAGCACAACCTTAACATTGCAGTTCTCATCACAAGCAGCTGGACCACTCAAGACTGACCAGGAGTGTTTAATTGAAACAATCTTCCTTGGTGCAAGTGTTCTAGCATAATTGCTTACACTGGAGGAAGCCAGGCAAGTGGTACAGGACAGGCAATCCTCAGTTAACAACCATTCGTTCAGCAACCGTATAAAGTTATGACAGCACTGAATGAGAAGACTTATGGACAGTCCTCAAAGTTGCAGCCATTACAGCATCCCCCACGGTCATGTGATCGCAATTTGGTTGCTTGGCAACTGGCTCGCAATTATGACAGTTGCAGCACCCCGTGGTCACATGATTGCCATTTGTGACCTTCCCTGCCGGCTACCGATAAGCAAAGTCAATGGGGAAGCTGGTGGGAGGTCACAAATTCGCCTAGCAACTTCAACCAGAACTGCCATTATAAGTTGGTGCGGTCACGTGACATCACGCTTTACAACCACATTAATTCCAATTACTGTCGTTAACTGAGGACTACCTGTATGTAAGAAAACAGTTTAAGATGACCCCAAAGTTTTATTTGGTGGCAAAGCAGAGATTTCACTGAACTTGTAGCATTTTCATCAGACATTCTCCTTATTCCTCTTCTTCCCCTTCTCCTGGCGCATCACGGATACTAAGTGAGAAAAGCCTCTGTCACCAGTGATGGAACGTGCTCCTGCTTCTGAGTGGGACCGGCATGTGGGACAGTCGATCGGTACCTTCTCTCTGCTACGTGGGAGCTGATGGACCTCGGCTTTGGACTCTCAGTGATCATCGGGGACCTGCACTGGATAGAGGAGAAGGAGAAGGAGGAAGGAAGAGTAGAAGGAAGGAGAAGGACAAGGAGAAAGAGAAGAAGGAAGGAGAAGGAGAAGGAGAAGGAGGAAAGAGAAGAAGGAGAAGGAAGGAGAAGGAAGGAAAGAGGAGGAAGGAGAAGGAGAAGGAGAAGGAGAAGAAGGAAAGAGAAGGGGAAGAAGGAGGGAGAAGGAGAAGGAGAAAAAATAATCACTTCTGTCTTGTTGCCAAGAAATCTACGTAGATATGATCACCAGGATCCAAGGTGAACTCAAAGGAGACTTGCCTTGATTTAGAGCTTGGTTCCCTGACTTTCAGCGGTGGTTTTTTTGCATCTCCTCTGTTTTGTTAGTGGCCCATGAAGAGGTTAGCGGGTGAAATAAAGGAGCCGAGTCAAAAGGGAGAGCGAGTGGCCGAAGTCGCAGGAGGCAGGGTGCCGCTCTGCGGGTCGGTCGGCTGCTTTATCGAATGCGCCTCCTGCTGCAGCCACCGGCCTCTGGCTGCCTCCCCAGAGAAGAACGCAGTAAGCCGTGGACTGTAAAAACATACACCTGGGACAGTTAAAATCCAAGCACGGTCCACGGCGTCCCATTGCATGTTGTTAGTTAGTTAGTTAGTTAGTTAGTTATTCATTTATTTATTTATTTATTTATTGCTATTTAGGCGCAGCCTCCCAGATAGTTCTGACTGGATTGGGTATTTCTGATGGTTGAATCCTTTCCAAGACTATCTAGGTTAGTTAGCGATATGGTCATAGTATATGCACTGTCTTCTCCTTCTCCTCCTCCTCCTCCATCACCAAGCAACTCTGGGCATCTAAGGAGGGTCAAAAACCTCAGGAAACCTCCCAATCAGCAAAGGCACATTTAGAGCTGGGGACAATCGCGGGTGCCAGAGGGAAGACCCAGGGACAAGGCGCCCCTGCGGGGGTTTTTCACTTATTTGGTCAGTCAAGAGTCTCTGCATCGCCGTGCAGTGCTTGCCTTCACCTAACTTATTCAGCTTCGTTATCCCTTGGTGTCTGCAAAGAGGGTCAAAAAAGTCATGTTTTGACGGCCACAACCACCTTGACTTTTTGGGCCCCCTTCCTAGAGACCCCCCCCCCGCCCCCGTTAGTTACTGGATTATCCCATTTCCTAGGCTGGTTTGTTTTTTTCTATAATTTTTATTAAGCATTTTAAAAAGGAAATATAAACTAACAAGAACTAATATAAAGTAAAAAAAAAACAAAGAAAGGAAAAAAGAAAACAAAGAAAAAGCCAAAAGGGAAGAAAGAAAGAAAGAAAGAAAGAAAAAGAAAGAAAGAAAGAAAGAAAGAGAACAAAGTAGCTTCCGATTTTCTTTATAGCAACTATAAGTACAAATACAAAATTATCTCTTACTCTATGGTTACAAAAAATCCTCCCTTTTTTCTATTATCTACTTTTTCTCATCATCAAAACCATAAATCATACGTTCATTTTTTTCTGTTTCATGCAAAAAGTCTATAAGGGGTTTCCAGTCAGCTTGTAAACGTAAATCTTGTCTTTCCTCTGATCAAGGAAGTCAATTTCCTAGGTTTGAGCAATGCACTGAACTACCAGTGACCTGAACAGGTTGGTTTTGGATAACAGTCTGTTACTAAAAAAGAAAAAAAATGAAAAACCAGGGTTAACACTCAGTGCAAAGAGCTGGAGGAATTATTGGGAACTGGGTGGTATAAAAATATGTGATAAATGTATAAAAGGTCATGTAAACGTCTTTACCTGAACAAGGGAAGCCAGACAATTTGGCTAAAAATATCATCTCTGCAACGCCTGATTTCCATCATCCTCCCTCCCTTGCAGGCATCTAAAGTGAGCTCTCCAGGTCACTTTCAATTCCCAGAATTTCTTGCTAGTTCAGGATACCTGGATTCAGAATCTAAAACACGTGGAAGCTTCTCTTCCAATTATCTTCTTGCTAATACACCTCTTAGAAGAAACGATCGCTTTAAAAAAATTGCTTTTCCTTTTAACTCTCATGGTGGTATCGCAGTAGGAAAGGGACAGGGAGAAACGTTGCTGATGGCATGTTGGGTTCGCCTCGAAATTTGCAACCTCCCCTGGCCCCAAAGTTTCCCTGCCTCTCCCTTTGGCGAGGTGTAGTTTGAAGGGGAATTCAGCAAAGCTTTCCATGGGAAAGGTAGATTTTCCAAATGGAGCCGCTGCCTTTTCTAAGGTGAATTTTGGAATAAGGGCTGTTGTCTTTAACTTGTTGGAAAGTACTGTGTGGTGGTATATGATTTTTGCTGTTTTTATAAAAAATACTTTTCTGCTAATGCAGTGTTTTTCAGCCTTGGCCACTTGAAGATGGGTGGACTTCCACTTCCAGAATTCCCCAGCCAGCCATGCTGGCTGGGGAATTCTGGGAGTGGAAGTCCACCCATCTTCAAGTGGCCAAGGTTGAGAAACCCTGCTCTGAGCTATGGATAGAGCTGTGTAGCCCGTGGCAATGCACAATTGTTATGAACTTCATAGACTCTTGAATGACTCTTAGCAGGCAGTTTGAAACACGTAAGAGACGAAGAAACAGCGTGTGATGCAACGTCCCACATACCTCCGTCATCTTTCAACCTTGTGGCGCTCACGGCCCTGAGGGGTGCAACTCCTTGTCAAGTCCATACAAGGAATGAGCTTGCAACAAAACTTTGGCGGGTAAAAGGGGCACAACATGGGGGGGCACTGGGGCATCCTGAGCAGTAGGCCCCCATGGACTACCCTCCATTAGAGTGTGGTGGGCCTTTGAGCCTTTGATTGACCCAAGACGTCAATCGAAGGAGAATTTAAGAAGCTGTACGGTATCTTCTGATCTGTCCAGAATTGGGAGTTGCGGCTATCGCTGGTGACAATCTGTCAAGGACACAAGGAAGTCCTGGGATCGCTTTTTCGGGGAGATTGCTGGGGATCATCTTTGTTCCCTCTTTCCTGCAGTTTTTTGACACCTGGCTGGACGGGGTGAAGCGTCCTGTTCTGTGTATGGCACTGGTAGAATTCACTGTGAAAACACTCGATCAGTGAATTACCAACGGGCCATAAACGGAGCAGAGAAAGAACCACAGGGGCGTCTGACTCCGCAACCTTTTCGGGAGCCAATGCGGTATCAAGAATGGGGATGAGACAGGCTGGGCATTGAGCAACCGCCTTAATTTGTCCGTTTGGCCAGTTCTCGGACTCTGTTCACACAACCCTCAGAATCCGCTCAGTTGCAGCCCTGCCAGGAGCGTTGGCACATCGGGCGAGGCCGAGTTTCTTTCCATCCTGGTGTTTCGGCGCTCATGGTGTTGCACATCCCTTATTTAGCGAATTGTGCCAACCTAGGAATGGGTTCCCTTGGTCAGCAGCTGACGCTCACTGTGCGAACATGGCTTGGCTGTGCCAATTCGTTCTGCTTTATTTTTATTTGTTGCTTTATTCTTCTTAGTTTTCAGAGAATCAGATCTTGGGGGCACAAGGCTTTGCCAGGCATAATAGATTGGAACCGGGCCCCAGCAAAATAAGTGAATTGGGGAATTTTACGGGGTTTGGCCTGGAGGTAGAATGGACAGGTTTCTAATTCCTCCTCTTCTGGGGACCACAGTCTTTCCACCTGTATTTAAGGAACTGTTTCTTCTTTAGAATGAAAGTGGTGGGTTCTCTTCATGTGAATCCATCTTGTAGTATCACCGAATGGAAGGCTTGGAAGGGGCCTCAGAGGTCATCTAGTCCAACCCCACCCAGTGCAGGATTCCACCATTACAGCAGCCCCAAAGGGTGGCCATCCTGCCTCTGTGTAAATGCATCCAGTGAGGGAGAGGCCACCCACCTCCCGAAGCAGCCTATTCCGCGGTCCAACGGCTCTCTTACCACTAGGGAATTCTTCCTGTCCTCCAACCGAAACCTTCTTCCTCGTTATTTGAACCTCCCTGTCTTCTGGAAGAGGCTGAACAATTCCGCCTGGTCTTCTGCTTAAAGAGGGCCATCCTGTCTCCCTGCCACCCTTTTTCCTCCAGGCTAAACATGCCCAACATGTTCACCCTAAGTTTTTCCTCCCTTGCAATTTTTACTGTTCTCCTTGGGCCCCACTCCAGTTTGTCCACGGCCTCCCTAGAACCCAGGGCCCATAACCAGATGAGATATTCTACTTCTAGGTTAGAAGTAGCAAGGTTAGAAGAAAGAGAAGCAATGACTTCTTTTATCTTGGCACTGTGCATATACTTTTGGGGGGATTTAGAGGGTCCCTAAAAGCAAACAAACCTAAAACAGTTTTCCTTCCTTCCTTCCTTCCTTCCTTCCTTCCTTCCTTCCTTCCTTCCTTCCTTCCTTCCTTCCTTCCTTCCTTCCTTCCTTCCTTCCTTCCTTCCTTCCTTCCTTCCTGTTTTTAATGGGTCGGCACCATCTACGTTATTCACTAG
The DNA here is from genome assembly GCF_059951505.1 of Python bivittatus. Taxonomy (NCBI): domain Eukaryota; kingdom Metazoa; phylum Chordata; class Lepidosauria; order Squamata; family Pythonidae; genus Python; species Python bivittatus. Next base: position 62,054,552 of record NW_028277058.1, read on the forward strand.
GTAGGTTGTTGAAATCAGTGAGAAAACGAGTCATCCCAACTACGGTCCCACCAGTCCCCACAGGGACTAAATTATGATGGGTTTAATCTGAGTTCCAATCATGCTGACTAGGACCAATTTGTTCGGAAGGCCGTGTAGAAATCTATTAATAAAGATCAGCGATACACCACAGTCTAGTCTAGTGAAGAACTCTTCATGTTCCAACAGATGGAAGAGGTCACTTTATGCAGATCGTGCAATGGGTTTTATTTATTATTCCTTTATTTATCGTGGGTATTCCAACAGCTCCGAGCAGCATGCAACCGAAGGGGAAAAACCCTCGAAACAAGCGTTCCTTTTGCGGGCTCCAACAGCGAAGGCATTTTCCCGAATCCTAAAGGCTCTTGTGGATGGGTATAATTTCTGGCCAGACCCCCCATTTAGGGGAGGGGGCCATCAACGGTGGAAAACCCCCTGCTTGGCCCTTTTTGGCACTAGCACATTTTTGCTGTTCTCTATAAACATTGAGCAATTATGTGTAGTGCCAATATGGGAGAAGTCAGAGACCGCGACTATTTTTCTCTTGCCCGGGAGCGGCAGGGATGTTGTTAGCAAAATGCAACGTTTTTGGAGGGGGGGGTTGTGCAATCCAATGTTCCAGTTTCTGTGTCTGCTGGGTTGCCTTTTATTGGAGGGGGGAAGTGGGGGGGCTTCCCCTCTGTGTCGTGCCTCCTTGGCTCAGTGTCATGCAGTCGATGTGGTAGATGTTTTCTGGCAAATCGAAGGACGCCGGTGCGCACCGGTGAGAGGAGGTGAACTTTAAACCCCCAAAGCACCATGCAGATTTGCAGAAGATGCTTCTGTAGATGTGGGAGAAATCAGATCTGCCCTCCCCAGCACGGAAGCCCCATATTTGTTGCGGTCCCAACACCGTGCAGAGTGCCCTGTTGGCAAAGGTGGGCCAGATAGAACCTGCCTGATCAAGAGCAGCAGAGAAAGGATGCTACCTTGATGTGAGAATTGCACTCGAGTTGCTGTGAGAGAAGAAAGGGCAACATCTGGGCTCTGCCTTAGCAGACTTTTGAGCACTTCCCATAGGGCAGTGTTTCTCAACCTTGGCCGTTTTAAGATGGGTGGACTTCAACTCCCAGAATTCCCCAGCCAGCACGCTGGCTGGGGAATTCTGGGAGTTGGAGTCCACCCATCTTAAAACGGCCAAGGTTGAGAAACACTGCCATAGTATAAATGATAAGTAGCAGTAAGAGAACCTCTCCAGCCAGTTTTTGGTCTGCCTCAAACTTTTTATTTATTTCTTTATATAAATCTATATCTATAAATTTGTATAGCCCCTTTTCCACTTGGCTTTCAAGCTGCGTCTTCTGAGCATCCTTTCTATAAGGTGGAGGTGGCTTCCCGGGTTAACTTGGCAGAGCTGAAGAAATAAAAATCTCCCTGCTTGGATGTTTAGCAGGTTATACAGCACTTTGGACTTGACTCTTAGGAGGTGTTTAAAAGTGGGGGACACAAAATAGCAGCCGCCCACCCTTTTTTAAAGAGCATTTCACTACCGTAGAGTTTAGGGCTTTAATTCCATGATGAGGGCAGCTGACAGGAAGATCTTCCCCTTTCTGCAGTGACTTCTACAGCAGCAATGCTCGGTCAAGCAACTCCTTGGATGTCGTGATCGAAATATTTATAGCTGGTTTCAAATGATACTGCTGGGATGGGATTTTTTAAAAAACCCAACAGTCGCTTTTTAAAATTAGCATTTAATGCCAGAAATAGATTGGATGATTTTGGGTCAGCACGTTAAAAAGGCATGCATTTATTTTTATTTTACAAGTGAGTAGCATCCTCTAAAATCACAGAGCGCTTGTGCTCTTAGAACCAAATATTTATGAACTGAATGTCAATGAATTGTTCACAGCTCCTCAGCTGAATGGAATGAATTAACTAATGTACTGAATTAACCTATTTTTCTGACTAATAGAGGGAACTAACCAGGCTGGGTTTGCATAGCATACACACTAAAACAGCCCAACTGAGATTAAAAGTGTTCAATCTTAGCTTCTGCTGCAAATTGGTCTTCAGACAAACTGACTGTTGTGTGAAAAATTATTGGATGGGGCAGCTGAGAAATATAGCAAATCAGTCAATCGATCAAACAGACAGACAGACAAACTCACATCTTATATGCAGTTCGAAAGAGAGGTTGTAAAAGTAAGAATTACTGGATCTTTTTTTTTTCAGCTGGTGGGCTGCAAATAAATAAACAAAGAGTAGCAAAATTCTGCAAGGATTTGCTACAGAGTGGCTAATTTGGTCCATTTAATTAAAAGTGATGCTGTTGCTTCACAGAAGGTGTAAAATCCTGGGCCCATTTCAATGAATCAATTTACCATTTTTTGTTTTCGAAAAATGATATTTTTAATGCCGTCAAAAATATTCTCCCTCCCATAGCTTTAATTAAACAAAATGCTAAACTGGAAGAATGAAGGAAAGATTTTGCACGAAAGGACTTGCTCTAGATCAGAACAATTCGGATTTCTGTACTATTGCTTTGCGTCCCAAAACGATGTGGCTTCCTTTAATTCTCATAGTGAGAGGAGAGAGTATGTTTATTTATTTATTGGACTCTAAATGCATCCAGCAAATCCATTATCGGCGTGCCTTACCATCAAATATCAAAACACGGTAATGCTTGGCTTGCAGAAGATTGGAGCTATGAGTCAAAGTGCAAGGAACCGAATATTTAAATTGCCATTTTTAGAAAACCATCAGTGCCAGCATGATTCTGCTTCCCCCTTTATTATTTTTTCATTTTTTTCATTCACTTTTTATCTCCCTATCCCTCCAGAAGCAGAGAACGCTGTATAAAATGTTCCCTCCTCCAGGTTGATCTCCACAACAGCCCTGCAGGGTAGGCTGGGCTAAGAGAGACGGGCTCAAGGTCACCTAGTGAATTTCCACGGCTGAGGGTGCACTCGAACCCGGGACTCCCAGCATCTGGCTCAAAGCTCAAGCTTGATTCTCCACCTATTTGTGTTTAGCACCTCCTTTCTGAAGGGAGCAATGTTAAAGGGTTCATTCATTGTTTCCATCTTTAAAAATGGACTGTCCGAATTCAAAACTGGCTCCTTCTTCAGCCATCCCAAACTGCAATGGATTTGTGCAAAATACGGCAGGCACCTCTTTCTCCTCCCTTCAGTTTCTCCACTTGCCGCAAAATCCACTTGTTGCAAAGATGGAAACGTGGAATTTGGGGCATCTTGTGCTGCCCAGCCAGATCCACGAGAGCAGCGCCTTTTGAAGGCAGACCGTGCCGTCGTTTCTGGCTTCTTTCGGTTGCGGCAAACGGGTGGGGCCGTGGGATGTTGAACATACTGCATTTTTGCGGTGAGGTGTTTAGGATGGAGTTGGATCAGCCGAACAACTTCAGCTGGTCATTTCTACGCGGCTGCAAGCGATGCCTTGCTCTCCAAATTGCTAGTGTTATAAAGGTTTTTTTTTTTTAAAGCACCTGTTCTGTGTAATGGGGAAGAAAGTGTGCCGTAGTGGATGCTCAAAAGCATTTAAGAAATATGTACCGGTTGTTCTACAAGCATCCCTCTTCAGTGCTTCCCAGGCCCCCCTCTCTAGATGGGTGGCATTGAATTAGGCTGCAGGGCTGCAATCCGTGCTGGCCTGCTGCCCCCATTAAGCCTCTCGGCCGGCCAGCGTTGCATCTAGGGCTGTGCTTCTCAACCGGCGTGCTGCGGCACACAGGTGCGCCACGGGCTTGTTTCTAGTGTGCCGCAAGATTTTTGCCTTATGTTATTTTTTTCCATTTTTTTTTGCATTAGGGGTATTCTGAATCATCCGTCTATTCAGTACAGTGCAGATATTTTTAAAACGTGGTATAACTTCCCCTCGAACCATGTCTTACAGGTTTAAAAATAAGTAGTATGTACGATCAGTCATTTTCTGGCGTGCCACAGAACTACCGCTATATTCAGTATTGTGCTACGGATTCAAAAAGGTTGAGGACCACTGATCTAATGTAACATGGAGAGCATCCCTGGGGTTGAGTGACTCCTGTAACTTCATGGACCTGTTTGTGGAGTTTTCTTGATAGTTTGCTAAAGTTTTCATCTGAAAGGGAGTGAGGATAATCTTCCTCCCACCCTTGTTTTTTTTTTTGTTTCCCATCCAAGTTTGAACTGGTCCTAAATCTGTTTATCTCTTCAAAACCAGCTGAGGTTGACTAGGACACGCTACCTGCCTGGTTTCCCCCATTTCCCTTGGGGAAAAAGTATGATTTGACACCAAGGTTGGGCTGGAGAGGGGAAACTGCATAATTTAACATTGGCTGTGTTCATACAACACCCTTAACCAGGCCAGATTAAAAATCTAGCAGCTGCATTTTCAGAGTGTGTGGATATTAGTCATTTCAGTCTTGGTTTGCTTGATTGAAGCTTGGCCAGTTTGGTGAATCTGTAGATCAGGGAGTTGGGCTGACCCACCAAATGGGTTAATTTAGTAACCAGCTGGTTGTGTGAACACAGCCACGATCAGGGCTTATAAGGACATGCAGGGTCTCAGGGCCAGTAGGAACCTGCTTGGGATAAGGCGGTGCTGAGCGTTGTGCTTCCTGAAAATGCAACGTTCCATTTCGGTCAGGATTTTTGGGAAACTCAGAAAGAAATGCGTTTCTTTGATCCTCCTCCGTGCCTGTTCCTCCAATTAGGTTGCTTGCAATTTCGATGCAAAAGAGAGTGGATCAACCTTCTCCCCAACAGATCTTCTGTCAAATTTTCCGTAACAGCTCCATTGCTCCTGGGCCATCCTTTCTTCCCACAAACCACAGACCCGAGATGCCGTAATGGTAGCATTGATGGACCCAGATACACCCTGCAGCTTTCTGATGGTGTTGGGAGATTAAAGGAGGAGACCCAGTTTGCATCTTTTGGGAGAATCTCAACATTCCTCCTTTCCCCCCCCCCACTTTCACTTACAATACTCCTAAAAACCAGGACACCTAAGATTTGAAGAGGCCCAGCATTGAGCAGGATGAGTTAATTGTGCTGGCTTGATTCTGCATTGCGAAATGTAGGCATAAGCTCCACGTTTTTCTGGATCAAAGCAACATCAGCCCTGCTTTTCTATTTATGGGTACGCCCTGAGCATCTTAGGACAGGAGGCGGCCGACAAATAATTTAATAAAGAAAGAAAGACAGACAGAAATAATAAATATGCTGGCCCGATTTGGCATTCATTATATACAGACTTAAAATAAAGGTTTTTCGTTAATGTAATGCAGTGTTTCTCAAACTTGGCCCCTTTAAGATGTGTGGACTCCAACTCCCAGAACCCCCCAGCCAGCCATGCTGGCTGGGGGATTCTGGGAGTTGGAGTCCACACATCTTAAAGGAGCCAAGTTTGAGAAACATTGATGTAATGCAACATAACTTAACATAATGCGATAAGGGGTAATGTAATATAATTTTATTGAAGATCTCCCCCCCCCCCGCAGGCTCTCCAGAGAGGGGGCTGGAGCAGGACCTGAAAGAGAACAGGAGTTTGCAGGTGGGATGAGTGGAAGAATCCAGGAGAAAGATGCAGCTTGAGGAAAGAGGGGAAGGAGCCAGAGAAAGCTGAAACCCTCGGTGTGTTTTGAGAGAGGAGGAAGGAGATGGCAGCTTTGCACAAGCGAAGCTGATGAAACGGGGCCCTTTTTAAAACGTTTTCCAGCCGTGCCATCTGAAAACACCTTAATTAGCCGCTTGTTTTCTCTTCGCCGGAGCGGAATTAGCGCTGCTCCGCATTCCCCTGCGGATAATGGGTAACGCGCAGGAGCGCAAGGCTGTGGTCCCTTCTTGCGCAGCTGGGGCCCTGGGGATCCAGCGGGGTCCACCGTGAGAAGAAGACGCTTTTGGCACAGTCCTCCGGCCTGGACACGGACGAAAAAGTGGCATCAGAGATCCTACGGATGATTGTATTTCTTGGGCTTTAACTTCTTTGAAATGGTTCCCTTTCGGTCCTTCAAGTCCAACTTGGTGACTGGTGACCTCACAGGCATCTCTTTGGGCCTTGACTGCAACGGGAACCCAACTAGGTTTTCTCACGGTGGGTGTAGAAGTCAGGGGGTAAGTATGGAGCCAGCCAAGGGGCTGTTCTTCACCTTCCCTGGTCCCCCAGCCAGCTGCGGTCTCAACACATCTGGGGGGTCATCAAGCCTACAGTGCGTTTTGGGTAGAGGTCAGAGGCTAGAGGCCTTGGGGCCAAGCGCACCCGTCTCTCCAAGGCTAAACCCCTGTACCGGTTTTGTATCTGGGGCTTTTATTTCTGTAAGCCGCCCGGAGTCACCGTGAGCGAGTTGGACGGCTGTATAGATGGCTTCAAGAAATAAATGACAGGGGTGTTGGGCCTGATCCACTTTCAGGATTTAGGAAAGCAGTCTGCTTTGAAGAAGCAGGGAAGTGTGTGTGTGTGCGTGCATGCATGCAAGCCCCCCCCCGTCTCTTCCAGTGTACAATTGGCATCACGCGCATGTTCTCTCTCCGTTTCAGACAAGGCGTTTTATTCCTTCTCCTGCAACAAAAGGCCACCGGGCGAAGATGGACGCTGGAGGACGTGCAGGAGTCTGCAGAAGAGGGGCTGACGGAGGCTGCGTGTAGCTCTTCTCCCTTCCTCCTCGGCAGGAGGATCGTCTGGGGCAGACCTTCCGCGAGGGCCCACGGGGGCCTCTCCCTCTTGCTGTCTTTGGCAATGGTAGAACTCACACTGGTGAGATATCTGGATCCGGTGGTTCTAGACTTGCCAACTACCGCCTGGGGGTCGAGCAAGCCACCGGTACCTCCCCCTCCCTCCGGACCACCCTCTGGGGGACCGAGGGTCAAGCTTCAGGGATGATGGAGCAGCCAGCCAGCATCTCTTGTGGTCCGTGGCTGGAGCAGGAGCAGCCAGATGTGAAAACACCCATTTCTCTGCCTGTTCAGAGTCACAGGGTGACTCCTGCTTCTTCCAGAGCTGTGTTTTCCGGCTGTGAGTTTGGCTTCAGAAGAATAAGATGCCACCCTATGCCACAATGGCAGTTTCCACCCCCCCTCCACGAGGACTAGAAACTTGCTTTTTAAAAAATCGATATCAAAGTTGCCTTCCTTGGGATTCTGAGTAATGGGGTTCAATGGAATCAGGGCTGGTATTTTGAAAAAGCGGGGCGTGGAAGTTGGCAGCAAGGTGGGCTAATGGGATGGAAGGAATGAAGCGGAGAAACTAGAGACCGACCAGGCGCAGCTTTGTGTATTCCTGAACCTTTAGGGTTTCTCTGGGTGTCTTTGCATGAAACTTTGAACTACAAATTAGCCACGTGTTAGTCAAGCATATAACATGGTTAGTCTAAGGTTCAGTGTACTGTTTGAAGCCGGAAACCTGGGCTGAGGAAGCCATGGTTAAGCCAATCTGTCTTGCTGATTTTCCTCTTGCAGACTAGAAGCCTGTTTCAAAAAATAAAAGGTTGTCTGCACTTTGCTTATATCTCAAGGATAGTTTGCCTTTCCTGCACATTGCGGTGGGGTGGGCTAGATGACCCTCGTGGGTCTTTCCAATTCCATGATTCCAGACAAGCCTCTGATGCTGCTCTTCTTCTAAGGCAGTGTTGTCCAAACTTGGCCACTTTAAGATGAGCGGACTTCAACTCCCAGAATTCCCCAGCCAGCCTTGCTGGCTGGGGAATTCTGGGAGTTGAAGTCCACGCATCTTAAAGTGGCCAAGTTTGGACAACACTGTTCTAAGGTGATGCATGGTTCTGACTGCCACACCCAAATCATTTATCAAAAGACCAAGAGAAAATCTCTCCAGAGAGAAGAGGGGCACCTGCAGGGGGTCCAGAGGGTCAACATGGCGGCGGTAACCTGCCCCTTTTGTAGATGCACCACGTGTACTCAGGAGGGGGGAGTAGCTTCTCCTCATTCAGCGCCAGCCCTGCTTTCTCCTCAAGCAAGTATTCCACGTAGTAAATAATAATTAAAATACAGCATATAAAATGGAAAGTGAGAATGCTTCCCCTGCAATTAATAGCACAATTGATTAACCATTAAAAGCTTGGCAGAAGAGTTGCATCAGGCTGCAGAGAGAACGAGGACCAAACACAACGGAGGGACGCAGACGAAGGCGCTGGCTTGCCTGTGTTCTGGACAGAGTTGCCTTGGACAGCCAAGGACTGTCCAGAGGGCCGGAGCATCATCAGAAGATCTTCTGTAGATCTCGCTAGCCAGAGAGGCTCGTGACGGGAGAAGCCGTCCCTGGGGCAGGGGGATCCAAGGGTATTAAGGATCCGCCAAAGCTCTGGTTCCCATCACTGAAACCCTGTCACGTAGGGACCCAGGAAGGGGGCCTTTTCTGCCGCAGCCCCCATCCTGACCACGCTTAAAACATCTTGAAAACCTGGTTGTTCCTCCAGACCTTGAGTTAGGGCAGAGGGTAAGAGATGTGTACGTTATTCCTTCCACGTTTTTATTCTTCCTGTTTTGACTGTTGTGTAAACACACACACACACACACACACCAACCAGGGTCTTTATGGAGCTGGGTGGCCTCCTAACTTTAATAAACAAATAATGGTTCTGATTCTTTTGGCCACGAAGTGCAGATCTTTCGCTCCTGGCATCATCGACCTTGCACTGGTCATCTCCCACACGTGGCCCCAGTTCAGTGTTCTGGCCACTTTTCAAGGGTAGCTCAGCTGGGATTGAGATGTTCCACTGCGGTGGGCAGCAGGAAGGACACGGGTTGGGTTCACACAACCCACGTCACCAAGTCAGTTGCAAACGTGACCGGTGCATTCACACAAGAAGCGAAGCTTGGTAAATGCTTGTGTGTATGTGTGTGTAGTGGCTGTGTGAAGCCAGTTGGCCTGGTTAGCGTATGGTCCATCATTCCACGCAACTCCCAAAGGGATTAATTTAGCATCCAGGTTAAATGTGTTGTGTGAATGCAAACAGCATATATGGGGGGATGAGTCTAAGGCAGGGTTTTTCACCCTCAGCAACGTTTAAGATGTGTGGACTTCAATTCCCAGAATTACCCAGCCAGCATGGCTGGCTGGGGAATTCTGGGAGTTGGAGTCCACACATCTTAAACGTTGCCGAGGGTGAAAAACCCTGCTCCAAGCTAAGCATACAGATCAACCTTATGTCCTCTAGAAAGGTGGGGCTTTGGCTGGAAATTATGGATGTTTCTAGACCCCTCTAGAAAGTGCTTCTGCATTAGCCCTGTGAGGCCTAGATGTGCAGAAAGCACAGCTCTTCCTTGACAAAGGAGAAAAATCATACCCTTCTGCGCATACATGCGCGCGCACAACCCCCTCCCCACCACTTAATCCCGACTGCCTCGCCAGTGCTTGCTTCTTTAGACCCCCAGCCCACTGGGGTCTCTTCCGCTTCTTCCTGGTGCGTGGGTGGCGGAGGGTGAGAGCCGGGGGGCTGAATTCTGCAGGATTGTGGGTGGGGGCTCCCGGGAGAGAAGAAGAGAGTCCCCCCAGCTCTCCCGCGGGATGCAAACGCAGAACACCGGCTGCTGTGACGCGAGGACGGGGGCTCCGGCTGCTTTAACATCTGTCAGTCTTTGGAAATCAAAAGGAAGAACAGGTCTGGCCCCACATCCGTGTCTCTTGTTACACCATGTCAGAAGGAGGGGAAGTCGGGGGGGGTCTCACATTCTTTGATCAGAGTCTGCCGGGGTGCTTCTGCGCTGGGAGCTGACCCCAGGATGGCCATTCTGTCTTCCCTCCCTTTTTCTCCCAACACATTTCAGGTGAGTTTGGATCTGCTGTTCCCTGCTTGGAGAACGGATGGGGTTATTCATTCGTCTTTCTTCCAACACTGCCCAGCTGGCACACTACACACAGCAAGGGAGTACGGTGGCAAACACAATGCAGATGATTCCGCGCACGGTCCATATCGAATGCATTTTAAAGCGGCACACGTTGACCGTGTGCATTTAATGTGATCCTTCAATGCTTTTTCATCTGTTTTTGAGGGCTAGGATGAAAAAGATTCTTAGAGCGAAGGGAAGAAAATGAGAGTTGGCTCATTTGAGAGTTAACTCAATGAGAGTTAAATGGTGTGGTAAGATGGATCTTTTAAAAAGATCCTTTTATTGTTCCAGGATATGTAGGAAAAAAAGGAATTGAATACAAAGGAGCGTACATTGTCTAATACACTAAACTAACATTTATTTATATGAGAGAGAGTTTGGTGTACAGTAGTGGTTAAGGCACCAGGCTAGAAACCGGGAGGCTGTGAGTTCTAGTCCTGCCTTAGGCACAAAGCCAGCTGAGGGACCTTGGGCCAGTCACTCTCTCTCAGCCCTAGGAAGGAAGCAACGGGAAACCACTTCCAAAAAACCTTCCCAAGAAAACTGCAGGGACTTGTCACCATGAGTTAAGACTGACTTGAAGACACTAGTGTGACAGTTTCAATGAACATTTTTGCTCCCGGCCCAAGAATGGGGACTCTCATTCTCGCAAGTGTGAACAACATTGCATGCACAATTAAAAAAAAACACATTGTGTATCTCTAATTTTCTGCATAGGCCTGTATTTGTGTAGTTAGTTAAGCCAAGACCACTATATATTGGAAATACACATACATTGCCTAACACCATTGCCACACAAACCTATTTATACTTTAGAGAAGACCATGTGGGTCTTCCTGTCTCTTTTCCTGCCCTTGGATTTAATTGCAGCACCAAAAAACAGCTTATAGAAGAAGAATAAGGGCTGATTGGTCGCATATTGTTAAGTTCTGGTCAGCTACAGCTATAGTTTACAAGGCGTTTAACATGCATTGGGGCTCAAACATGCAATCACGCTTAACCTGATGATGGAATTAACACTTTTTCTGGATTAACTCAGTAGACTAGATTTGCACAATGCATTAAGCCGCAAAGCAAAACCCAGTTCAGCACCATCCGTGAATGCCACTGGTTTGTCACTGATTGGGTGAGATGTGCTGTAGATAATGCAACCCAGAAGTTCTTGAATGCACACTGAGTTTCACACAGTATTGTTGAAGAAATTAAGATTGTTTTGTCTCCAATCCTGAAAGAAAACCCAGATGAAAAGCATCCAGTCCAGTGTTTCTCAACCTTGGGAACTTTAAGAGGTGTGGACTTCAACTCCCAGAATTCCCCAGCCAGATAGAAGGACCCCCGCCCCCAAGATAATGCTTCTTTTAAGATGAGGTCTCCTTTGAAACAGGCAGCTATCAGTGTGTGCACGGGCACACCTACCTGAACACGAACCAAATCCACATTTTTAAATGAGCTTGCCCTCTATTCCCATCCCTACAGATGCAGAACTAACTGCTTTGGACTGTTACTGAGGTTGGTTAAAAGGGGAGTGGAACACAAATGTGGCCCACCAAGGCCCCCCGCCCTTCACCTCTGTCAGACAAAGAGAACAACTCAGCCCCCTTTCTGCGTTGGCTCATCCTGGGGTGGCCTAAGAAGGGATGACCAACAGCGCTGCGAAGACCTCCATTGTAGCTTCTGGGGATCACGCCTTTCAACTGGACAGTTTTTCAGGTGCTCCTTCCTTCCTTCCTTCCTTTCTTCCTCCCTCCCTGCGTTCTTCCCCTTCCCGCCTCTCTATCTCTCCTTCCTTCCCCCTCTCTTTTTCCTTCCTTCCTTCCTTCCTTCCTTCCTTCCTTCCTTCCTTCCTTCCTTCCTTCCTTCCTTCCTTCCTTCCTTCCTTCCTTCCTTCCTTCCTTCCTTCCTTCCTTCCTTCCTTCCTTCCTCTGAGAGGTTCTGATCTCCGGGAGGGCTGCTGGCTCAGGAGAATCACCGGATGGGTTTTGGGTGCCAGCCCCGCCAGTCCGTCCTCTTCCAGAGCAAGCCTCGACTAAGTGCCCTCCTGCCAAGGCTTCTGCCCTCTCTGACCCCTCTGCCCTTCTGGGCATGAGGAGCCCCCGCCCAGCTGCTTCTCCCCCTCCCCTTCCCCGGCCCCCAGTCCAGTGAGGTGCTAATGCGATTCCCGCCTGCCCGGGGGCCGGCTAGCTGCGGGAGCGGAATCTAGGCCAGGCTGCTGGCGTATTTGGACTAAGCCCTGCGGATATCGGATGAGGATGGGATTAGGACTATCCGCACTTAGAAATAATGACAAATGCGCAGCAGACGCGAGGCCGGGAGAGGCAGGCGGGCGGGCGGGTAGGCGGGAGGAGGGCCGGGGAGACGCGCACCCCACTTCTGCGCTCCAGGCTGGCCGGGCCCCGCGGCCGGTACTTGCAAGGAGGGCGTATCGATTTGTCTTCCTGCATTGCCAAGGCTGCTCTCCCGCAGAGAGACGCAGGGCAGGGCAGGGCAGAGCCACCAGCAACCGCCCCACGTACTCCGCCCGGCGGGCCGAGCTAACCGCTTCCAAGAGGATCTCCTTAAGGAGAGGCTGAGCAGGGCAGGTGCAGAGGGTGGACCAAGGTCATTACCAATATTTAAAGATTGTCTGGCGCTTAAGGAGATCCTCCCAGCTACATTTGCACAAAATGCTAAGCGCATTTCGTTTAACCTTGGCTAAGGGTGGGCAGGCGGCCGGGGACTTAGCAGATCGCACAAACTCAGCCGCTCTCGCCTTTTGCGCAGGCTCAGAAGGTGGGTGAATTTAGGGATCAGGCGACACGCGAGGGGTGGGCGCTGCCTCTTTGTTGAAGTTTGGGGACGGAGCCTCAGCGGAAGAAAGGGGAATTTGGAAGGGAGACAAATAGCATCCCAGGGTTTACGAATGCTACACAGTTGATCTGTTGCGCAGGTGGAAGGGAAATTCTCCCACCCTGCCCCCCACCTCTGCAGCTTTGCGTGAAATTAGAAGGAAATCCTACCTAGCTGGAGATCTTTCACGGCAAAGCTGCGGCCCCAAGTCTGCTAGGCTGCAGGGTTTCTAGTCCACATGCTGGGATCAGAACTCTGTGTTCTGCAACTGGCAGTCCGTGGGCCAAATCTGACCCAAGGGATTTCACTTCACTGAGGCAGACTGCAGGCACGGAGCAGGTCCTGACACATTCCGTGTAAAGAGGTGGGGGGATCTCAAAGGTCATCTAGCCCAACCCCCTGCCCAGTTGTAGGAACCCACTACGACAGCAACCTTCAGCAAAGGAAAATCCACCACCTCCTTAGGCAGCCCGTTCTGTTGTTCATCGGCTCTTACCAGTAGCTTTTTCCTGATGTCTCGGCCAGATCTATTTCCTTGTAGTTTAAATATATTGTTTCTTGTCTTGATAAATGGTTAATAAGTGGATGGATAAACTAGCAAATGGATTAAAAAAATAATTGGCCAAGGCAGATTATAGGGTGGAATGGAGGATAGGTCTTATGTGTCAAAAGGGGCTGGTATCCTTCTTGCTTTCACAAAATCAGGATTCCCCAGGTGGGATCAGCGGCCAATGGGTAAGCATGGGCTTGGCGCATGGAAAATCAAATTTCCTTTTCTGGAATCAGGTTGGAAGGGATCAGCTATCTGTGATGGAGACATCTCTAGAAGTCCCGTTAAGCAAGACTTGGGCTGAGGGATAGCGGACAGACCCGGCATATGGTGGGTGGCCCATCGTTGGATTACTTTATTGGTTCATCTGGGCCAGAACTGCTTCCAGGCACAGTTTAAATGCCTAATATGACTTTTTAAGCCCTAAACAGCTTAAGGCCCAGTTCTCTGAGGAACCTTTCTTAATATGAGCTTATCCAAACATTAAGGTCAGGATGGTAGGACTCATAAAGACACCTTTCTCCTCCAAGGTCTGTTTATACAAGGCATGGGAGAAGGTTTTGTACCGTGAGCCCGTTTAAACACCGTTTGGTTTGTAAAGCATTTTTAATTGTGGTTTTAGTGTGCTCCAAGCGGCCTTTGGAAAAACCCATTCTGAAGGATGACATAGAATGGTTAAACAAAATAAAATTCTTATTGTATTAGAAGGGTTTGTTTTTAATTGCGAGTTTGAATACTTGGTGAGCAGAAAATAAATGAAGTAAAAGGGAAAAAACCCTAATGGTAGAACACTTTCACCGAGGGACCACTGACTGAGAGGTGAGGACTTCTCGCCACTGGTTGAGCTCAAGCAGAGGCTGGACAGTCTTCTGTTGGGGAGACTTGAATTTGGATTCCTGCCCTGAGCAGGGGTTGACTGGATGACCTCTAAGCCCCCTTCCAAGCCTACAGTTCTACGAAATAAATGAATAAATAATCAGTCAAGCCAACTGACAGTTGCTCAACTTTGGGACTCAAGATTCTAATAATCTGAGTCATCCTTCTTCTGGAAAAGTTACCATCCCTGTTTTTTTTTTCTTTTTCTTTCTTCAGGGGAGTGACCCAAAATCCCATTTTATCCTTGTCTCCAATGTTTGGTACTGCTATTTAATCAAGACAACGTGGCTGAACACTTTCCAAATAAAGGCTCTCCAGCTACTGGGTGTGTGCATTAGAGGAGCTATGGCTGAGGACATCAGGAGGAGACATCTGGATATAGTTGGAACCTTCCTGACCCAACCACATCCAAAGTCACGAGGCTTTTAGAAAAATGGACAGAATGAACAAGCATTACCTTTTTTCCAGAAGCACAAGTGTTTTGGTCATAATGCAGAAGACAGCAGTCTCGAGCTCCTAAAAGCTGCCTGTGTTTGTGTGTTTTTTTAAATTAAATAAATGGGAAGCAATAATGTCAAAGGTATTTAATCAATTACGAAGTTGAGTAGGGGCCCTTTCTCATCATTATTTTACTATTGTATTTTGTTGAATATCTTGTAAACATCTTAGGCTCCAGTTGGAGTGAAGCGGTCTACTCATTTGATAAATAATAATAAATCTCATTTTAATACGGAGGACATTACCTCCGTTAAACCCTGCACGTGACTATTTTTGGAGTACCGAGCGGGTTCTTAGCCCAAATCACAATCTCTCACGGGGCAAGGTGCTGGAGGACCCACCCCTAGGGAGTCCTGGGGGGTGCTCAGTGGTTGGAATCAAGTGATCACGGCAGCTGTACAAGTTCAGGTACGACTCTGAATTCCCTTCTCTTTCCCTAACCCTAATTCCATGGCTAGAAGCTTGAAAGGACCTTGGGTGTGCCATGGATGCGAAATCTATCTGAGATGCATATGTACTATAAATGTGACCCAGTCTTTAGTCAGAGCAATACAGACAGCTGATTTGACCCTGAGCTATTGGTTTATAGGCTTACACAGCTATAAGCTATAATTGGCCCTAGTTCTTAAGGCAGAGATTCTTCCAAGCTCTTAGGCATGTCAACTGTTTGAAACAGACCTAGGCCCTCAGCCTGAACTTTTGGCCGTGCAGAACAAGAGCTGTGCCACTCAGTTATTTGTAGAAGGCACCAGACGCCACACTGTTGGTGTGCAGGATGCTTAACCCCAAATTCAGATGAACGAACACTATGGCTGTGCCCCCACAATAGCTCAAGGGGACCATTTGATTTACACAATCTGCTGAGACAACTGTGGCTTTTCATCGGACGCTGAACCATAGCTGAGTCTGTGCAGGGCAAACGCAGCCATGCGCGTGACTACAGATTGCTAAGATGTTCTTGGTTCTACACAGGTTAAACCAACCCAATTGTAACCTTGGTCTTTTGGCATGGAAGAAAGAGAAGCTTCAAAGAATGGCAACCTCTGGACACATCTGTAACAATTTATTGAATGAGGAAATAGACAGAATTGGGGAAAACAACAGGTAAATTCCATGCTCTTGGTGGTAGTGGTGAGGAAAGGAGTTTTTTTTTTCCTTTGGGTCTCAGGGAAATAATTTCTCAGTCTATCAGAACTTTATTCTGTTGCCGGAAAAAAATAAAAAGAAACACCGACTTTAAAGTCACACCTGACGTATCTTTACAACAACAATAAAAAATAATATTTAAAAACTAAAAACAAAAAAATTAAATCAAAGACCTGGGTTGTTTCCACGGGAAGGAATCCTTCCCCCCTATTTACGTCCAAAAGAAAACGTGTATACAAAGAACTTTTGAGATTTTCCTTTTTGTTTTTTAATCAAAAAAAGCCAAGTAAATACATGAATCTGGAAGGGCGGGTGGGAAGAGAGAGAAGCCTTGCCTTGAAAAGTTGACGCGGAGATGTTTTGGTAAATGATATTCAGTGTAAAATAAAATAAGAAGAAAATTAAATACTGTGTACGATTCCATGAGAAAAGAGGTGGAACCCATCCGTGACGGAGTGGACGTTTTTGCATTTTTAGGAGTGGTGATGTGACAGTGGGTCTCCCTGGGAACCACAAAAGGGGCAGATGTAGCTGTTCAATTCAACCGTAGGCGGTGATGAACTGCTTCTCACCCATCCACTCAAGGACCACTGTCCTGGCCGGCTTTTCTGCTCATCGTCCGTGGCCAGGGCCCCCACCTATTCACCACACCTTTGCATGAAGTACATGCCCTGCCCCAGGAATGGGCCCTGACGCAGCAGCCGGGACCTTGGTGGTGAAGAGCTACTAGCAGGGATGACGAGGCTGTGGGGCTGGATCAGCCAGGAAGGGGCAACAGGCCCAGGACTGTCCCACATGGGTGTTGACTGAGAAAGGGGGTTTTAGGGAGGTTTCTGGTGAGGCACCGTCCATGCAAGGGGGCACCTGTTGCAGGGTGGACAAGGGAACCAAAATCAGAGCGGCCGCAGTGGCCCTTGAGACTGTGGGGAGGACTAATTTGAGGGTTCATGGATCGAAACTGAAGGGAAGGGGCCCCTCAGGGGAGGGGGCACCCTCGTCACAATATGCCCTGGAGCCCTCTCTTAGAACTTTCTCAACTCACAATGGCAGAGAAGGAGGTTCTGAAAATGCAAGCAAAAACAGGTCAGCGCGGGAAAGGAGAAGGATCCCTGGAGGCTTCAAGCATGGATTTCAAAAAGGAAGGAAGTGAGGTCTGATCCCACCTGGCTATGAAAGAGCCCTGGAAGGCAAGGCCTGCTCTTTCGGACACGGATCCAGAATCAGTGGGTGACGGCCTTCACCGTCTCCTCCAGGAGACGCGTTTTCTCAGATGCCTTTTCAAGGAAGAAAAAGTGTCTTTCCCCAAAGACTTCTTGACTTTTCTCTCTCTCTTGTTAAATTTACGTCCATATTAAAAGGAGCCCTAATTCTCAAGGCGAGGATGGCAGGAGAGCTGGCCTGGTGAGCTCTGTGGGAATGGGACAATGAAAGTCTGCCAGGGAGAGGTGCCTTAGACCTCAACTTCAGAAAGACAGGGCAATAAACCTTTCCATTTCTCGCCCTCCTTAGGAATGGGCGATCCATGCAAGGTGGAAAGGGAAGCTGGGCGTAGCTTGCCCCGGACAAGCCTCGTCACTCCCGTGTGATCAGGTGGGCACTCGAAAGGCCCCGCACGCACGCCTTTTTCTCTCTCTACATTGTAGTCACGCGGCCCTTTCGCTTCCAAAGTGGTGAGACTCAAACGCCACCTGATTGCATTTCCAGAGAGGTGTAGAAAAATCTTTTCGAAGAAGAGAGGAAGAAGCTGCGGCGTCACAATCCAGCCCCTTAGCCGTCACTGTTCCAGCGTCACAACTTCCACTGCCTGGCCGTCCATGGTGACAGTGCTGTCGGTGATCCTCGCGGTCACGGGGGCCATGGCTACCTGCACGGGGCCGTTCCCCTGCGCGAGGCTGGTGACGACCGTCTGGTACATGCTCACCGGAATCTGGACGAGGCCTGGGGGGGTGGGGGGAGGCGAAGAAAGACAGTTACTTCTCCCACGTGGATGAAAAGGGGAAGACAGAAGAGCTATTTATGTATTAATGGCCGGCGTGGGAGTTGAACACGGTGGTACCCCCAGACAATGCCTTCCCTAAGGCAGCAGGCCCCACCTGCTGTGTCTCAAAGGGAGAACTATTTATTTATTTAAAAGATTTAGGTAGCGGCCCCTTTTATGCAACCTAACCCTGGGGAGCTCCCAAACAACAATAAAGCAGGGGAAAGATAAAAACCAACACAGAAAACTCCTGTGCCCCCAACTGCGTCCTATCCCCACACACCCTCAAAGGCCTTTCTGGCTCCAGTCTCACCCTACCCCAATGCTGGTGAGAAAGGACCATCTCCATCTATGCACTCGCTGTGGCCTCGTCTGTCTAAAACCCGCTGGACCACCATGCCTCTTATTCTAAGTCAGCCCAGCCAATGCCATCAGGCACGGCTGGCAAGTGTTACCCAACGAAAGGCAAAGATTAGGTGCGATGCCAAGGGGGTCTGCAGAACAAGCAGAACAATCAACTAAGTGACCTCAGGGGGCAAGAAAGGGGCACTGGAATTAAATCCTGCCCACCTTCCCCATGGGACCCTTTCTCACCACATGAGATCAGGCAAAAATATTTTCCTGAGGACAGACAAGGTTGCCTGAATTAATATGAGCCAAACTCCTGACTTGGGATCAATTCTTCTTGACCCACATATCCAGAACTTCTCAAGAGAGTCGGTCTTGATTGCAGGGGGATATAAATGTAATCAATCAATCAACAGAGAAATAAATATCAGCCTCTCAACACATTCACCCATTGGTTGCTGGGATCAAAGAAAAATGCTTTTCAAACACCTAGGCAGGAAAGCTTTCGTGTATGAGAAGAGGGTCAGGGTGGGAGCACACACGCATTTATGCGTGTACAGGCATGCTCTTGTTTTCAGGCTACTGTTATGCCTTAAATGATTAAAACAGGCCCACAGCCACCCCGTTAACACTGTTGTATGTGAAACTTTTTTTAATGCGCAGCCTTGCATGCAAGTCTGAAAAGCTGAAAGAGGGGAGCAGAGAGAAGCTGAATGCTTGGGATCGCTCAAGTACACCAGCTGTGTCCCAGCCGGGAGAAGCGACGCAAGAGGTTTTGCATTCTCTTTGCCTGATCCCTCTGCCTGGCTGCAACCTGTTGCCTTTGCTTCATTGTGTGCCTTGGGTAAACACACACCCTTTTGTGCTGCACACACCTGCGCGCCAAGTGGGTTTACGTTTTCTGACACCTGTCGCCCGCCTTGGTTCTCCAGGATGAACGCCAACAGTGAGGCTTTAACAGGCAGCGAAGACTTCCTTGTTCCCATACACTGGGTCCTCAGGGACAAGAGGGTGAAGGAGATCCCCAAGGCTCCTGGGTCTCATGTGGGGACAGTGGGAATAAAACCTTCCACACCATTCAAGCACCACATTAAGACCCTTTGCGTGAAACAGCTGCTTTTGGAAACTCAGTCCCTGAGCCAGATTCCAGAAAAGCGGCAAAGCCAAGATGGGTTGGGTCACTATCCATGGATGGCTTCTGTTTGGAGGACCCTTCCATCTTTGGATGCCCTGAAGATCTTTGGACTCAACAGGATGAGGAGGAGGAAGGGCAATGGGATGCAATTAAAGGCCCTTGTCATCCTAGTCAGGAAAACTTACGCCTTGAGCACTCCAACCTGAGGCTGGAAAAGTTTCTGGTTGATTCTTCTTGCCGATTAAGAACTCCCAGCGCAAGCTGGATAAAAAACCCAGTCCCGACAAAGTTGGGAAGGAGCCGATCAAGACAAGCAGACGCACGCTCTGATTTCACCCTCAGGTGGCTAGATGACTTGGACCAAACTCCCCTCCCCACTCCCTGTCTGCCAGCAAGGCCAGTATATCTGGGGGAACCCTTAGGCCAGGGAGGGTAGCCCTCACACAAGAAGTCATTGGTAACCACCCAAAGACTGTATCAGAAGGTCAAAAAGAGTTTAGGTGCAAGACTCTGAAAAGAATCGGCTTTAAGCTACTGGGAAAGCGAGTGTGCAGGGTTCGATTTTTTCAGCATCGCATTACAAGCCATGTCGGAGATCCATGATTGGATCTCCCTTAGAAAAAAACAACTAGCAACTGGGAGGAAGGAATTTTTAAGTGGGATTTTAAGCTGGGTGTAGAGGTTTCCTTTTCTTGCTCATGATCAGGTTTCTTAGTGAAAGTTACCGTGCTTTTCTTCCAAGCCTGCAGTCTGCTTTAGGAAAAATATTCCTCTTCAGTACTCACGAGCCCCCTCATCACGTTTAAAACAAATTACTTCCCTGGTTCATCAAGCCAGAGTTTGCTAAAATACCTGAATCTCCAAAACAATGGTTCAGTCGTGACCTCTCCAAAGCAAAAGTCCCATGAAGCAACTTGCTAGCTACAAACAACCCAAAACAGAGTTGTCTCGTCTAGCGTGCAGCACACACCTCGTGCTGAGTAACAATCGTTATCGCCAGTCCACTGGGATCGTGCATCAGCTACGCAAGCCAGGAAGCACAAAGAGATGCAGGCAGCTTTTCCTGTAATCGTTGCTCAGATATGGAGCACTAAAGTAGAGAAATGCTCTCAAATTAATCTTCTTTTAACTGAAAAACTTTGGGCATGTCCCGGGGAATGAGATATCGCCCATTCAAAGTGTGTCAAGGAGCTAATCTCCAACCCAACCACAATATCCTCCATATTGCACTGAACCACAAGCAGAGATGCAGAACGAGGCAAACCCCTGGGCAGGGAGGAAGACATGGTTCCAGAGGAAATAAAACTAGACAACTTAGCCAAATTTGAGATTTGCTAGCCAGCTTTCCTCTAGGTATGGTGGTTGGCGAGATGCAGAGCAGTGGAATTCTTCCGTCTGCCTGGTTGATTAAAAATGGCAAGGACACTGATTTGGGAGCACAACCCCAAATCTTCAAAGGGATATAATTAAGATTATTTAAAAAGTGCCGTCAATGTCAGGGAGTAACGAGATCAAAAGATGAGGATTTCTAGCCCTCTGCAGCTTTCAATTTGTACTATTTTCTGTTTGGAGTTCTGAGAACCTGTGGTAGTACCCTCGCAAAGGGCTGCTAACCAGCAATTCCTCATTCCCAGAATGATTGTCATGAAGGCCATCCCCAATCAATTCACCCTGATTTTATTTATGTATTTATTTATCACATTTATATAGTCACCCATCTCACAGAGTGATTTAGCAGAGTGCTACCCACCAACTGCTCTAGCCCACCCACCCCACCAGCAGGATGCTCCTTACTAGCATGGCACACCGTTGTCCTTCCTCCAAAGCAGGAGCTTCTGGCCATCTACCATAGTTAGGTTCTAAGGGAACTTACGGGGCCTGCTGGAGGCCAGCAGCATCCTTAGCAATAAAAATCAGGCTGGAGGTTAGTGCTTCGTTTTGCCACATGCCAGCGGATTCTTTTTTAAAGTAACAATTTGTTTTTAAATGCACAAACTAAGATAGGGCAGAGAGCCTGGCGATGCCAAGGAAGGTGTCCATGGGCACACTGGCACCTTCAGGTCCTCAATTTTATGTTCAGAGATAACAGGGTTGGAGAGGGCAAAGCAGCAGTTTGTTTGGATCTTGCAAAATGTTGACCAGGAAACAATTAAATAACATTTTCTGAAATGCCACAGTGCTTGTCAAAACTATGGCTTCATTCTCTATGAAAACAGGGAGAAGAAAGAAGGGGCTGCCACAAATTTGCTCACTGGAGAATCTATTTAATTGCCTTGATCACAAGCCTTCTCCTTCTGCAAATGATTGGGGAAAATAAAAGGAAGGAACAAAGCAAGGAAAAATGCAGGTGGAATGACCCAATAAATGCACGGTGGGGCAACGAATAAAAAAATCCCACCACAAAAGGTATGTAAGAAGGCTGGCCTTCTGAAACAGCCAGATTGTTCCCCCACTCTGAAGCTAAAAAGCTGGGAATCGCCGAAACCATCTACAGGGTCCTTCTGGGCAAGACGATTAAGCCAAATCACCTTGCCATCTGATGCAACCGCTTTGGGGGCCGCGGTGCTGGGAAGATGGGGCGGGCAACAGGCAGAGGAAAGCCTTTGAGTCTCCTGCCCCCCAGAGCTGAGCTGCTGCCCTTGGGAGGGACAGGACGAAAGCCCCAGAGACACAGGAATCGGGCCTTGGATTGTCCCAGCACCTCATCTGCCCTTCTGATTAGCCTTAATCTACTGGCACACGTCAATGTGAAGCTTGGGACTCCAGACCCTTCGCGGGATTAAAACAACAATCCCCTTTCTCCTCCCTTGTGGAAGGGCACCGGGGTTTGGCAGGAGCACATGCAAGGGGTGAGGGGCACCATCCCCAGAGAGAATCTTCTGTCCGGGGAACAAGTGAGAGCTGGCTGTCTCTGGGAACCTTCTCATCCTTACAATGGCTCCTGCGGTGGAAGGACCTTGCTTATGGCCATCTCTGCCAAACGTGCTCCTGTGGGTGAACTGGCTGAGGGTAAAACAGGGGCACTGATGCTTCCTCTGGGTTAAGAAGAATTGGGCGAGATGGGTGGACCTGAACTAAGCCTGGCCATCTGTGAAAAACAGACAATGTGAATTGAGAAACTGTCCTCCTGGAGGTGACAGTGGAGTCTTCTCTGGAGAGGTGGCTCCTTCTGTAGGCCTTCAGCCCAAGAGTGGACTTGCCAGGGCGTTCAAGGCCCACTTTAGACCCCTGGCAGAGAAAGAGTGCCCTGGGGAATAGGTTAATGATAAACATATGCATGAGATTATACCAAACCCTCCTTTCAGTCCCTTACCTAGGCAGAATTCTGTGGAAAAGGAATCTTTTCTGTGATCAAACATACCGTACTTCTACCCTCTTTTCAAGAAGAATTAGGACCAAGTGAGAAATCCA
Source organism: Python bivittatus (assembly GCF_059951505.1). Classification (NCBI taxonomy): domain Eukaryota; kingdom Metazoa; phylum Chordata; class Lepidosauria; order Squamata; family Pythonidae; genus Python; species Python bivittatus. Next base: position 62,077,153 of record NW_028277058.1, read on the forward strand.
CTTCACTTGTTCCTGCTTAATGCCAGAGTTCAATGACATGATCCCCAACACAGCCTAAAAAGCTTCACTGCAGATCTCTCTCTATGAAGACAGACACCCATAAGATGATGACCCTGTTGTCCTATTCTGGGCCTACTAAGAAGCTTTTAACGAGAGAAGGGTATTTGCCTAAAAGTATTTGGAATGACCAGTTTCTGAATATGTATGGTTATATTAATTGTTGCTGTAGGTTGGCTCTTTTCTTGCTAATATTTCTGTTATTTATAAGTTCGTTAAATTGTTTTTATGCTGTTTTTAAGTATTGTTAGCCACTCAGAGTCACGTATTTGAGATGGGCAACCATATAAATTTAATAAATAAATAGATAATTGTAACCAATGAATGTCATATAAATGTTTTTGAATTCTTTTTGTCCATTTCTCCCTTTCAAATCATTTGTGTCACATAAGGCCTTTTCTAATCTTCTAGGGAGGAGGTGGAATTAAGTGACAAATTGCACATTAGTTTAGCAGCCACTGAGTCAGGCCTGACTCTTAGTGACTCTATGAACAAAGGTTCACAATTCCACATCACTCTGCCAAAACCTTCTGGTTTCTCTGCCTGGCAGAGCTGCACCAGTGCAGGGCCCAAAAATATAGTTAGCCAATATGGCATGACGGGTTCACCAACATGTTTGCGCTTCTTCTCTCCAACCAACCGTTCTGGAAAGAGCCCCTGAGATACAGCAAGCGCTCGAGCTGATCCATGGAGGGGATGTCACACCCAACCTCACAACATTATGAAACAGAAGAATCTAAGACTGGCAAGGGCTGCCTTATGGCCTCTTGCCCTCCTGGCAGGATCAGTAGCAGAGAGGAGTGTGTGTGCCCACACATGCATGTGCGTGCGTGCATATGTGTGGTGGAAAGCTTCCTTCTGCAAGCTTTCTGTGCAGCTGTTTCCTGGGCATGGATTACTGCAGTGATATTATCTGCTTTCCAGCAAAGCCTGCTGTAACCGCTTGGTGCCCACGGGCCTTGAGAGAGAAGATGGTGAGCCGCTTTCTGGCATCCTCCACCTCAAGGGGAAGAGAGGCATGGTTGGCCAGCCCCCCAGTCAAAAGCCAGGGGGAGGACGGGCAAATTCCAGCAGCCTACGCCCATTGCACTTCCTAGCTGATCTGAGCTAACTGGAACCATGCACCACGGGAAGCCGTGACAGAGACTGAGATTCTATGGGAATGCCACATACGGGCATGGCGCACGTGTGGACCAGGCATTTTCACCTCTGCTCTCAAATCCCGCTCGAACGTAGGATTCAAGGAGAAAGACAAGGGTGGGCCAAACAAGTGCAGCTGCTCTTGGGAAAGAGGTCTTAAAACAAGCGATAAAAATATCAGGTTCCCTTAGCCATCAACAACCTTCATGCCCAATAGAAGCGAATATCTGTAGCTCAGGGTTGAACTGTGGAGTCCTCGGGATTTTCTGAGCTTGGCTGTTTTCTTGCAAATGTTTCGTTACCCGGCTAGGTAACCTCTTCAGTGCTACACTACACTCCATTCTAGCACTGAAGAGGTTACCTAGCCAGGTAACGAAACATTTGCAAGAAAACAGCCAAGCTCAGAGAACCCCAAGAACTCCACAACCTTCATGCCATAGGACCTGGTTCCCAGAGGGACCACCTTTATCCTGTTGTTTCTGCCCACCCAGTATGTTTGGGCAGAGTGGGTGCATTCCAGGTTCCCACCATTAAACGTTACCATCCTGGGAGATTTGGGGAGCCTTCTCTGTTGTGCCCCGCCGCAGAACAGCAGCCCCCAGAGATTCGGATGGCTCCGAAAAGCCTTTAAAACCTGGCTTTGGCCCCAGGCCTGGGATTCATGTGTTTGGGTGTCATGCTTTGCTTTAATAGTTGATTTTACTCCAGGCTGTTTCCTTTTGTCTATGTTTGTAATTGTATTAATTATATTTTGCAAGCTGCCCACTGTAATGGGCTGCTGTAATACATTTAACAAAATAAGTAAGTAAATAAATGGAAAACACGGGCCATTTTTATTTAGCTTGGAAGCAAATAGGTCCACACTAAGGATCAATGTATTTGGGGGTTGAGAGAAGGTAAGAACAGCTAGTCTGACAATTTTCTGTTAGCCTAACAGTGTTTCTCAACCTCGGCAACTTTAAGAGGAGTGGACTTCAACTCCCAGAATTCTCCAGCCAGTTGAAGTCCACTCCTCTTAAAGTTGCTGAGGTTGAGAAACACTGGCCTAACCCTAACCCTAACCACTGGCTATCTTGCACAGCCTCGAGGTCTGTAGCTTTTGCAGGCAACGATGGCTGGACAGGAGTAGTATATCTGAGCAGTGAAAAGTTGAGAAGGGCTACTCTTAAAGATGCCACAACAATGTTCCAGGGCCACTTTGGTTTGTAAGATGGGCAACCATCTAAATCTAAATAATAATAATAATAGGAAGGAAAAAAAAGGAGGAGGAGGAAGCGGAGGAGGAAGAGGAAGAGGAGGAGGTGGTACAGGGGACCAGTCTTGAAATGTCCCAGGGAAGAGAGAAGAGGAACATGAGGATTTGGCCAAAGTTTCTACAAATTAGGATCCAGGAAAGAAAGGTAAATGAGAGAAAAGGCATTTCTCTGTCTGTCTGTTAAAATGACCCAGAGATCTGGCACCCAAACCATCCCATTAATGCACATTTTTTATCAAGAGGTGGAATCCAGAAGGAAATTTCCCACTTCGAAATGAACTTGAGCCACGTAGCAGCACCCTGCTGGTTTCCACCCCAGAGATCAAAGTCATCCGTTCCAACTTAACAGCGGCAGAAAAGCTCGCTTGATGGGTGACTCAGGGATTTTGAAGCCAGCCTCTCAAAAGGTGGTAGAACAGCCTTCCTAGGAAGATTTTCAAGGAAAAGCCAGCCAGGATTTATCAATGCCATCTGAGGGTCGTTGCATTAAATAGCACAAGCTTGTCCGCCGACAGCAAGGTGAAAGAAAGCAAAGCGGAATGAACTGAGCTCAGTTCATCTTGAAAGCCAGCTGCAGAAATGAGGAGGTTAAGGTCAAAACCAGCAGGAACTTTGGGGCTCCTCTGAGGTCACATCAACCCCACCAGCCAAACCATATGGATCCGAGGTGGAAATGGAGGCATCAGAGAAGGACAAGTCAACCTTCACATGCTGATCCATCCATGGAGATGGGGATAATTTAGTGCAGTGTTTTTCAAACTTAAGGAACTTTAAGATGGGTGGACTTCAACTCCCAGAATTCCCCAGCCAGCCAGAATTCTGGGAGTTGAAGTCAACACATCTGAAAAGTCCCCAAGTTTGAAAAACACAGATTTAGTGTATCCTGCCTTTCTCCACTAGCTCAAGGTGGCATACCAGTGGATCTCCCTTCATTTTATCCCCGGAACAGCAGCCCTGTGAGCACCCAGGGAGCATCTATGGGCGATGCTACGTCTTCTGGGTCCAACATCTTCACCACCCACTGACTTGCTGGCCTGGAGGTTCAGGGTTCTTGAATGAAGCCTCCTGAACTCTGCTGTCAATTCTCCAGCCTGCCCACATCAGTAAGAAAAGGGGCCAGCGCCACCCAGAGCAGGGTGCACAACGTATTCAACCCAAAACAGCACAGTCATGGCACAACCTCAGCAGAAAAATCTTAGGGACCGTTTTATGAATTACAGATTTGCAGCAGTTCCTTTCAGAAGAAAACAAGAGTTTGTTCTCATGGGCTGACGTCTTTTCGTCTCCTGGCATTGTCTGATCCTCCTTGGCTCAGAGCAGGAAGCTCCGTGAATGCCAGAGCAGTGCTCTATTTCTCTAAATGCACCATCAATCAGTTTTAATTTTTAAACAGACCCGTTCCCTCCTGTCCATTTCCCCTCATTCAGCCCACACGGAAGGTAAAGTGGCCCGTTCTTTAAAGCTATTGGGATACTGCTGTTTGTGATGGAAGGAAGGGCAGGTTCAGTAGCCTGAGAATGGGAGGGAATTCAGGATTCCCAGCATGGAAGCACAGGAAGAAGAGGAGTGGGAAGCCTGCAGAAACTCAGCATTTATTGGATCCTGCACAAATCAAGCCAGGGTCCACCAAGCTGCTCACGAGGAGCTGGGCTGAAATGCCAACTTGCATAATGCCTGCTTGAGCTTCCAGCAAGAGGAAGATCCTCTATGATGCACACTTGCACCAAGGTCTCTCTGGACACCCCTGTCCTTGCTGTCCAACACCAGCCACTGGGCCTGCCTTCCTCAGTCCCAGAGGGGGTTGGAGAATTGGTGTATTCATCCTGCAAGAGAACATGTGTGCTTCCTGCTGGCAGGAGCTAATCTTCAAGAGCAATTTAGGACAATCAGCAAGTCACCTGACACGGGAGGAACGGAGTGTGTAGCCAGGAGTATTCACCACTCCAAGAGGAGCATAGGTGATTTTGTAATGGTGAAGGGAGATGGCAAAGTGGGCGTCAGCCAATGGAATTTTCAGGTGCCCACCTGGAAGGGCTGATCCATTCTTGGCCCCTCCAGGTTAATCTTCCCAGGCAGCCACCACAGACGTATCTCAAAAGAGGAGGGGATAATCGCAGGAGCTGGCAAACTTGAATTTCACTAGATCATTCCGCAGATCTACTTTCCCCTCTATTTCTTCCACTAATGCAGGATTTCTCAACCTTGGTACTTTAAGATGTGTGGACTTCAACTCCCAGAATTCCCCAGCCAGCCATGCTGGCTGGGGAATTCTGGGAGTTGAAGTCCACACGTCTTAAAGTTGCCAAGGTTGAGAAACTCTGCACTAATGGCTAGATTTGCAGCCGTGCTGCAATTCTAAGGGAGGGCAGGCAAAAGAGTGAATGTAGGGGATTGCTGAGAATCACAGCTGTCATTTTTAATTATGCAGTGACCCTTGTCACCGAGCGCTGAATATTTGATTTGGGCTCCTCTGAGAGGAATAATAAAAATTTTCTGTAATAAAACTAGAATTAGGTGGAGCAACATTTTAAAGAAGAGAAGGAGGCCAAAAAGAGAGAGACAGAGAGAGAAAGAAAACCTGTTCACTCAATTTGCATGATTCAGAAATTGTTTCCTGGAGCATAATTTGGCCTAGAAATCAACTTTTAGGCTATGTTTACCCAAAACTATTAATGAGGTCAGGTAAAGATGCAGCAGATACATTCACACAATCTACACCTAATAGTATTAACCCTGGTTAGGCTGTGGTTAGTTTTTTTTTAGTATATGGTGAGAATCTACTCTATTTGGCTCGGTGAATATTCAATGTTTTGGGCAAACTCAGAAAAATGGGTTCATTCAGGAGCCAGGTTAAGTGTAGAAGATACTCAACCCGCTAATAACCATCTTCTTCATTTCTAGAGTCCGTTTTAATGTTAGAATTAAACACAGGAACATGTAATGCACATCAGGAACATGTATCCTGAACACCCCTAGCTAATCAAGGCTTGGGAAGAGAAGAACTATAAAAATAAAGTCCTAACACCTTACTAAATCTCATTTTCAGGAGATGCTGTGCAGAGAGTTCACAGAAGAACTACTAAATAGGCCTGTGCAGTGCTTTGAAGTAATTTGGAAAAGGTGTCTGGAGGGCAGAAGAACACACATGTAACCCTAGCCTGCAATTCTTTAAAGCAGCAGGATTGGACAGCTGCCCTCCAAACTCTCAACGTATCCTCGGAAAAGATGGGGCTGCTTTAAAGAGCTGGAGACAGGGGCTTGTCCATCGCCCCGTGAGCTCTGGAGCACCATTTTTGGAACTGAACCTGGAGCGCTGTGCAGCCTTGTGGCTGAAGGCGTCTTTTCTTTTATTCACTGCTCTCTCCAAGACGAGGGAGTGGAACTTTGAAGTCTGACTTCACTAAGCAGAGATAACATGAAAAATAAATACGGCTATTTTCTTATAGAATTATAGATTAGAGAAGACGGGCAAAGCTTTTAGCTAAAAAGTAACGGTGATTCAGAGAATGCATAAATAAGAGCCCCATTTCTCAGTATCAAATCTAGGACAGAATGAATTGGCTGCTTAATTCCACTGCCTGCTAAGACCCTTCCCCCATTTCAGCCAGCCAATGTGAGCAATGGCATGATTTCCTCCGTAATCTTCTGGGTGGACCACGCTCCACAGGACTAAAGGCTCGCTGATTGGCTATGCCAGAAGGCTGACATACTTATAGCCAGGCAGATTTTTCCTCCGAAGTCAGGGGAAAGGCCTGGAAATAAGAGGCAGGTTGCTGGCTTGTCCTGAAATTAAAAGCCCCAATTGACTGATTACGTGCCGTCAAGCTGACGTCGACTTTTAGCAACCACTCAGATAGATTTTCTCCAGGATGAAAAGTCCAAATGCAACACTGTAAAGAGTCTGATAGAAATGCAGCTAGACTGTTTCTCCAGAAAGACAGTATTGAGAAAGGATGGCTGACCCAGTCTCTCTCCAAAAAGTAAAAGAGATAGGCCAATTATCGGTATACAGTAAGTGATGGTGAGGAACCATTTCCAACTCAACTCTGTCAAGGACGAGTGGCTGTATGTGTTTGGGCCACCCAGATCTGGGGATATTCCATCTTTAACCTTGGATGGGGTGTTACTTCCCCATTCAAGGGTGGTGTGCAATTTGGTGGTCTTTCTGGACCCCAGGTTCTCCTTGATGAGCAGATGGTGGCTGTGGCCAAGAAGACCTCTGCAAAGCTTCTTCTGATACACCAGTTGTACCCTTCAGACAGTGACTCACACCCCGGTCACCTCATGGCTTGACTACAACACGCTCTACATGGTGCTTGAAGACCACTCAGAAGCTTCAACTGGTCCAGAATGTAGCGGTGCAGACAGTGATGGGCATGCCTTAGTATGCCCATGTGACATCCCTGCTCCATAAGTGCACTGATTGCCACTTTGCTTCCAAATGTGATTCAAGGTGCTGGGCCTTGCTACTTGAGGGACCACCTATCTGCCCTAGTATCTTCCTGGCCAACTCAATCCAACAGGATTGGCATGCTCCAGGTTCTTTCGATTAAACAAAGCCATTTGTCAGGATCCTGGAAGTGCGTCTCCTCTGTCATAGCACCTGCCCTCAGGTCCACCCCCCAGATCCGGATGACCCTCATCCTGCTTGTGTTTCAAAGAGCCTTGAAGACCTGGCACTTCGTCCAGGCCTTTGGTGAGGGTGACTGAAGCCCTTTTCTGGGTAGTGTGGGGTTGTTTTTCATTGTACCCAGTTTTTGGCCACCTTTTGTTCCTTGTTTTACTATTGCATTGTTTTACTGTTTTTGGTCTTTTTATTTGAGAACTGCCCAGGGTTGCTGGGAGTCAGGGAGTGTAAAAATAAATACTGTAAACAAATAAATGAATTTTTAAAAAATTGTGTAAGAATGCTGAAACACCTCAGTGCTTCCAAGAACTGAGCAAGAACCAGAGATCTTTAATGCCCAGAGAGGTTAGAGCAATTCATTCCAAGAATGGGAGAATTGAAAGAAGTTAAAATGGAAAAAAAAAAGTAACTCAGTCATTTCTTGTCTTAATGCTAAAGTTGGGCATTTGACTGGACAGATATTGGCCAATCATAATCAAATAATGGTCCTCTTTTAATTGATCAAGTAAGGAGATACAGTTTTCTGGACCTCCATTCAGGGGATGTCAGATGCAACAGACAAAATCTGACTTTGGACAGATCAAGTCTTTGGAAGCTGGGGGTATATAATACCATATTAAATAAATAAATGTCAGTTGTTGCAGAACCAAGCTAGGCAACTGATGTCATTTCCATCTCTAGGGCCCATTTATGTCATTTGCATAATTAGTAATGATGTATTTGCATCACTTTACATCGTTCAGGTAAGGCTTTTCTCTGTCTTTCCCTTCCTCTCAACCTGGTCGTACTTCAATTATTTGTTTTGGGATTTGATCCTTTTTCAGGTCCTCTGTATGACCAAACCCATCCAACATGCTTCTTCCTCACACGTCTACCATTTCTGTCTAACAAAGTGGGCAGAAGCATGCTCTTTCAGCCAGCTGTTTTGGGTTCGTTCAACAAAAGTCATTCCTTGCAACACGCAACATGGTACCTACGACTTGCATGACTTAAAATTTCTCCATTTCCCCATCTTCAGTTAACACTTTGCCAAGATATACAAATGCACACACTTGCTCTAGGTTTTGACCGCACATCTGTCGTCAAAGCTCACATCTACTTTCAGTCCAATTGCCAGCAGCGGTTTCCTAACCCTATGAAAACTGAGAGAGCAGGGTTTCCCAACGTGGCAACTTTAAGATGTGTGGACTTCAGCTCCCAGAATGCCCCAGCCAGCATGCATGCTGGGTGGGGAATTCTGGGAGTTGAAGTCCACACAGCTTAAAGTTGCCATGGTTGGGAATCACTGCTATAGAAGGAAGCCATTACAGAATTTCTAGCCCCTCGACTTGGAGCTATTTCTGCCTTTCCAAAACTGAGCGGGCTTGAACAGGATCCATAACTGGCAGTAGAAGGAGGGAAGGGACCAAGTGTCCTGATCTAAGAGAAATGACTGGGAACAGCCTTTTTTGGACATGAGGCGGCCTAGCAGAACTTCACACTCAGCTGGCCAGTGCAACAAAGCCCATCTGGGAATCCAAAAGCCAGGACCTAGAGCATCAGGATCAGCCTACCGTTTGCATCTGGTACCCCGGTGAGCGCACCCACAGCTGCTGCCGTTTCGCCAGACAAGACGATCTGCCCTCCACCTTGGAGAGTGGCTTCTGCAAGCGTAGCTACGGCGTGAGCGGCTGCCTCGCTGCAAGACAAAGAGAGGAACCGATGACCAGAGAGAAGGGGGCGCAGCCGAACCAGTATTTGCACAGACCAGCTCCTGCAGGGGCATAAGCCGTTCAGTGGAGGCCTCAGCAGGCAGGTTTCCAGCATCTGCTTTTTGAGCCTGGAGTTGCCTATCCACTGAACATCTGCTAACATCAGTCTTTGTAAAAGGTTGTTTTTATTTAATAATTTTTGGGACTTCTACAATAAGAAGTGGGGTTCAAGCGATTCTCCTGTCCAATCCTTAGATGGAGAATTTTTGTTTACGTATAAAATCATATAACAGTGAAAAAAGACCAATAGTTTTTATTCTATTGATTAACATTTTTAAACTGCCCCATAGTTGAAGCACTCTGGGAGATTTACAATAAAACACACTGCAGGTAGTCCTCGCTTAATGACCGTTCATTTAATGATGGTTTGAAGTTACAGCAGCCTCGGAAAAAGTGCTTTATGACCTGTACTTGCACTTATGACAGTCACAAACTGTCACATGACCCCCATGGTCACATGATTGTGATTTGCGACCTTTTTCTACAATGGTCATTAAGTGGATCACTGTGGTTGTTAAGTGAATTCCGGCAAAAAACATACATGGGGAAGCTGGATTTGCTTAACGACCATGTGATTTACTTAACAACCATCGTAAAAATGGTTGTAAAATCAGGTCAGTCATGTGGTGATTCACTTCATGACTGCCCTGCTTAATGACCAATTTTCCAGTCCCTATTTTGGTTGTTAAGTGAGGACTACCTGTAAAAAATACCATTTGAATAAAAGCACATGCAGTAAAATCGAATGAAATGTAAAATGAAAACACTAAACCAACTAGGTAGGATTAGCCAGTCATTCAAAATGTAAAACAATGGAATTAAAATACAGTGAAAAGCCAATTAAAAGTGCATAGGGTGAAAAGTGGATAGGGTGAAAACAGTAGCTGTGGAGTTCATAATAACAAGGAGTGAGAAAGTTCTCAGTTCTGGTAAAAGAGACCCCTAAATGAACAAGTCCATGTTGGAAATCTTGGTCAACAGAAGCCTCATAATACAGAACTAATGAATATGAAAGTCTGAAGAATCTGCAAAACCCTACAAGTAAGGTCACATTCACACACAATGAAGTACAGAAACTCTGGATGCCCTTTATTAGTTTTTGTTATAATCCAGCAGAGCAGTAAGCTGGATAATGGAAAAGACGGGGGCCCTAACTCTATATTAGGTGTTTCTGTAAAAGTGGAAAGGAAATGGTGGTGCAGAGCATTATTTCGCAAAGTGTTCCTGTCCATCATGGGGAGAAGAACCATCCTTCTCCTTGAAAGCAGGGAAGAAAGACAACTGGGAGGCTGGGGAGTCCTTCCATTTCTATAATGCACAGGAAGAGGAAATAAAGAAGGTGCAAGAAGACAATACTCCAAGTAGTTACAGCCTAACATTTTTGTACTGGTAGATAATGGGTGGTTCCAGTCAGCGGTCATGGAGGAACCACAACTGAGCCCTTGGGTCGGTGTCTCTCAACCTTGACAGCTTGAAGAGGTGTGGACTTCAACTCCCAGAATTCCCCAGACAGCATGCTGTCTGGGGAACTCTGGGAGTTGAAGTTCATACCTCTTCAAGTTGCCAAGGTTGAGAAACATTGCCTTGGATACTCCAGCATGGAGTGCCACAGGGCTTGGTTCTTTCTCCTACGCTGTTTAATATCTACATAAAGCCACTGGGAGAAGTCATCTGCTAACTTGAGATGAGGTGTCGCCAAGTGTAAGGTGGCCACTCACTACCACCTAAGGCTGAGCTGGAAGTGCTGTCGACATCCTGAACTGTTGTCTGAAGGCTGACAGGGTCTGCCAGGAGAAAAGTAAGCTCGGACCAAACTCTAGCAAGATGGTTTAAACATCAAGGGAATTCGTTATCATCAGTTTCTGATGGGGTTGGGAGGAGCTGATCCACCTACTTAGGGGTTCTTTTGGAGGATTAGACTGCTGCAGCCCATTCTACATGGGGGGGCCTTTGAAGATGACTTGGAAGCCACAGCTGGTATAAATGCAGTGGCCAGAATGCTAGTGGGAGAAACCCCCCTGCTGCAGAATGACACCTCTCTTGAGGTTGCTAACAATAAGCTTCCAGACCCAAATGCTGCAGACCGCCTAAAAGGCCTCACGTATCACAGCACAAGAATGTTTCAGGGACCCCCCTCACCCAGCAAGAGTCTGCCTCTTGAGTCCACCTTCACGGAAAGGCCTGTTACAGATTCCAGCCCCATGGAAAATTAAGGGGGTCTGGACCAGGAGACAGGCCTTCTCAGTAGCAGCTGCCACGCTATGGGATATGTTCCCCCCGGAGTGTGAGAGACCCCTATTTTTTGTTCAAAGCTGTTGCTTCAATGGCCCTTAAGATAACTGGGGGTGAATGTTGGATTTATGCAGCTATTCCTTTACTATTATGGCATTATTGTGGTTTCTTTTAACTGTCAAGATACTCTGTTTTGGTCTGTTCGTGCACGCTGCCCAGAGTTGGCTAGTTTGGGGCGGGCTGTTAATAAATAAAGACAAATGAAAAAGTAATGTAATCGGGAGGTCGTCTTTAGCAGCTGGGGGCCACCCAAAACAGTCTAAGAAGGCCGGGGTGGAAAGTGGATGGACCCTGAATATTTTCTTTTCCTGTTTAAATCTACGTCTTGGATTACTCGACGGTTCTTGTGTGTTTACTGCCTGAAAATAGAAAGCAAGCGTGCCATTGTTTTTCAGCAAGTGATGACGGAAGGAGTGGCTAAGGCTTCAAAAAAGGGGCTTGCGGGGCAGCAGGTAACCCTGGAGCTTCCTGCTGCCCCCTCTCCAAAAAGTGCACGTCTGAATGAACGGATCAGGGCTGGAAAGAATACAGTGCAACAGCTTTTCTTTTCCAGTGGCCATCACCAACCTGGAGAAAACCGCCTGGTTTTTTCTGTCTCCTCCTTCTTGGCTGTGTGCGGTGCTCCCCCCTCTACCTACAGGTAGCGACATTCTCTCTACTCCCCACCCCCAACAGTCACTCGAGTCAGCTCAGGTGCTGGCAGGCTTGTTAACAAAACCCTCAAGGGATGCCATTAATCTTCTGCTACCAGAGCAAGAGGAGAAAGTGATCCGCACTTCCCAGGCAGCCAGAGAGCTCTTCCTGCAAATGTCAGGTCCGCGCTGCAGCAGCTTCAGAGTTTAACCCAGCAAGATTGCAAATGCTGTGTGGGACGGGCGGCAGGTGGGGCACTCACAGCCATCCAGCAGGTTGGCACTTGTGCAGTGCCCCTGCTGGCCTGGGGGGCCTCTCTCCCTCCCCCCCCCAATCCCAACCACTGCATTTCCTGGGGATGTACCCAAAAGAAGCTTGCTTGCTTGAGAACGGAAATGAACACCCTTGTCGAGTTTCCTGGCTGTTGCCAACTTTGGTGTGTTCACAGGGGCACAGGGCAATGGCCAAGGGGGTCAGCCAGAAGCTAACCCCCACTTTGAAGCTAACTTCCCCAGGGGCTTCTAGCTAGTTCTATCTCCTTTGCTTTTGCCTGAAATATATTTTATTTTATTATTGATTTGATTTGATTTGATTTGTATGGCTGCCCATCTCACCGAAGGGACTCTGGGCGGCTTGCAGCAATTAAAAATGGCATTGAAAAACAGAAAACAAATTGAAACAGACAAACACACGAAACCATCAATAAAAACCATTAAAAGACTCCAAATTCACGTTTGAAATATTTAGATAACACCAGGTTGATAGATTTTATCACATAAGATATAATCATTCCAGACTCGATAAAATTGTGATTCGGCCATCCGTGAATTTAGAATTCTAATTCTGTCCGTGATATTTTTTTTCCAATCATAGCTATAGATCTTTGAATGGCACTTTTCAATGGTTAAACTGTCTAATAGTTTCCATTGTTGACTAATTATAGATCTGGTAGCTAGGAGTTAAAATGTATTAAGTCCTTTATTAATCAGCTTAACATTCTCTCCCTCAAATACATGTCATAACTCCAGTTCAGGAATACATTCTACCTTTTGTTTAATTATAGATCTTACTTCCCAGAAGATTTTCTGGCAGAATGATGCAACGCTTGCATAGGTCCACCACATATGAAGAACTGTACCCTTTGGTAGACATCTCCTCTAACATTTATTGAACAATTGCTCGATATATACATTATTTGTACTGGGGTTTAAATGCCATCTATTTTACTTTCAACTGCAATGGCCTGCGATATACTTTACAAGGTTGCTGCACCCTAAAAAAAAAAAAATCAGCATAGACCAAGTCACATCAAGGGCGGAGGGACTGGTTTTGATGAGACTGAAAGAAGGCGGCCAGTAATTCACACCTCAGTTTATCCCAGGTCCAAGGATCATTTGAAAAAGGCGAACCCATTTCTTTCAAACCCTCTCACATCTAGGGACCCCTGGTTAAGAAGACCCTGCCTATCAGAAAATGCCAGAGAAGAGTTAGAAAGGTCTCTGTAAGGATGTGGGGGGGCTTTATTCTTACATTCTGGACCCTGTTAATGCTGCCAGTATGGAAAGCTTAACCATCTTGATCCTCACCGCTAAGCGGGCTGCAAAAATCAGGTTATTCTGGGGAAATATTCCCATGAAGTCTCTTTGAACAAAATGCACGCTCATTCATCCATGTCAGGGGTGTCTGCAGGGAGGAGGTCAAGAAAGTCAAGATGGTGGCCACAACCATGCCATCAAAGCCCTGTCCCCTTTGCACACACATTGAGGCTTCGATGGCACAGTTGTGACTTCTTCCCTGCAGTTACCCCTGACCCACGCCATCCACTTTTAGGCATCGTAAGAGCACTGAAACCTTATGGGGAGAATAACAGAAATGTTGCCTGGCTTGGTGGCAGCACCTGGGTGATTTCAACCTGGGAAGGGCTTGGGTGGGAGTTCACCAGGGCATCCCAGATCTATGATTCGGCTGGGAAGATAAAAAGAAAGAGGCGATGCCCAACCTTTCCCTTCTGCCACCGAGAAGACTACATGGACGTAGCCAACGAAGTCCCCAGGAGTGGAGCGTGGCTCAAGGGGAACTCAACTTACTTTTAATTGAAATCTAACTGTAAGAACGACACGGAGCAAAACAGAGTTAAGCCAATTCTAAGGGAGCTCTCAATATTGGCATTGTAAACTGCACTGCAGGGGTTCTGAAATCAGACACGATCACTCTATTGTCTAACTTGCACGAGGCGTGCTTTCCGGCATTTCATTTCCACTCGGCGAACACTGGATCTTACAGCCCCAGAACCTGTAATCTACTTTTGAATTTTGAAAAAGAGGGGAAGGAGACAATGAAATGCAGTAGCAGACTAGAAGTCAGAATTCCCAGCTGTTGGAGTAAAAACTTTGATACATCGAATCCAAGTTTTTAGAAAATCTCATTTTCCGAGGTACGTACTTGGTTACCTGAGACATCGTCTTTTTTCCTGAGCATAATAAGCACTTAGGAAAAAAATACGGTGAATATTTCCTGCTATTTCCCTACAACTCAAACGATGCTGGCTTCTTTTCTTCCAAATAATCAGAAGATGTTATTTTGAGCACCCGGGGACCCCTCTCCCTAACAAAAAGCCAGCCGTGCAGGGCTGGCCCCAGATTCGCCACTCAGAGTCCAAATCGGTGCCAAGGAGACCCTCTCAGCCCCCGCCCCATCCACGGGCCCCAGGCGCCCCGGTTCCCCCCGTACCTGTTGAGCGCCATCGTGACCGTTGCGCCTTGCTGCATCTCCTGCGACGCTGCTACTGCTGCTTCGGCTAAGGAGGCCACTGCCTGCGTGGCTTCGGAGGCCTGCGTGGTTTGGATGGTCATCTCTCCCCCCTGTAGCGTCGCCCAGTTCTGCTCCACCTGGCGGGATGGAGAAGAGCAGAGACCCGTTGCAGGACTGGCTGCCTCAAGCAACCGTGCGGGTTGCCTGTTTGGGTTGGCAGCGCTGCTTCCAGGTCTGCTGGGCTGGAAACAAACGCCAAGGCGGGTTCCAAACCACCAGAGCCTGTTTGGGAATAGGCTGGCAAACCACAGGGTGGGTGTCCTTGGCCTGTCCCCCAAGGGTGCCACCTTGGCCCTTATCAAAGTCTTGGATGGGGCCTTCCAGGAGCTGCTGCCAGACTGCAATCTTTAACGTGGCAGAAAGGGGCATGATTAAACATGTGGGGAACCATCATGTTAACAGTGCACACATCATTTAAATTAAACGCCAATGAAAACTGAACTAAACTACGTTCAGTTCTTGCCTTTATTTATCCACCACTTTACTTTGGGCCTGCTTGTTATTTGTCCTAAGATCCTGCCATACGTCATTCAAAGCAGGGACTTCTGCAGGGGAGGGAGGTCCAAAAAATCAAGATGGCAGCCGCAGCTGCATGACTGAAGCCCCACCCCTCAATGCATGCAAAAAAGAGGCAAGGCTTTGGTCACCCGGCCACAGCCACCATCTTGACTTTTTGGACCCTTGTGTGGATCCCCCTGAGTCAAAAGCTTAATGTGGCCTGGGACCCTTGCAAGCACCACTCAGGTTACCCAAACCGGATTGACCTCAGTTACTGGGAGAAATCCTTTAGGTCTTGGGGAATGGAGAATAACTGCAAGAAACTGGATTATATTGTGCTTCCTTAACAATGTCTGGCTGATGCAGCATCAGGATTTGCATGTGGAGAAGACCACATTGCCCCTGTGCTGCAAGCTTGGGACCAGCGGCATTGCGTGTGACACACAGAAAAAGGGTGGGACTTCAATCCCAAGGTTGCAGCCACCATCTTGACTTTTTTGGCTCCCACCAATAGATGCTCCTGCCTGGGATATATGCCCCTAGAAGAGGCAGAAGAACCATCATCCCTGACATGAGGGCTCGAAGTTCAGGCGACTTGCAGGTACAGCTGAGTTCCTTGTGTTTCCAGTCACAAAGCAATTCCCGTAATCAGAAGGCCCTTGGCCCGAGACTGGCCAGAGCTACTAACCCAGGAGTAGCTGGTGCTGCATAAACCAGAGTAATAGCCTGGCTAAGTAGGGGGTTAAAGCACCACAAAGAAGATAAGCAAGGTGGAAGGTGCCCAGGTTTGCTCAGACAATGAAGGCTTGTCTTCCAGAGCGAACCAGAGGGAATTTTCAAGGGCAGGCCCAGTAACAAAAAACACACCATTTCTAGCTGGTCTTTCACATGGAAATGCTGTTCCTTCTGGAAACAAAGCTGTTTTGTGCTGCCCTCTATTGCTCTGAGAATCCTACACCTTTTTGGAGGGGGAGAGTGCTGACCGTCTGATGCTGCCACAAAGGCCTGGAGACCCAACTCAATCTAAGGGGAGAACAAGTTAGAGTGTGTGAGATTCCTCCCCCCCCCCCACTTTACAGGATGTTGTTACTTGATTCCCAAACTGGCTTGTTCAGTTTCTTCACCTCCCAGACCATGCCAAGCACTGTGGAATCCCTGACTTTAGCTCAACTGAAATAAAGAATAAGTACACCTCATGCATTTGGGGAGCGTACAGGTTTCAGCAAATTCTCAAGCATCAGACACCTGGGTTTTGAAAAAATTACCCCAACATTTCACGAGACTGTCGTATCTCACAAACGTTTTGGTATTTCAACTCTAAGATCTCCTGGAAGAAGGCTGAAATCTCACCCAACAATAGTGTCTTCATTCCAAGTCTCATGAGATGATGGTGCTCTTCAAATCTTGGGAGATCTGACACTTTTGCAGCATTTCAGCCATATTAAAAATATTTTTTACTTAAAGTTGGGGCTGCTCAGTGATTCAATATTGTCAGTGCCAAGTTCACTGATGGCATTCAACAATTAGCAATAATATTGAAGGCTGTAAATTCAGTAGTTCAAAAGTATAGTATAAATAATGAAAAGATCCTTAGCTGTACAAAAAAACCCTCATTATGCCAGTAATTCTGCAAATTACTTTTGCCTTTATAGCTCACCAAGCTGTTTTTCATAAACTACAGATTAGTTTTCCCCAGTATGTCCTTCTCCAGATGGGTAGGAGAATCAGGAAAACATTCAAGGAAAGACTTGAGAAGTTAATTACTGCTCAACATCTGCAGCTGGACAAAAACGTATTCCTTGCTAATAACCCGTCCCTACATTTCTTGTCTTCTGAATTGGTTAGCCATGTTGCTCCTGGAAAAAACTGTTTTGAAATATTCACATTATGCTCTGTGTGCAAGATGCCTGAGAAAACAAAACAGGATGACATTCTTAATAGGCATGTCTAATGAAAATTTGGGCACAACGTCCCAGCTCTGGAACCAAACCTGATTTTAAGGCCCACTGCAGGAGAGAGCTGTGGCCAAGGGGAGGTCAGAGAGGGCTCTTTTTCCAAAGCTTTGGAGATGGGTCATCCTCTCTGAACGAAGGGTCAGAGAATAGAAATGACTGATGCTCCTGAACCAATGCCTTACCTCTCCATCAGTGACTGCAGAGTAGTTGACCTGTGCGACCGTAACAGTGGTAGGCAATTCAGAGGCATCTGCCAAGGTGGCCACGGTGGCCCCCGTGCCAACCTGCAACACAGCATCATCACAAAAGAGTCACCAAGGTCCCCTCAAAATGTCTCAGCAAGCCTTGGCCCCCTGCTGCTTCCCCTTTAGGGTAGGATCACAGAGCCAAAAGCAAGATTGATGAGTGGAGGTGAATGTCCTGGGTGGGGTGGGGAGGTGCACACTCAGAGTGTGACACTGCACCAGTGACATCCTGTGCCCCCTGGCCTCATCAGACAAAAGACATCACACACACCAGGACAAGATCAGGCAAATGATGTCATGTACATCGAGACATCACCCGGTCACAAATGATCCAAATTACCTAATTCACCCCAGTGTAGCTTGCAAGGGAGGCGTATCCCCACAGGTAGTCATGCATTTTACCTGCCCTGCTCTAGAGCTGCCAGAGGAATACTGTTTACATTAAAGTTAATATAGCTTAAAGAAATGTATGGAGAAGAGAAGAATAATCTCTAATTAATTTCACATACTCTTCAGCAAAAAGCCAGAGAAAGTCAACTGTTCTTAAGTTGTTGGGTTTCTGTTCATAGAATCCTAGAGTTAAAAGGGGCCTTGTAAGTTTCCTCATTCAATGCATGTCCAGTGCATGAAACTTCAGACCATCCCAATCTTTGTTTGAAGACCTCCAGAGATGGAGACTCCATGACTCCAGGAGGCAGCTATTCCACTGCTTTGTAGCTCTCACAGTCAGGAAATTCCTCCTTATTTTGAGCTTGGATCTCCCTCTCTTCTACCCATTGGTTCTTGTCCTATCCTCGGCCACCATGGAGAATAAATCCATACCCTTTCTCTAGGGCAGCCCTTCAAGGATTGGAAGACTGGTATCATGTTGTCAGGGACATGCTGAGGTTGCCACTGAGAAAAGTGGATCTCCCCTGTGAGAATGTGCCCCACAATGGCCTGTTCAAACCAGTAGGTGGGAAATATCTGGGGTGGCTCAGCAGGACCATGTGAAACTCAGGGCACATATTTCTAAAAGCAACCTGGTGCCCTCAAGATCTGTTGGGATGACAACTCCCCAAATCCTCAGAGAATCTGCCCAATGCAAGAGAAAGTCCCTAGGATGGGAAAGCTGCATTATATTTTTTTAAAAATAATTTTCGCAGAGGGTATATCGGATGGCTCAGATTTATTTGAATCAGTCTTTTAATTTTTCACCAAAACCCCGTTCCAACTATATTTTTTAATTAAATGAAAGAACAGTGGAACATCATCATGCTCTGTTATTAACTTTTTTCTTAATTTTGTCTTCTTTCCAATAATTGTCAAATCAAAACTGAACTGATAGGGATTTCTTTACGTTGCAAAAATAGGTTTATTGTATTATTGTGTTATAACAATGATTGGAGGTGCCTATCTTGAATTAGATTTTTTGCCGAAGGTTTTTTAAATTGCAATGTTGATTTGTTTTCTTTTTTTCTTATTCATATTTGTTGTTGTAAACTGCATAGAGTCCTTTGGGACTGGAATAGGTTATGGGAGGGAGGGAGGGAGGGAGGGGAAGGGGAAGGGGAAGGGGAGAAGGAAGGGAGGGAGGGAGGGAGGGAGGGAAGGAAGGATATTACAGCATATACTCTTTCCTTTTTCCATGAAAGAAGTATCACATACTTTTTACTTCATTATTATAGAATTTTACAATAATGCTTTTTAAAAATTTCCTATCCCACACTGTTTCCATACACAGGTTTTAAGGGAAAAGATCAAACTCCTTGGTATTTCACGAGGTCTGGAGTCTGCCAATTTTTTCAGTTTTAATTGCAGAAGCTCAACCTGAAGCACATGGGCTAATAATGGGTGAGCGGACACAAAACACACTTTGCTCAGCATGGAGAAGGCAAAACTGTCTTCCGCACAAACGTACAGTCTGACTGCAAGGCCTTGGGTGGAATGAATTACGGTGACCCCCACCTGGATGAGAGACACCGTGCCATCAGGGTTGCTGAAGGTCTGGACCATCGTTTGGGATGGAACCAGATGTGCTATACTGTGCGTGGCTGTCACTGACTGTGTCTGTTGATCCTCGAAAGCGTAGAGCAGATCTTCTCGGCCGTGCTGTTTGTAGCAGTTTTTCACAATTGTCCGCAGCGCCTGAGTCCAAGACACCTGAGACCAGATGAGAAGGGGAGAGGAAAACAGATCAGGGGGACAAGGAGAGACTGCCAGAACTAGCTGACTATTGTCATGTCACTTGGACAAGATGTAGACCGTCCAGTAAATTTTACTCGATGCAGATTAAAAATATACTTTCAATATCTTTACTCTACTAAGCACAACAGGTGATGCTTTCACCAGATTTCACACCAAGATGTCTGTGAGCATAAAAATGGGGCTTCATATTGTTTTGCTAAATTGCTTACTCTTGTTAGATTTATACCCCACCTTGTATCCAGGAGCTCAAGGCAGCTTCCCTGACACTTTGTCCCAGTGGCCCAAAGATGGCCCATAGGCTCTCATGGAAGATGGTGGACAAACTGGATCTCCCCAGTCCTAAATCCAATACCTCAGCCACTACATCACCTTGGCACTGAATAGATTAATTAAGTGAGTGATCCTTTCAGACAGAGGTTACATGAAGGACTAAATTCTAAATGTCTTTCCTGTGCTCAATAAACTTTCCATTAATCATGCTGATTCTTACAGTCTAAAGCAGTATTTCTCAACCACGGGAACTTTAAGATGTGTGGACTTCAACTTCCAGAATTCCCCAGCCAGCAATGCTGGCTGGGGAATTCTAGAAGTTGAAGTCCACACATCTTAAAGTTCCCAAGGTTGAGAAACACTGGTCTAAAGATTCATGAAAGCTACCAGATTAAGGAAGGTGGTGTTCACTTGAAATATCTGTTCTGTCCATCAGCCAAAAAGGCCTTGACAACTAAAAATGTGTTCAAAGGAAGATGGAAAGATGTGAATCATACAACTGTCCCGAGGAACACAGTTGAGAAAGAGTGTACGCAAGTAATCATTGAGGCTCCATTCTTTCTTTCAAGATATTGTTACAGCATTTCTCACGCCTTCAGAAACTAACTTTCAGGATTTGAAAGAGCCTATCTGGAAAACGATGAGCTGTGCTTAAGGCCAAGGTGGTGGGAAGCCCTACTGGATCTTCTAACTCTCCAGTATGCAATACAGCATCTGGTTAAAGCATCTTAGTTGAGTCTATGGAGGCAAGCTTGTCACTGTCTACAAAGCAGAAGTTCAAGAATGCAACTACAGGGTAGTAGTATAAGTATTGGCCTAGGAGTAGAAGACCCAAGAAGACCTAAGTTCTAGTCTACTTTTGGCCATGAAAACTCCCTGAGTGACTTTGGGCCAGTTGTTTTCTCTCTACTCCTATCTCACAGGTTGCTGTTGTGGGGCAAAATAGGAGGAGGAAACACTATATAAGCCACCTTGAGCACTTGTACAAATGGCAGGATAGCTTCTGATATTCAGAGGATGGTGATTTACAAGAGGACCAAGCTATTGCCATAATGTCTCAAACACCTGTCTGGACCTGACAGAGAACAGAGCTACGCACACCTGTGGCCTCAACCAGGATGGCAACTTTATTCTTACCTGAACCATGCAATTTAATCAAGCCCCAAAGTCTCTGCACCTCTCCATGTGCCAAACCAAAAAAAAGCCCGCTGCCGACAGAAGGAAGAGGATGCTCAAGACATACCCTCTGCTTCTGCTCCTCTGTCCGGACATCGCTGCGGACGTTGGCCCAGGGAATGTCTTCAGGCCACCAAACGGGCTTGCAGCTCTCCTTCCCCCAGCCCGGCTTCCCACGACCCGTTGAGTATTTCAGCATTTCAGGGATGAATGCCCGCAGCTGGGCCTGTGGCATTAAAAAAAAAAAAAAAATTAAAGGTTTGGGAAGCAAAGCTCTGCATCAGCAGCTTGGCCCATTACAGATCATATCAAGGTGCAAGGAAGTCCTTTTCAGAGGTACTGGAGCAATGCTGTCAGAGAACAAAGGGGGCTTTTCCTACTGCATCTTGAGGTTGGGAGCAAGGGGTGTATCACACGCAGGAACAATCAGCCCAAGCCCTAACCTTGCATCCTTTGTTTCCTGTACCCAAAAACTCAGAGTAGGAGTTATTATAAAGGTGTTTGGAAAGATTTGGAATTTTATTATAATAATGCACAGTTTGATGCTGGAAAATAGGTCATTTTTTTAAAAAAGGAGACAAAAAGAAAAGCAAATTTCACTGCAGATTTGATTTGTATTTACAAACTGTCATCTTGGGTATCATAAGAATTGAACATATAATGCATTTCCATCCATCCATCCATCCATCCATCCATCCATCCATCCATCCATCCATCCATCCATCCATCCATCCATCCAATTTAAAAGCCACTCAACTCCAGATGACTCTGGACAGCTTACATTAAAAAAGTAGGAACATTCAAAAGAAGAGTCAAGTCATAAGTGCCCAAAAGACAGGTACTGAATTACAATAAATTTAATTCATGAAGATACCCTTTTTCTGCCCCTAATGCAGTTATAAGGCTACTTTTGCTTGGCCTGGTTTTAGCTTCCTACTAATCAGGTTCTCCCTTGAGTAGGATCACAGATTCCTAACTGTTGACAAGA
The DNA here is from genome assembly GCF_059951505.1 of Python bivittatus. Lineage (NCBI taxonomy): Eukaryota > Metazoa > Chordata > Lepidosauria > Squamata > Pythonidae > Python > Python bivittatus. The sequence continues at coordinate 62,099,038 of NW_028277058.1, forward strand.
TGCCCCTTCAATACATAGAAATCCACCTATCAGTCATTAGAAAAACATCTTCTTAGTAAAGGTGGTTTGTCATATTACCTGAACAGGGAAACTGAAATGGAAACAGAATTTGCTTTAGGTAGTTGAGTATGACTTGAAAATAGGGGTTGCAAACACAGAGATCTGAAGAACATTCAGAACTCTAGATCAGGGGGTTTTAAATCTTTTCAGGACACAGAACCAGTTACTTAATCTCTCTCTCTCTCTCTACACACACCACACACACACACACACACCCCTAGGACCCCTGATCGAGAAGCAAAGCTTTAGTGATAGAAAATTTGCTGTGTTTGAGTGAAGGGGCATTTTTGCCCTTAGTGTCTCATGGAACAAGTTCTCATGGAACCTCAGAGTCCCACAGAATACAGTTTGGAAAACCACAAAGGACAGAATCGTGCAAGCTGTGGTGTTCCCTGTGACACGGTATGGAAGCGAAAGTTGGACTTTGAAGAAGCAGGATAGGAAGAGTACTGATGCTCTGAACTTTGGGGTTGGAGAAGACTCCTGAGAATACTGTGGACAGTGGAGAAAACAAACTGATGGATCATCAACCAAATCAACCCAGAGTTCTCACTTGAGGCACAAATGACCAGGCTCAAATTATCCTACTTTGGACATATGATGGCAAGACCCAGCTCTCTGGAGAAGGCTCTGATGCTGGGAAAGGTGGAAAGAAAGAGGAGTAGAGGATGACCAGCAGTAAGGTGGACAGGCTCAGTTATAGTGGCAATGAGTGCACCATTGGAAAAGTTGAAGGACCAGATTAGGGACGGATTGTCAGGGAGAACATCTATCTATGTGGTCGCTAGGAGTCAACAACAATCGGATGGCGCATAATTAATCAATCAAGATAATATCTGGTAAAGATAACAAACTTCTGCATGAATTCCCCAGATGGATGAATCCCCTGCATGAATTCCTCACTGGATCCATGGAGTCAATTATCCTTCTTTTCCCATTCCTATTTTAGATTGCACTCCATGGGAACAAGGGGCCACCCTGTTCTGCCATGTCACTCTGCAAGGCACCCTGGACCCTGATAGTGTGGGATAATTAAGTAAATGATCATTTATAATATTCGCCTCCATCGCTATAATTGGTAAGTCAGCAAATGAAGCCAACACCAACAACATGGATTGAATACCGACAATAACCAGTTCCATTTTGAGCTTTTGCAGAAGCACAAGTGACACTTATGAGCTGCCACAGAACAATCAGCCCCGAGTATCTGATGGAGACGCTTCTCATTAAAGGAGCCGGAAGCAATTTGGTCAATGAAATTGCAGACATACCTGGCAACAATGGTGAGTTTATGGGGAAAAGGCCAACCTAGGTTGGTTCCGTTTATCTTAAAGTTAATCTTAACTTTTAATGGCAACTTGATCTGGAAGCATTATCAGGAGATGATCATTTCCATGCTGTGAACATCACTTTGTGCAGCTTTATGAAGCACAAATTACTGCTAAAATGAAAGGAGAATGCACAGAAAATGCATTTATGGTCTTATCTTATTCTGTGCCATTGGGAAACAACATTTAAAATGTTTCCAGATTATCATTACATAGCAATTGTGTTTGCAACAAATAAGTACTAAAAAACTAAGTTATATACTTGTCCATTATAGATATCGCATTCACTTTCACTTGGTATGTTCCTGAAACTACTTACATGGCTCCTTAATCCACCGATATTTCCCAGTTACCTAGCCATTTCCACTTTGTTAATTGCACTGGGTGTTCATGCTGGATTAACTGGGGAGCCTAAAAATGTGTGTTATCTAAGAGATGTTGTACAAAATGTGAATTATTTTTTTAACCTATGGGGAAATGTTACAGTGTTTAGGGTGTATTTTTCTGCAGAGTTGCTAATTCTAGCCTCTGAGAGTTGCATCATCCCCTACACCACTCTGCATTGTTCATTTCTTCCATGAAGACACCACTACAGACCTGTGTTTTTCCTCCATGATTATTTAAAGAGAGGGAAGGCTGGGGATGGGGATTTCCAGCAGTCCACATGTGGCCCCCACCTAGCACTCCAAGAATTGATTGATCTATTGACTGAATGATTATGTGCCATGAAGTTGGTGTTGACTCTTAGCGACCACCTAGATAGATTTTCTCCAGGATGATCTGTCTCCAGCCTGGTCCTTCAGGTCTTCCAACGGTGCACCCACCACTGCTGTAACTGAGTCCTTCCCCCTGGCTGCTGGTTGTCCTCTTCTCTTTCCTTCCACCTTTCCCAGCATTAGAGTCTTAGGTCTTTGCATAATATGTCCGAAGTAGGATAATTTGACCCTGGTCATTTGTGCCTCAAGTGAGAACTCTGGGTTGCTATGTTCAATGATCCATTTGTTTGTTTTCTTGGCTATCCATGGCCTTTTCAAGAATCTTCTCCAACACCAAAGTTTAAAGGAGTCAATATTCTTCCTATCCTGCTTCTTCAAAGTCCAACTTTCATTTCCATAGAATGTCACAGGGAATACCATGGCTTGCACGATTCTGATCTTTACCCTAAGAATACATGACTGAAATCTGGCTGCAAAATGACCAAAATTTTGGTAGCGTGATTTTGGATCCTCCTCCTTTTTTGGAGGGGGGAGCGTAGGGGGAATGGGAGTGAGTTGCCTCCCCAAGGCCTCCTGAAGACCTCTTAAAGAGGCCAAAAGACAAGGCTGCAAGATTCTACCCCCCCAACTCCAGATGGAGCTCTGGAGAGTGAACTGCAGCGGGTGACGGCTCAAGGGTTGTCCATCTTTCATTTAAATACTGTAATTGCAACCTTCTCTTAACTCAAAGAACGTTTCTCTCTCCCTACCACAGAAATGAAATAAAAGATGGGCTGTTTTTAAAGGTTTTGCCAATCATTCCATAAAGAAGTATAACAGCTATGCACACAACACACGACAGCACCCTCTGGTGACTAATACTGCAATAATTACACTGCGGCATATTACTATCAGAAAGTCTGGCTGCAGCTCATGAAAGCTGATTTTTTTTTTAATTGTTAAGACTCAAAAGGTGCTGCCCAACTCCTTATGACTTTGGGATACCATAGGCTAACACAGCTCCCCTCCTACAATTGTTGTTGTTTAGTCGTTAAGTCGTGTCCGACTCTTCGTGACCCCATGAACCATATTGCGCCAGGCCTTCCTGTCCTTCACTGCCTCCCTGAGTTTGCTCAGTTTCATGCTCATTGCTTCAGTGATGCTATCTAACCATCTCATCCTCTGCCGTCCTCTTCTCCTTTTGCCTTCAATCTTTCCCAGCATCAGGGTCTTCTCCAAAGAGATCTCTCTTCGCATTAGGTGGCCAAAATATCTGAGCTTGAGCTTCATTATCGATCCTTCCAATGAGCAATCAGGGTTGATTTCCTTTAAGATTGACTGGTTTGACCTCCTAGCAGTCCAGGGAACTCTTAAGAGTCTTCTCCAGCACCACAGTTCAAAGGCATCAATTCTTCGGCGCTCGGCCTTTTTTATGGTCCAGCTCTCACAGCCATACATTACTACTGGAAAAACCATAGCTTTGACTATGCGGATCTTTGTCGGCAAGGTGACGTCTCTGCTTTTTAATATGCTATCTAGGCTTGCCATAGCTTTCCTCCCAAGGAGCAAGCGTCTTTTAATTTCATGGCTGCAGTCTCCGTCTGCGGTGATCTTGGAGCCCAAATAAATGAAGTCTGTTACTGCTTCCATTTCTACCCCTTCTATTTGCCAGGAATTGATGGGTCCAGATGCCATGATCTTAGTTTTTTTAATGTTGAGTTTCAAGCCAGCTTTTGCACTCTCCTCTTTCACCCTCATCAAGAGGCTCTTTAGTTCTTCTTCACTTTCTGCCATTAGGGTGGTATCGTCCGCATATCTGAGGTTGTTGATGATTCTCCCTGCAATCTTAATTCCGGCTTGTGATTCTTCCAGCCTGGCATTTCTCATGATGTACTCTGCATATAGGTTAAATAAGCAGGGTGACAGTATACAGCCTTGTCGTACACCTTTCCCTATTTTGAACCAATCGGTTGTTCCGTGACCGGTTCTAACTGTTGCTTCTTGGCCCGCATACAGATTTCTCAGGAGACAGGTAAGGTGGTCTGGTATTCCCATCTCTTTAAGAATTTGCCACAGTTTGTTGTGATCCACACAATCAAAGGCTTTTGCATAGTCAATGAAGCAGAAGTAGATATTTTTCTGGAACTCTCGTGCTTTCTCCATGATCCAGCGAATGTTGGCGATTTGATCTCTAGTTCCTCTGCCTCTTCGAAACCCAGCTTGTACATCCGGTAGTTCTCGGTTCATATATTGCTGAAGCCTAGCTTGTAGGATTTTGAGCATAACCTTGCTAGCATGTGAAATGAGTGCAATTGTGCGATAGTTTGAGCATTCTTTGGCGTTGCCCTTCTTTGGAATTGGAACGTAAACTGACCTTTTCCAATCCCGTGGCCACTGTTGCGTTTTCCAAACTTGCTGGCATATTGAGTGCAGCACTTTAACACCATCATCTTTTAGTATTTTAAATAACTCAGCTGGAATCCTGTCATCTCCACTAGCTTTGTTGTTAGCAATGCTTCCTAAGGCCCACTTGACTTCACTCTCTAGGATGTCTGGCTCAAGGTCAGTGATCACACCAGCGTGGACATCAGGGACATTAAGATCTTTCTTGTATAGTTCTTCTGTGTATTCTTGCCACCTCTTCTTAATCTCTTCTGCTTCTGTTAGGTCCCTGCCTTTTTGTCCTTTATCATGCCCATCTTTGCACTAAACGTTCCTTTCATATCTCCAATTTTCTTGAAGAGATCTCTAGTCTTCCCCATTCTATTGTTTTCCTCGATTTCTTTGCATTGTTCATTTAAGAAGGCCTTCTTATCTCTCCTGGCTATTCTCTGGAAATCTGCATTCAGCTGCTTATATCTTTCCCTTTCACCCTTGCTTTTCGCATTCCTTCTTTCCACAGCTATTTGTAAAGCCTCATCAGACAGCCATTTTGCTTTCTTGCATTTCTTTTTCTTTGGGATGGTTTTAGTTGCTGCCTCCTGTACAATGTTACGGACCTCCGTCCATAGTTCTTCAGGCACTCTGTCTACCAAATCTAATCCTCTAAATCTATTCATCACCTTCACTGTGTACTCACAAGGAATATGATCTAAGTCATACCTGAGTGGTCTAGTGGTTTTCCCTACATTCTTCAATTTAAGCCTAAATTTTGCAGTAAGCAGCTCATGATCTGAGCCACAGTCAGCTCCTGGTCTTGTTTTTGCTGTCTGTATAGAGCTTCTCCATCTTTGGCTGCAAAGTATATAATCAATCTGGTTTCGGTATTGACCATCTGGTGATGTCCATGTGTAGAGTCGTCTCTTGTGTTGTTGGAAAAGAGTGTTTGCTATGACTAGCTTGTTCTCTTGACAGAACTCTATTAGCCTTTGCCCTGCTTCATTTTGTACTCCAAGGCCAAATTTGCCTGTTATTCCGATTACTCCTTGACTTCCTACTTTAGCATTCCAATCCCCTATGATGAAAAGGACATCTTTTTTTGGTGCTAGTTCTAGAAGGTGTTGTAGGTCTTCATAGAAGCGGTCAACTTCAGCTTCTTCAGCATCAGTGGTTGGGGCATAGACTTGGATGACTGTGATATTGAATGGTTTGCCTTGGATACGCACTGAGATCATTCTGTCGTTTTTGAGGTTGTACCCCATTACTGCCTTTCCCACTCTCTTATTCACTATGAGTGCAACTCCATTTCTTCTAAGGGTTTCTTGCCCACAGTAGTAGATATAATGGCCCCTCCTACAATGCAACATATTAAATATAAGGTAAAGGCCTTTGAAGTGAGTTTGTGGGGGTCAACTTCCACACACTTTTCCTGGCAACACTGCAGAAGGAGTTTACCACTGTTCTTCCAGAATTTTTTTTAACTTCCCATGGCCTGGACCGATCCCCAAAGCCATTAGTACTTAGACAGGAGACCACCTAACACGCAGAGCCATGGAGGTAAAAACCTGGAGGAAGAGTCCAGATGTGGAGAAGCATGTTCGAAAAGTGATGGGCCCTCCACACAGAAATTCCAGCCACAACTGCTGGGCATGAAAATACCATCATGCTCTTACAAGTGCTGCTTAAGGTGCAGGCCAAAATTTCTGTTTAAAAACGGTTCCCTTGCATATCTTATTATTTATGCGTGGAAAGACCAATGACTTTAAATCACTGGGTGAATAAAGAACATTTATAGTACACAGCTGATTGAAATATTCATAGGAATACTACTGGCACTGGCATCACATGGCCGCGTTAGAATTGGGTTCGTTACTTTTCTCCCTTCTGTGTGACCTTCCATCCATGGAATGGCAAAAACGCATCTTTCCCTTTGAGTGCTATGCAAAGGCAGCAGAAGGAAAACATTGCAGTTTTGTGAAACCGTAGTTGGCTTCACATCCCGTACTAAGCCACAACTCACAACCCACTTCATGGCATAGCAAAGTATGTGAATCAAGCCTGCAGATCCCAAACAGAGAAGCTTCTACTGGGTGGCAAACTCTGGGTCTCAGCAAAGCTGATTCCAGGAGTATTTCCTAGCGGCTGTAACCCAGCAAGCATCAGAGCATCTTTTCAGTTGACCCTGACTTGGGGTAAGTCAACAATCCTACTTGAAATCATTAACTCAAGGATGGAGGGGGCTTCTATTTTTCCTGTTGGGTGCCAAGGCCACCCCACTGGCTGATGGAGGAGCAGCAGTCGCTACTGCCAGAAAATCGGACCTGAGCACTTGCACCCAGTCTATGATCATTCAACATCTGACTGGAAGAGCCCTTTGAAGACATCTAGTCCAACTTCCTGCTCCATGTGGGCATCCTTAAAGCCATCTCTGTTTGAAAGGTTGCTGTCCCATCTCTGTTTGAAAACCTCCATGGGTGGGGAGTAAAAGACAGGGAGGACACCACTGTTCTAGGCCAAAGGATCCAGAACTCCACAGTTCTTATCATCAGAAGATACCTCCTAAAGCATTTGAGGACTGTAGTTGCCATTCCTACTCTATCAGAAAATCCTAGGCATTCAGCATGAGGCCATCTGCCCCAAAGAAGGCACTCTTCCCCTATGCTATGGGCCCTCTTCAAATCACCCCAGACCTGTGTGGTGTCATTTTTACCTGCTTCTTATGAATGCCTCTCTTTCAAGGGAGAAGCAGGCAGAAGCAGGCAAAATGGAGAAATGCTTCTATTCAGGTTAGCCTGCCTTGGTCCTGGAGTCCAAAAGCTCCATCCAGCGGCTTTGAAACTTCTATTTTTTTGTGTGTGTGTGTGTGTCTCCAGATGGATTAATTAGAGGTCCTCCGAAACCGAGAGTTTTGCGCCACAGCAGGCACTTGTCAAGGGCCTTGGGGAGGCAATCAATGACAGCCTTGCACACCAAGCCCGCTCAGGCATGAGGCCTTTAATTATCAGCAGAACATGACCAGCGATCATCACCTCCTCCGGCCTGTGCTTCCTGAAGACTAATCAGGGGCCCTCAGCCAATGGCTGAAAGCTAAGCTTAGCCCTTGGATTTGAAGACAGCCCAACACTGTTAAGCCTTCCATTTTATTTTCCCTGATACATGTTGGCTCAAAGCTCAGGTTTCACAGCTTGTGAGGCGTCACCGACATAATGCAGTGTGCTAATTCACCTTGGCCCGAATATCCATCATTACAAAGGCTTTGATAAGGAATCACAGCTATTTTCACGTTCCTTGTAGACTGTTTGCTAGTGTATACTTATTTTTCAGCAAACATTAATATGCAAAGGGATCCCCCAGTTGTACCTGTTGTATTAGAAGCCGATCTTTTATGACAATCATTCTTGGCCTCTCCCACCCCTATATATTTAGACCAGTGTTTCTCAACCTTAGCAACTTTAAGATGTCTGGACCAACTCCCAGAATTCCCCAGCCAGGCTGGGCATCAGGGAAATTGAGCCAGCTGTCCTGATTCCAATTCAAATATTTTAAGGGTATGATGGACAGGCCACATCTAAGCCTCTTCTTAATACAATCCATCCAAAATGTGACGGAATAATTTTATGTACTAATTTATTTGTGCATACTGTTAGTTATCAGAATGAGCATATTCTCGCCAAAAGACTTCTTGGAGTGATTGGTATACAAAATGAACCCTACTAACCAGGATATAAAATGGACATAGAACCACCTTACAGGGTCTGATTCCACTAATGGTTCCATGCTATGGCCATGTAAACTGTCTAGGAAGGGTCTTAAGCCTCCAGTAAAGTTCTTCCTAACTCTGACATTCAGAATCCTTCACTGAAAACACTAGAAATCCAAGATACTAGAAGTCTTTTTTATGTACCTTTTACAGGTCAGAGGCTTCAGTAAAGAGGGAGCAGGCAGCAGGTTCACCCTTGTTTAGAAAGCGAGATCAAGTCTTTGGCATGCGAATAATCACTAATTACGCTCCCACACTTTGCTGAAAAGCAGCATCTTTCAGAATGCCTCCTCTCAGAGCTATTTCGGAGGATCACTATGGTTCTCCTTGGAGGAAAAGAATTAAGTACATCTCCAAGGAGTTGTGAGAAGAGGCTGAGAGATCCTTCACTGGAAAAATCAATAGCCCAGAGACATTCAAAGCTCCCCTTAGCTAACTGGTCCAAGTTTCCACCCTCCTGGCTGGTTACCTGGGTCATCTTGTCCACAGAGACCGGAATCCCATCGATGGTGAGTGGTGGCAGCTCGGAGTTAACCTCCTGCGGCGCAGGTGCGTGCTCCAAGAGCGCTGACTCCAAGTCTTCCAGGATCATACTCTTGTACTTGCGCACCTGTGGGGAATCAAAGAGGTTCAGGTAAACAAGGCAAAGAGCAGCAAGAGAGAAGAGGATGCTAAGTAACGGGGGGTGGGGAACGCATTCTCGCTCCTTGTGGTGCGGTGCAGCAGAGCAAGCAAACAACGCCACAGCTGCCAGAGAAAAATACCCCTTGGCCCCAAAGCCCCAACGGATGGGAGGTGCATGCGAGTGAGATGATGAAACTGCAAGCAACACCAGCAAGTGGGCTGTTGCATGGATTGCCAGAGAAGTTTGTAGGCAGGGCAGGGCCTCCAATGAAGGGGTGCTGGGGCCAGTTCTTTGTGGGGCTCTCAACCAGACTTTCCCACCCTGGTGCTTTCCAGATGGCTTGGAGATCATCTCCCACTGTCCCCAGTTGGTCTTGTTGTTGTTCAGTCGTTAAGTCGTGTCCGACTCTTCGTGACCCCATGAACCATATCACGCCAGGCCTTCCTGTCCTTCACTGCCTCCCTGAGTTTGCTCAGTTTCATGCTCGTTGCTTCAGTGATGCTCTCTAACCATCTCGTCCTCTGCCGTCCTCTTCTCCTTTTGCCTTCCATCTTTCCCAGCATCAGGGTCTTTTCCAAAGAGTCCTCTCTTCGCATTAGGTGCCTAAAGTATCTGAGCCTGAGCTTCATTATCAATCCTTCCAATGAGCAGTCAGGGTTGATTTCCTTTAAGATTGACCAGTTGGTCTACACATCTTAAAATACTGGCTGGGGAATTCTGGGAGTTGAAGGCCACACATTTAAAGTGCTAGCTGGAGAATTCTGGGAGTTGAAGGCCACACATCTTAAAATTGCAAGGTTGAGAAACCCTGTTCTAGACTCTGAACCTCCTCTGTCTATCAAACACACACAAACACACGTGCACAGCCGAAAAATTAGAAACTTCATTCTCTTATTCTTTTTTTTTAACAAGCTGAAGTTCTCAGCTTACTGAATTTTACTTAGAGTAGTGTAATTGGGTAACCATGTTAAACCATGCCCATCGCACAACTTAGGTGTCTGCTCTCCCTCCTCGGAGGTTTAAAAAAAAATGGATGGGCATTTGTGCACACATTGGGGCAGCCTAGAAATTCCACAAATAAATAAATAAATAAATAAATACATAAATAAAAGTTGTGTTCACAAACAATAATAATTTGGTTACTGAAAATCCATTTTCTGGGTTCACACTATATGGTGAATCATAAATTAACCGAAAGGGTTAGGTTCACTCAACATGCTAATCTGAAAAATAAACACTTAACCAAGGATAAAAGTTACTGACTTTGTCAGGTTGTGTGAATGCAACTACTGGGTTTGTCCCTGACCTGGATAAAATCCCAGAATGAAGAGTTGAAATGGTCCTCAGAGGTCATCCTGTCCAACTCTCTGCCGAGTACAGGATCTGCTAATGCATTTTGCACAGGACAGAATCACTGAAGGTAACTGATGTAACCACTGGCTACATTCCTGAAGCCCAGTAGTGAGCACTGCTGGAAGGACAGGCTGAGATTCCCCTGATGTTTTTCCAAGGGCTATCAACTGAAGAGCGATCACGCCACTCCTGGGGAGTGAATTGAGGGGCGGCATTTTGTAGATATGTATATGTCGACTGGGAGTCCCCTTGTATCCCACATCTTACTTTTGAATAAAAGTAAAATAACTGCCTGGTTCTCTGAGGTTAGGATTTGGGGAAGGCATAAAGCAGGAGATGGAGACCTTCCCCTTTAATGCCAGGTGGGCTTTGAATCCCCTCATTGCTGTCCACTGTCTTCTTCTAATGGCTCCCAAACTTTCCTGCCGCCCCGACGCAATTCCACTTCCAGGATCCCAACTGGGAGGGGGAGGAAGGAGCCCGGGAGCCTCACCACGTTCTCCAGCGGTGCTGCACCAAAAACTTTAAAAACAGGGTTGGGTTTCGAGGGGGAGATGCACAGAACGATCGCTTGCTGCCCGACCCGAGTGGTGTATTCGTCCAGGGTAGCACGTAGCTTCCTGTGTCAGGAGAACAAGAAAAGAAAGAACTGGCTTTAAAAGTCATTCCCTTCCAAGAAAGACTATTCCACACTTCGCTTTGTGCTAGGTCTCCTGTTTTAAACATTTCCTCCATGTCAGGTTTGCAAATGTGATGCATGTCTCCCATCCCAACAAATGGTGAAATGGGGTGGGAAAATATACTTCGTTGCATGGATGGCCTGGGTGGACCTGAAAGGGCAGGACAGATTTGGGGGCGGGAGGAAGGAAATGAAGCTATGAAGTCTGTGCAGGGACTACAGAGCGTATCTCTGCCCTGGGGCAGGCAGGCAGGTTTTGAGGATAAAATGGCGGAGCAGCAGGAGCGAAATCAGTGGTGCCTCTCTGGGTTCCCTAGAGGATAAAAGCACCACAAATAAGCCAATCTGGCTAAAAGAACCATGAAAGGCTGAGAGGGGACAATTGAGTGCATTTTGAATTGTGGCACCAAAGCTTGTTGATTGTTATCATGCAAAAAAGCACTTCTTTCTACACAAACAAGGGATCCTCAGGTGGCCTGGTGTACCTCCAAGGAGCAGCTAGGTAAAGAGAATGCAAGGAGCAAACAGGGAAGAGAGCCAGAAAACTCCTCGTTCCACCCCTACTTTTGCTGAGGACTCATTCACTGGCCAAAAGCAAGCCGCCTTCTCTCTGTGTCTCCCCCCACCAGCCTGCATACACAGGGGTCGTGAGAATGTGCTGTCCCACGCAAGGCAGTTCTTGGGACAGACTCTCTGCTTCTTCCCTCGATCCCCTCTGATGGGATGCAAAGAGTACAATTAAGAGTAATGCCGGCTGACTTGAAGATCAGCTCAGGGCATGTTTAAGGAGATGTGGAGTCAGCCATGGCTCCCTAGAATAGCAGTACAATGCACCATGATTTTTAGTCTGGTACAGAAACAGAGAAAGCCAACAGGGGGGTCCTCAGCCACAGACGGCTTCTATCCTGTGCGTGCAACCAGGTTGTGAAGGATTAAGCAGCAACCGGTATGTAGATCTACATACAGAAATGAGCCCAGGCCCTCTCAGCAAGCTTGAATGAGAGCATATGTCCGGTTCGATCCCTTGCGGAAGGGAATTCCTAGGGGACGAAAATGAAGCCAATGAGAGTCTCGGGGAGGGGATCATCCATCTCGCAACTCCTGCAGGAAAAGCAATGCATGCCTATCGCACCTGGGGCATGCAAAGAAGTTGGTCAGCTGCAGATGGCTTTGAAACTCTCCTGTTACGGAGGTGACTACCATTATGTCCCCAGCTTTCCCAGAAAAATTACTTCTGAGAGGAGGCAAATGCTGAGAATGAAGCATAGAATTTGGCAACATTTATGAAAGACCAGAGACCTTCAGCCTGGCTCCCCAATCTTTGCTTTCTCAAATTCTTCTCCTCTCTTCCACCCTTCCTTGCTCGTGGCTGCTTACGGGCTCCTTATTTTAGTTCTTTTTTATTTTAAAGAAGCTGCTATGTGGGATTTATGATCTGATCATTATTGGGGGGGAAGGGCAGGGACCTACAAGTACCATTAAAGTCTCCTGGGCCTTTCCTGCCAGACAAACCAACCATTCACTTCCTTCATATCCAGGCTCCTGTTACTCTTCTGGAAGGATGTCCAGAAGCATTCTGTAACATCTCAGCCCCTCAGTCCATTCAGTTTTCAGGGTGGCTATTTTTAAAGGATGTAACTTACAGAGTTGGCAATGTAGCCTGGTGATGACCTTAGGGGCATCTGCAGACCCCAAACATGAGATGGGCTTGCATGACCTATATGAGACTACCCGTGAAGGTTGCTAATGGGGAATACAGGACATTCAAAGTTGCACCCTGGTTCCAAATTACAGGTCATCCTTGTTTAGCAACCACTATTGGGACCAGCCACTCGGTCATTAAGCAAAGCGGTTGCTAAGTGAACCCGCAACTGTGCTTACAATCTTCCTTCAGCTTTCCTTGGCTTTACAGACCTGCGAAAGTCGTAAATGCGAAGACTGGTTGTAAAGTTACTTTTTCATCACCATCATAACTGCGATGGTCACCCAACGAGGCAGTTGCTAAATGAGGACGACCTGTAGAACTATTAGCTTAAGAAAAACTTCTGCATTCCTCTCTTCCCCCACATGCACATTTATGCCAGCTAGGTTGGAGGAACTAAGAACAAATGGGCAGGAAACTTTTTTAAATGGGCTTTCAAATGTTGCCTAATCCATTAGCACACTGAAGCTTTCTGTGGCATATTGTCCACCAGAGGAGTTGCAACTGCCAACATCTCAACCCCACCACGGGACCAGTCACTAAGACAACCAAATCTGCCAAAGCACCATGGGGTTACCCCACTGATACCAAGCAAGATTAAGCCACAGGTTACAACAGCAGGCCGAGGAAAATGTGGCTGAACATTGCATCAGAGAGGCCCTTGAGAAAAGGGAAACAGAAGTGCTCTCAACTAGTACTTAACTTGATTCTTCCTAGGGACGGTGCAAGCACATTCCAAGAGACACATGTTTTATATCCTAGACTTGGGCACTGCTTCAGACCTTGCCATTTCCAGATGAGGATAAAGCTTCCGTTGGTAACTAGCAGAAGGTGACACTACTATCAGGGTACACAAGGGGCAAAAATATGTAGCTGCCCCACCAGTCACTCCTGCTTTGGTCAACTGTCATTTGGACTGCTGCAATGTGTTTTACATGGGGCTGCCCTTGAAGACCACCTGAAAGCTTCAGAGGGTCGAGAATGAAGTTGCTGGGGTAGTGACTGGAGCCTCTAGGTTCTCCCATGAACACCTTACTGCAAGAGTGGCCCTGGTTATCAGTTTCCCTCTGCAAGTTAATCTGGATATACGGGACTGGATCTGGATATACGGGACTGCCTTTTTACATGGTCTTCTGCCTACCCAATAAGATCAGGAATGGGGGGTCCCCTCCCTCCAGGACCACAGGGATGAGCCTTCTTAACTGCAGTCCCCCTTCTCTGGAACAGCATTCCTCCCGAGATCAGATTGGCTCCCATCAACCAGAAAGTCTTTAAAACCAGGCCCTTGGGAGAAGAGGCATAATGTGGGGGACTCTCCTGCTATGGGGTGAGATGCTGATGGTTGCTGCTGTGTTTTTGTCTTTTGTTAATTTTTTCCCCCTAACATTTGTCTTATTTTGCAGGAAGTGAAAGGAACAGAATTACTGAAGGCTGAAGGGAAATGATGGCAGCACGTTACGTTCTGCAGAGTCTCTGAAGAAAATGTATATTTTCTCCCAGATATCTGCTGGAGAAGGGAGTAAAACCAGCTGGATGACGGAAAGTCAAGAGCCCTTCCCACCAAGTTTAGTAGCTAAATATTTGGGGCTATTCTCCTCTGAGGACATGGACATGCATGTGCTTCATTGTCAATTAAGCCAAGTCATTTCAAAAGGAGAAGAAAAAGATCCCACTGTAGTTTTTCTCCTGGACGTTTTTTTTTCTTTTGAATTTTAGAGTACAACACACTTGAGTGTATGAGTAAGCTAGAAATCTAATCTATAAAAATCACACATTTGAAAGGCCTACTCATATTCCCCTCTCCCGGCCCTCTTGTTGTTTCTTCTAATACTGACTGCCCCTAAAGAGATCCACCTGTCTTGGATGGAGGCCTGGGAAATGATGGGAGTTTCACCCACTGGAAAACAAGTAACTTCCAGCCCAGCCCTTTAAATAAATGGTGCGGTACCAGGGCTTAACTCCCAAGACCGGAAATTGCCTCCCCACTCTCTGAATGGCAAGGAATGCTGGAAGATGGAGGACCTGCCATCCAGGGAGGCAGAAATCTCACAAGCCAGAATCTTCCCAGCAGCTGTGACCACAGAGAACCAGTCCTGTGCCACGGTCTACGTAACATTCTTGGATCTTCTCTGATCAATCTCTTGGAAGGAAGCAGTGAGGTTCTTTGGTGCCCTTTCAGGATGGTTCCCTGAAGCTAGCTTCTCTTCTTGCAGGTTCTGGAACACCAGACCTCGCCAGGATTTGCCCCCAAACACCCTGCAGGCAGGAGCCCCAAAGCAATCTCTCCTTTCTGTCTCTGTATCATATCTCCAGAAAGGAGTAATGCATTCCCACCATAGGTCATGTTTCTAAATGGGGTGTTTTTCTGCAATTTGGGGAGGGCTCTGCTGTGATGGTGTGAGATAAAAGCAAGAGGACTGACCCTGCCACATCTGCAGCTACTCCCCAAAGAAGTCACTGTTATTTTCCAGAGCAGCCAGGAGGGCTCCTGCATGGAATTCATTCGTGCATGGAACTTCTGCTCTGCTTCTCAGCAGCTCCTTCAAGACAGCCACTGAACCCAGAGCCCAGAAGATGTAGAGAGAAAAGGGAATGGCCTTGAAGGACAGGAGGAAGAGTGCTACCAAGGCAACAGACAGATCAGAGGGGCATGAGCCTGGCCAAGAAAGTAGTGTGAGAAAATGCCTCGGACAAGCCCCTCCCTAGTTCATGTGAAGATAAAGTGAGGGAGGGAGGAAGCACATTCAGACTTACAAGATTCTGTTACTATAGTCATTACAATAAAAGTAGTCCTGACCTATATGGTGTTGGTTTCTTAGTCTGGTCTACCTTGTAGGGCTGACCTCACAACTGGCTTGCAAGTCAGTTGCACTGCTCCCTACAGCTTGACTCACTTGCTCATTGGACAAAGCTGGACAGAGGAAGGCCCATCCGAATTCAGCAGGACAGAGGGTTCCATACCCACCCATACCCTCTGCTTACAGTCTGACACTTAAAATACAACCCGAAGGCCCCGTTCTGCCTCCCAGCTGGAAGAGGGAATCCTGGGGCCTGCCGCACAAAGAGGGGACCAGGTATCCAAACAGCTCTTACCGTAACAATCGCGTCTGCTGCCTCTTGCGGATGGAGGGGTTGGACTCAAAAACGTGGGGGCGCTTCCTTTTTTTACCTGTGGCCACAGCAGCAGCTGCGGCCATTCCCACCGGGCCTGGGGACGAAAGAGAGGTCTGAAACATCCAACAGAGCCAGCCAAGGAAGTGGGAGAGGTCTTTCTAACCAGGGTGCCCTCCGGATGCGGTGGGCGGCCGCTCCCATCCTCCCCAATTGCAAAGCGGTGCCGATGGCTCCTCCGAAAGGGGGCAAGCTGGCCATGGATTATGGCAGCTGCAGTCCAAACGAAACTGCAAAATACTGAGTTGGCAAAGGCCGATGAAAGCCACACAAATAATAGGTGCTACCAGTTTAATTCCACAGAATACTTGGGAGGCGTGGGGCAAGTTTATTCATCATGTCAATACAGGTTCTGGGGTGCAGGGTGCATTATCCTTCACTGAACATTCACATTTCTACAACCAGACTGGAGTGTGAAAAACACTAAGGGAACATAGGTTTTTCTAACTTTAAAGTAAGGGCACCAGGCGACCAACTGAGAAACTAAAAACAAAACAAAACAGATCTGTTACCATTATTGTACTGCCCTCTGCAGGTTATGCCTTTTCATTAAACATTCTGATTTCAGGAAAATCCTGAAAAATGCAGCCCCAAAACAAAATGGCATTTACTTGCTCCTTTGTAAAATCAAGATGTGAACCTGAAGACCCTGGCAGGGCAATTTCCACCCCACTAGCAGCTCCAAGGTAGCCCAAGGTTAGCCCGGTGAAATTCAGCAGCAAAACGGCTGATTTTGGGCAGCACAATTGTTCCTCCGTTTGGAGGATGGGAATGAGAATGCCAGACCTTTGTGAGGCAAAGTGCTTCAATCCCTACCTTTAACACATGGACACACCCCAAATGAATGAAAGTGAACGCGCCTGGCCTTTCAGGAACATCCCTTTATTACCGGAAGGGTTGCTGCAAACTCTCGGCTAATTAAAAAGATAAACTGGCAGCCCCCCTTCTCACCGCTTGCCAGTGAACCCCCGCCTGTCCCTTTCTGGACAACCCTCAAGGTTTCGGAGAATGAATCCTGAGGGTCTTTGCCAGACAACTCCACAGGGCCTGATCGAGTAAGATGTAAAAGAGAAACAGCTGGAAGCTTTTAAAAAATTCTTGCAGGAATGGGTAACTTATTTTCAGTCTTAGCAAATACAAAGCAAAAGAGTGCGGCCAAACCCCAGCAATTTTGTTCCACCTTACAGCAGTGTGAGCTGGTGGGGCCCTGAGGTCTGCAAAGATGGAGTTGGGAGGGAGCCCGCATGCCTCCACCTGTCCCAAGGTGTGGATCGAGAAGGGGGCTAGACTCAACCAGAGCCCACCTACCTGCAGCAGCCAGGTGGGCAGTCACCTCATCGGTGGCCGTGGAGTTGAGGATGTCAGAGTCGTCATAGGACGTGTCCTCAGGAGAAGACGGGGAGTCTTCGTCAGCACTGAGCATGCTGTGCTCCGTGTAGGTGGCCACGTGGACCTGCTGCACCTGCTGGGCCACCGCGTGGGCCTCTATGGTTGCCATGTGCTCCGTCTGGGTCACCGTATGCTCCTCCATGAATGGCTACTGTGGCCGGAAAGGAAGCAGAGGAGAAGGAGATGAGGCCCAAAGCCGCAAGCCCTTCGAACCGACAAGTCTACGAATCAGCAACGGCCAAGCTGAAGAAGAGAGGCCTACAACGTTTTAGTCAAGAGTCGAAAGAGGCAGAACCCTGAACGCAGAAGACCGGCGAGATTGCAGAACACAAACTGTGCTAGCAAACTAGCAAGCTAGTAAGAGGTACTACAGGGTAGGAAAATCTCTTACAGCAGCCTCAGCTACAAGTGTTAAGCTTTTATCGTATTTTACTGATTCTTTGGGTTGCCGGTTTGCTTCAAGGTATGATTCAAGGTGCTGGTCGCTACCTATAAAGCCCTCCATGACATGGGACCCAGTTACTTGAGGACCTGCCTGTCTCCCATAGCATCTGCCTGCTGATTCAATCCTGCAGGGTTGGCACACTCTGGGTTCCTTTGATTAAACTAGTGTTTCTCAACCTTGGCAACTTTGAGGGGTGTTGGCTGGGGAATTCTGGGAGTTGGAGTCCACACCCCTTAAAGTTGCCAAGGTAGAGAAACACTGGATTAAACAATGTCATCTACTGGGATCCTGGAAGTGCACCTTTTCTCTTGCAGCGCCTGCCCTCTGGAACATTTTATTTGTAACCGCCCAGAGTCAGGTAGCATATAAACTTAATTAAATAATAATGATTAGTAGCTATCATAGTTCACCCATCAGGTTTGTCCCAAAAATGCAAGCCTCTTTTATCATGCACCTATTTTGCCCTAAAGGTACAGCACCTTCGGCAATAACGTTTTCCAATGCTGGAAACCTCTCTCCAAAACGTGCAAAACGTCTTTAGAGGTCTCAAGTCTTGTTCTTCCAGATCAAACTAAGGTTAGCAAGTGCCTTGGAGTCAGCAGATAGTCTTGGTTGGGAACAAAGGGAATCATATTTATCACCGAACTAGAATGCGAGGGATTTGGGCCTGCTGGTTTTCCCCACCGTTGACACACCCTAAGCAATGTTTCTGAATGGGGTGGTTTTCCAAAATGTCTTGGGGCTACAGCTGCTGGGAATTTCGGGAAAGGCTGGCCTTAGGCTAACGTGGGGGTGAACTTGCTAGGAAAAAAAAACAGCGGAAGCCTTTTCCCCTGCAATTTTGACACTAGAAATAGCCTAGCCAGACACGGAAGGATGAGCACAGGATGATCTTTAAAAAAAAACTATGTAAATAAATAAATACATGACTTAAGGATGGTTGACCCTGGTAAGGACATGGGCAAGTCCAGGCAGCTTTTTGGGCAACATTTTTGGAAGTGCTTGCCACGGCCTCTTCTGAGGCCTGTCTATCAAAAGACTTTTATTCTTTCAGGATTTGACAGTGCCGGGTTGAACATTACCTCCATGAACATTGTTATTTCTACTGTAAGGATGCTATTTATTTATTTACTGGATTTAGAAGCCACCCAACTCCCAGATGACATTTCAAAAA
Organism: Python bivittatus; assembly: GCF_059951505.1. NCBI lineage: Eukaryota > Metazoa > Chordata > Lepidosauria > Squamata > Pythonidae > Python > Python bivittatus. Next base: position 62,117,798 of record NW_028277058.1, read on the forward strand.
ATCTGCATTCCTCCACCTTTTTCCTCACTATTTGTTGGGCTCAAACTGAGCCTCCCACACATAGATATGGCCACTGCTCCTAAAATGAAATCCCTTCTTTTCCCAGATCTGTGTTTCTCAACTTTGGGAACTTTAAGACGTGTGGACTTCAACTCCCAGTATTCCTCAGCCAGCATGAGAACAGAGAAAGCGTGAGAAAGCAGCTTAGACTTGCTCCACCCTCATTTGCTAGAGCAGGGTTTCTCAACCTTGGCCATTTTAAGATGTGTGGACTTCAGCAAATTCTGGGACTTGAAGTCCACACATCTTATGGCTAAGGTTGAGCAACATTGCCCTAGAGAATAAGGAGGGAAGGCAAAACACAGTCAAGCTTTCAAGATTGTGTTACTATGGCCTAGATCAATAAAGTAGAGTTCCAGTCAAACTTGTGAAGTTGGTCTCCTGATCAATCTTGAAAGCTGGCATCAATCTTGGGCTGGCATCAATCTTGAAAGCCTGGCTGTGCTTCCCTTTCCTCTGAGTTTCTTCCCAAACCCCAACCCTAACCCTTTTCCTGTGTTAAGGCATGTTTTTGTAACCACCTCTGCAGAGTTTCTCCAAGGTCACCTCTGTGGCTCTCTATGAGACATGACTACAATTCCCATCACCCAGGACACTGTAAGTGGGGGGAGAGTGCCATTGCCCAGAATAAATGGAGGCACAGCAGGTTGCAAAAGACAACAACTGGCCGTGCTATCTTGGGATGACAGGGGCTGTAGTCCACTAAATGTTGGGAAGCTGGCCACTGCCCAAATGTTTGAGATGCCAGGTACTCTGTTCAGCATATCTTGAGAACACAGCATTGGAGAAAACTAGAAAAACCACGATGGCAGGAACATGGAGGCCTCCAATGAGAAGTGTATGAGCTTCTCAGTGGTGTAGGTTGGTGGCCACTGAAATGGATTGCAGGTAGACAGGAGTAAGGATGTTGCTAGAAAACCATGAGAAAACAGTGACCTATCTTGAAACTGGAAACTTGGGAGGATTGGAATAGACAGAGGGAACTAAAAAGGGAAGATGTATTAAATTGAGTAACACGCCAGTTCCGGAAGGTACATTTAGGATGGGCCAAATGTTCTGCAATGCAGTTCTTCTGCTCCATGAATGGAAGAACTTCATAGTTTTCTATGTGGAAACAAAAGCTGAGCCTTGCTCAAACACATATCCTTCATTTATGGCGTGGGTGGAATCCAAAAGTTTGCCCGGTCCTTGGACTTTGCACCAGCCTCCCCCAACTTGGTGCTGCAGAGATGTGTTGAAAGACTTATCAGCCCCAAGCAGGACAGTCTTTGCCCAAGATGGTAGAGGCTGATGGAAGGCAGGAGATTAGCTTTTGTTAAGAAGGTATTATTCAAATATAGGTGGTTAAGCAATGCATTTTTCACTGTTTTGGGCCCTGTTGTCTGAGCTTGCACGCACAAAACCTGCATTGCCTTGAAAAAGAAATACATGAATGCTGAATGCGATCTTCTGGATTTTAAATTGGATCGCACACTTATGTAAATGGCGACTATAAAGTCTGAGCGAGAGGTTGTCTACAGCATTTGCTTTTCCACTGCTTGCCATGCAGGCAGGTTTGCTCTTCACCGGCACCTTGTAGGAGTAGGAGGAGAGCTGTGTTAGTCTACAATGGCCAAAAAATCAGAAGAAGACTGGTAGCACCTTTTCCCACTACCAGATTTTATCAAAAGGCATCAGCTGATATGGAAGTGCCACTCCCTGCCCCAGCTCTTTAAAGGGAAACGTTGCTTCAAGCATATGGCTACAGACTCATCTGAAGCAACTGGAGAAGAGCTTCAGCTTTAACACCTGGATTATCTGCAGCTTACTCATTTTGCTATGTCATCTGACACTACCACTTCCCTTCCGGGACTGACCAAACGGATGGGGTGGGGTGGAGAGAAGAGCTCTGAATTCTCCACAGCTGCTCCTTTTCAAGCAAGGCAAGACTAGATGGCCCCTGACCGACCACTCCTGCCTTGTGAATAATCTGATCAGCAGGAAACTGAACACGCAGAAAGGTGAACACTGGCATGATTTGTATTGGCCACAAAATTCAGGTCTTTCTAATCACTTTTGCAAAATAAAAACCTACAAGACAAGGGGAAGCGGAGCACTGGAACAGGTGACAAGAAAATAATGACCAAGTACTAAGCTCTTCAACTATACACGAAGCCTCTCCAATCCAGGGCCCTCTGGTATGCTGGACTTCAATTCCCAGAATTCCAAGCTAGCACAGAATTGGGGAAACCCACACGCATCTGCTTCTATGGGTACCAGAACATTGTGGAACAGCAGTCCTCAAAATGGAATCCAGCTTCTGGTTGGTTCTGCCTATCTTCAACCTCCTTTCTAGGAGTCAACACCTAAAAGCCTCACAAAGTTGTGTCGATGTGGTTCAGCTGTTTTTCTCCTCTTGCTTTTAAAAGAATGGCATGGGCCAGACCCGGAGTGCCATGTCCTTCACAGCATGCATTCTTCTCTAGTGACAAAGTTTGACACAATACAAGGCAGCCCAGCTGATGATGGCTGGATTTCAAATGATTTAGTACCATAATTTCATCAATAACAGGAATGCAAAATATAGTTTGCAATCAACCCATGGATCCTGAACTTCTACATAACCCCAAAATGGTTCCTCCCCTCATTTTACTCTGATTCTAGTTCTACTTTGGCACAGAGGGAAGTTTCTTCAACAGTGACAATCTTCTTACATACACGTTACCGCTGGGGTCCTTTCAGTGCATGGGTTCAACTGATTTCACAAGGCACAAAACATTCCCCCTTTTAATTGATTGCTGCCAGTTATACAGCAATATAGGATATATTTGGCATTGTTTTAAACAATGTTCACATTTCCTGCTTTGTATCTGCAAACTTGGGGGTGGCTGATCTCTTACGCTCTCATTTCCCCTTCCTGGGACATGAAGCCTTTTTACAGCCACTAAAAATATCTGAAAATTAGCCCTGTTCTCTTGGTTTCTACTGCTCTCAAATTGTGGTTTTCTCACGATCGACGGCGTAGGTGAAATTATTTCCACTCACCCACAACCGTACAGGACAGAAAATGAAATGAAATGGCGGGAGCTGTAACGTTGGAGGCAACAATTCTGATCAGAAACATTGACAACTTCCTACAACGGAGCATTATTCTCAAACAAGCCTCTTTGTGCAGCTTGCGTGACAACCCTTTCTGAAACCCATTTGTCCAACCACCTCTAGAAGAAAGCTGACCTGTTTGTATCAACTCTTTAAGAAACCATGCGAAGAGTTGTGTTGAAGGCCTTCCTCTTACTGGCACCCAACTTTCCTGTCTTTTCTATAAAACACGATCTATATATAACTATGGTTGGGCATCATCCGTCAACAGTGAACTGCCTGTAGCTACTGCATCTGTGCCTGGTTTTAATTCATTTCTGCAAAAAGGTCTGATGCCAACTTAAGCACTGATTCTTCTATTCTTGCCTTTACAACAGTGTTTCTCAACCTTGGCCACTCTAAGATGTGTGGACTTCAACTCCCAGAATTCCCCAGCCAGCCAGTTGAAGTCCACACATCTTAGAGTGGCCAAGGTTGAGAAACACTGCTCTAGAAACTTTTCAGATCCTCTGTTCACAACTGGCAAGTCATGAACAATCCTAGAATCTGTTTAGCAAGAGAAAGTTCAAAACTGTTGGGTAGAGTTTTGTCTATTTGTCCAAACGTTTGTCTGCTCTGTCCAATTTAGTAAGGATGCTGTCTTCAAAGTGCCGCATTGCATTATTATTGCAACTGTGAACAATTAAACAATGTAAATAGGGTTAATGCCTCAAAGCTCAATGTCTTAAGATTCTTACGACAAAGACAATTCTTTCTTAAGAATTAACAAAGGCTTGTAAATAAGCACTTCTACATTCATAAATATACAAACTATAATTAATATGCAATGGATATTGCCAAGATATTCATAACTGACTCTGTCAATGTGCAATCCTATGGAGAAAACACTACAGAGCAAAATCCCCAAAACGTGAGCTTGTTGCAAGTCACCCTTGACACAGGGGTGTCCACATGTAAAAATCAGGCAAAGCTTCAGTTACCCCATATCAACTGCCATCTTGACTTTTTGGACCATGCCCTGTAGACAGCCCTTTCTCTCCTCCCTAAATAATTTGATTAACTGGAGCACCTTTTCTAAAATGCACAAAAATAAACTACAAAAATGATGTAGCCATTCTCATCTATAAACATGTACTTCATCAGGTCCAACATATTATGACATTTTGTCAAATATTTACATAAAAATGTACGGTCACACATGTCCGCCCGCTCCTAAAATCAGGAAGCTTGAAGTTCTGGCAATCAACCAGTATAGGTCTTGGGAAAAGCTCTCAGGATACCAATCTATTCCATAGTGAGGAAACAACCCAGTTAACCATGTTTATTACATTATTATAAATCTAAGCATTCCTTGCGTGGTTAGTTTGGACAGCAGCTGCTTTAGCTAAACAAAAATTGATCCCGATTTCCATTAGTCCACATTCTTCCACTTTCTCAGATGGCTTCCTTATAGTCCAAACATTGTGAGAGCCCAAAAATCAGGCGGATTCTGGTAGCACCTTTCTGACGAACAAATATAGATATAGATATCAGCTTTCATGGGTTGAGTTAGCTATAAATAATAAGTAATAAGCAGTTAGTTGTTCATTACAGTACACACATCTACTAAAAGTATCTACCACACCCAAAAGTAGGAAAGGGGACCCTACAAGTGTAGATTTGGTGCCCTTCCACCTGCCCTTGACTGAATCCCACCCCTTTTCCCTTGAACTTAGCCTACTCAGAAGGCTGGCATTATAAAAATATAGCCTCGGCCATCAGCTTAGTTTGGAAGCAAGGTAAAGACCTGGAGCAAAATGACCTGGATTCGTGGTGAAAAGGAGATGGAATACAAGCTACCTCTTCGTTTCAAATATGCTAAAAGCAAAATAGCTGTTGAATTTTGGCACAGAACAGACACCTCACTGGCAAGTGCCCTGAACAGCTGGACTCACAACTGTCCAGAATCCAAATCCATTTCAAGCAATTGCCACCCCGCATAAACGATGGTGGGCCCAGAGCAGCAGGGTTCACACGACATCTTTAAACCTGGTTCCTGAATAAAACTGTTTATAAATCAGTGCATTTATAAACTACCCCGAACTAGCTGTTTTCATGATGCATGCCGGTTGGTGTCACATCCTATGATCCCCTTCCTTTGGCCTGAATCCGGAGATGGAGGGTTGAGGGCATGTAGCTACTACTAATTGAGACAATCTAGATCAGTGTTTCTCAACCTCAGCAATTTTAAGATGTGTGGACTTCAACTCCCAGAATTCCCCAGCCAGGGGTTGAAGTCCACACATCTTAAAGTTGCTGAGGTTGAGAAACACTGACCTAGGTTATCTGGTCAGCCTCCATTGATACCTGTCAATAACATGCACAGAGAGGGAACCACACAAGGAACCTCAAGAAGGAAGATGTATCTGGTTCCACCACCACCTCACCCCAAATTCAATCTGGAACTGGCTGGTGGGGTAATCGATTCTGCCCCCCACATCATCTTGAATTGTATATAGATTTTTAAAATATAGTATTACTTTTTTAGCTAATTTAATATAGATATTTATATTCTTAGTGTTTTTAATGTTTGATTTTAATTGTGAGCCACCCAGAGTCACCCTCTGGGGGAAATGGGTGGCATCTAAATTTAATAAATAAATAAATAAACTACAGTACAATCCATTAATACGCCACATTCATACAAGACGTGTAAGCCTTTGCCACCTTTTCATTTCATGCCACAATTCTGTCAAACACAAACTACCCAAATGGCTGGTTTGCACAACCCAGAAGCCACAAGACGACAGAAAAATAAAACAAAATGAATTTAATCAGAGTTAGAACACCAGCACTTTCCGTGAGATGTCCTAACTCTGTGGCTGAGGGGGATTCAAAACCTAGTATATTCCCATGGACAATCCATCTTCATCTGCTTCAGACCTTGAATGGGGAAGGGGGGGTTGCTTGCAGGTTTATTGCAAGGCGCTGATGGGAGACTCTGCCATTTTTCAGCCATCATGATCAGATGGTCCTCCAAGACTCCACCAAAGAGACCTGGGAATAATAATAATGGCCCCAGCGAGGCACTCTCTTGACGTGGTTGTGGGGCTTGTGTGTCCCGAGGAGAATGAGAGAGGTTCAACCATACTGGACAGGTCTCATCAAAGGAGTCAGACAAAGAGAGTCTTTGCTATAAACAATATGGTGAGACGTAATTTACAGAAAGCTATGCAGGATAGGTCATCGCCCGGCTCAACAAGAACCACGCTAGGTGTTCTAGTTCCTGGACATCTGGTGACAAGCGGGCTACAAGACTCAGGACTGTTGGCTGAGCAACCGGGACCAGCAGCTGCAGAACTACTGGAAGAAAAGTTGTTTACCTGTCACAAATATACAACATCTTGTGACCATACCTTTCACACCATCCAACAACATCTGCCTATCCCAGGTCCTTGGGAAGGACTCCATAGGTAGATAAAAAGGCCAAATCCAGTCTAAACATCTGGCTGACGGTACGACCAACCATAATAATTTATTAAACTTGTATGCTACCTGACTCTCAACGACTCTGGGTGGCTCACAACAATGACCAGAGAAATTACAATAAATCAGGGCCTGTGCAATCCCCCTCGCCTTTTTCAGTTCTTGTAAGGGCAGCAATTTGTGGGTTCAGACCGGACCAGCCCTGTTCTAGCATCTCTGCTACCAGCCACTTGCAATGGCAGCGTGTGACAGCTCTGTGGGAGTTCGCCACTGATACAGACAGAGGCCGGTTCACCATGGAGCCAAAAACAACAGCGCACGTAGAAAATGTTTCCAAGAGTAAAACCCAAAACATAACCAATGTTTTCAGCAAAAGGGGAGAGCCTAAAATGAAAGTACTGTGTGGCTGATGCTCCTTTAGACAGCCGGCAGATTGTCACAGACCATAACAGAAGAATAAAGAAGCTGAAGAGATTAAAAAAAATTGACTGTGAAATCATGTTTTCTGCAGCAAGGCCTGTGTGCCGTCACAAGAGTCCTAATGTTTTGGTCCAAGTAAACTGATAGCTTCTTTGGTTCACATGTTTTTCTTTGGTAACACTGGTGAAACATTCCTTTTTCGGTTTAACAAAATTATGGCTAAGTAGCATCCCGTTGCCTTCTTCTGCTACGATTATAGAGGTAGAGTTGGGAGGGACCTCAGAGGTCACCTAGTTCAAGCCCTGCCCAGGGCAGGATCTGTTAAAGCATTTCAGCCAGATGATCTCCAGCCTCTGTTTGAAGACCTCCAGTGAAGGGGAACACTGGCTTCAAGAGGCAATCGTTCTGCTGGTTGGAAGATCTTACCATCAGGACATTCGTCCTAAACCTAACCCAGTGTTTCTCAACCTCGGCAACGTGAAGGTGTGTGGACTTCACCTGCCAGAATTCCCCTGGGGAATTCTGGCAAGTGAAGTCCACACACCTTCACGTTGCCGAGGTTGAGAAACACTGATCTAACCCAAATCTACTTCCTGCAGTTTCAGCCCACCTTGTGGGACAACAGAGAAGTCCACTCCCTCCTCTCTTTGGAACCCTTTAGATATCTGAGGACTACAATCCCCTCTCCTCCATTTTCTCTGCCCAGCAGAACATCTTGGAAGCCCCCCTCTCAACTCTCTCATTTGTCAATGTCCTTTTTAGACTGTGGTGCCTTGAACTGGAGACCAAGGACATCCTAAGGTCTGGACTCTGTGCTCCTGTGAGGGCACCTCAAAGATAGCATTTGCCTTTTTAGCAGCTGCGTCCTACAGCTGGCTCCTGTTTAACTTCTGGCTGACAAGGACACCCAGATCCCTTTCATTTGCACAGCAGCCAAGCCAGGTCTCCCCCCCTCCTTAATTTGTGAATTTTATTGTCCCTTCCCAGATGCAGAACTTGATCCTTCTCCCTGTTAACTTCCACTCTTTTTGTTTCAGCCCACTGTCTGAGGCTGCGGGATCCTTTTGCTATCTCCCTCTTCTCCTTATCCGATCAAGCGCTAGGCGGTCCTCCTGGCTCCTTGTCTTCTGCATATTTGATAAGCTTCTCTCAACCAAGTCATTAATAAAAATGCTGAACCACACAGTGCCCACACTCAAGTCTTCTTCCCAAGCTCACATGGAGCCATGCTTCCAACTGTGATGCCAGGTAACAGCTGTATCATTCAGCCTCTATTTTATAATTTTATTAATAAGATTTTGTGGAATGCTTTGCTGAGGCCAGGTAACATTTTCTCCCACAGAATCCCCCTGATCTATTAAACTAGTAACTTCATACAATGACAGGAGCCTTCTCTTAAACATCATGATTCTCCCTCTTTCCCTCGCAAACAGGATTAAAACTTTTCCTCCTTCTATACAGCGAACCGTCCCTCTTATTGCGGTTAGCCATCTGCACTAAAATCCGATGAGTATTTAAGAGTTAGTTCTTACTTCGATTTTTATTGCACCTTTCCTTCCAAGTAGCCTGAAGCAAAGTTCAGTCTCACATTGTACCTTTGAGACAGGCTGTTCTCAGAAAATAGATGGGTTCACAGGAAATGCTAAGCTATAGTGCAGATTTTGTAATTTATATCTTTTGGCTATGTGTCTCTATTCATCATAGCTTACGGTTCCATGCAAAACCATGCTTTTTTTTTTTTTTAACAAACCTGTTTGCATGGGGGGGGTACAGTAAGGTAAAGAGAATTTACCAATAGAAGAGAATATCAGTAGCTCAGGGTTGAACTGTGGAGTCCTTGGTGTTCTCTGAGCTTAGTGGTTGGCTTGTAGATGTTTCATGACCCAACTAGGTAACATCATCAGTGCAACAGACGGTGGGGTTTGCTCCCTGTTTATATACAGTAGCTTGTCCTGCGAGTGTTAGTGGGGGTGGGGGTTTTCTCCTTGGTAGTTCCTTGATTATTGTTTTCTGCCTATTTATTTGTCTGATGTTGATTCATACTTATCTGGGTGTTGACTGCTGGAGAGGATCTGTTCTGGTCTTTTTGTTTCTTTCTTAGCTTTCTTACTATCTCTTCTGAATAGTGTGTAAATGTGACTTATCTCTATGTGTCTACTGATGGCTGATGGTCACGGATGCTCACAAGGTCCCAGTTGAAACCATGGTTGAGTCTCTCCATGTGCTGTGAGATCAAGGAGTTCTCATCATGTCTTCTGACTGCTAGTTGGTGTTCATGGATGAGCTCTGCTAATCTTCTGCCTGTCCATCCTACATAGTAGCTGTTACAGTCCTTACGCTGTATGTTGTACACGACTCCTGTTTTCTCTTCTTGGGCTAGTGGGTCTTCTTAGTTAAGATGTTTAGGAGGGCTTTAGTTGGTTTGTGTGCTCGGTGATGCCGTGTGGTTTTAATGGTCTGTTGTTTGTTTCTGAGACATTTCTGATGGCTGGCAGTGTGATCCTTTTCATAGCTTGTGTTGTTGTGCTGTAGTGGGTTGAGTGGTCAGGCCCTTTTTGATAAAGTTGTGTGGGGATCCATTTTGTTGGAAATATTGTATAGGAAACAGACTGCTGGTTTGGAATGTCTTTCTTTAACAAACAATAGATTTATATATTGTTAATTATCATATTGCTATACTGTGGATACTTATACTATTGTATTTTGTTACTGGATTGGAGAATATGCTGCTTAACGTCAGTTTACAACTGAAGCAGCATATGGGTCTGAGAAACAAACAAGCACATTTAAGTTTGCATCGCTGTGGAGAGGAACTTTCCCCTTTGAATAGTATGTACAGAGGCAGAGGTTCAAATTTAGTAGAGATCACTTTGTATATTTGCCTAAAGCAGTGTTGTCCAAACTTGGCCACTTTAAGATGAGTGGACTTCAACTCCCAGAATTCCCCAGCCAGTCATAGAATTCTGGGAGTTGAAGTCCACTCATCTTAAAGTGGCCAAGTTTGGACAACACTGGCCTAAAGTGAGAAATCAGGGGTCACTGGTCTAGCTCCTCTGTGAGCAGATGGCTAATATTTATACCACCCTATCTCCTGCCAGACAAAACGGGCATTTTTAATCAAAGCCTTATACCTGCTATATGTTCCCAAGCCCCTTCTCTCCCAGTATAATCCCAGAACACCAGGAACCCAGAGGCCAACTGCAGTCCTTCAAACCATTTCGACACAGCTGCAGCTTTATCCTTCTAATCCTATTACACTAAATGGACTTTCTTCTCAGATCAATTGGACGGGTTCCCCCAAAAATCTGCCACTGTCACCCCCTCTTCTCAAACCTACAAGGCTTCCCACTGTCCTGCGCAGTCCAAAGGCTGGCTGGGGCGAGATTACTGTAAAGGAGAACCACCACACCCAGCCTCTAGTCCCCGATATGCAAAGCAGCACTCAGTTACCATAAGTAATTCCAGTGTTTAATTGCACTCAAAGCTTCAGCAGCTTCTGAGTTTCCGTGACAGAGAAGACTTTGACCTTTATCTACCAAATTTACTTCTGGGATCCTGTGAGACCCATTTGCTGGCAGGCAGACCAATATATCAGGATGATTTTTCACACTTTCTTGCTCAGTCATAAGATTTTGGAGGCAAGGCAAAGAAAAAATACAGGAAAAAATACAGTTCCTAGGGAAAGGGTTATTTTCCAAACCTCTCTGTAAGATGCTAAGACCCTTGAAGGCGTTGCCAGCCCTACAGGCCCTGAATCACAAGGGACTATTCGGGCTGGCCGGATCCTTCTCCATTAACATGGCTGAGAGGTGAGTGCAATCAGTGGGCTGTTTGGGGGCCAAGGAGAATTGGCTTTCCCAATAAAGCGCTTGTGCACTCATTTTGGAAGAGAATCCGATAACCACACTTGCCTCTGAGTGCCTAAAAGGAACACCTCCTCTCCAGAAGCAAACTATGGTGCCAGCCTTGCTAATTTTGTAACTAGCTAGCAGAGGGTAGAACAGCAATTTGAAATCTCTCCAGGATGAAGAAATAAATTGATACCACCTTCTTGATAGGGATATATTGTGTGCTAACCCACCCACCTGCCCGCCATTCCCTTCCCAGGGACAGAGGCTTCCAACTCCTCCTCACAGCTTATGAAAGGAAAGCTGGAGAACCAGTCAAGTCCCAGGAATGAAATGGGTTTAAAAACCCATCTCCTGCTTCTTTTTTTAAAGAAAGATACACTTCCTCCTCTTTTATTGGGAAAGGTCTCCCTAACAGCAATCTTGAGCCAGACAGAGGTGAAGAAACCCCTCTTGGTGGACCCCTGAACACTGCTTTGATTGGTGGGTCTCTTCTGCATCACGGGCCTCCCAAAAGAAAAAAAATGAAACTAAATGCAGAACCACCCTTTGCGTAGAACTTAATCTCCTTTTCCACTCAGAAAGTGGGGTCTGCTCTCCTCACTCCCCCAAAGGTCTGTGAAATCAGTCCACACTATTGTCCGAGACCCCAGACCCAATCCAGTCGAATCTGGGGAAACAAGTCCGGCGGCACTTTTTCCGATTCCCATGTTTTACGCAAAGGGGTCAGCTTTCGTGACCTATGGCTCCCTGGCTCAGAGGTAGAGAGTGGCTAGACTGATATTAAACCACAGCAAAATACAGCGAAAAACACTGACTTTCAGAAAATGAGGAGGTGCCCGTGAGCCCCTTTTCCGACCCGCAGATTTTATGGAAGGGCACCCGCTTTTGGGAAACGCAGCTCGCCCCTTCTAATGCAATGTTATCGAACGGCGCCAGCCTTCGGGCGCGACCGCTCGCTTCGTCCAAGCCCCTCCACGCCTCTGACGAAGCGAGCGGTCGCTCCCGAAGGCTGGCGCCTCCCCATAAAACATGGGGGTCGGGAAAGGGGTGCCGGGCGCCTCCCGGTTTTCTGCAAGTCACGTCGCGACCGATCGCGTGGCCCGAACGCTTCCGCGGAGCCCACGAGCCGGGGACAGGGCTCCGCCGCGCCTCCCGGCGCGGGCTCCTGCGGCGGAGCTCCCCGCCCAGAGGGCCGGGCCCGCGGGCCTCGGGCGATGGGGGCCCGGGCGGGCAGGCCGGGCGCGGGGCCTAGCGCGGCCTGGGCGGCGGGCGGTCGGGCGAGGCGGGGGTGCGCGCGCGGCGCCCGGGCGAGGCGAGGCGAGGCGAGGCGGGGGCGGGCGAGGCGGCGCGGGGCCCCCGCGTTGCTGCGGCTGCGCCGGGTCTGGCGCGCGGCGAGTGAGGAGCTGCTGGGAGATTGCGCGGTAGGACACTCACCTCAGAGCGGCTGCGCTGCAGCGGGCCTGCGCCGTGGAGCCGCCGCCAGGCAGGGCAGCGGGGGCGGAGGAGGAGGAGACGGGCGGCGGCGGCGGCGGCGGACGGGAGGGCGGCACGGCGGGCGAGCGGCGGCGGCGGCGAAGGAGGGAGGAGGAGGAGGAGGAGGAGGAGGCAGCGCGGGCGGGCGCGTGCCCGCTCGCTCGCTCGCACCCTCGTCCGCGCGCGAGGCCGGGCCTGTCTGCGGCGCTGAGGCGGCCCCACGCGAGCCTCCGCTCGGGCCTACCGCAGGCGGGAAGGCGGCCCTCGAGTCCGGCGGCGGCGGCGGCGGGAGCAGCACCAGGCCGGAGGGGAGGGGAGGGGAGAGCAGAGGAGGGGAGGACGCACAGCGTGAGCGGAGCCTCTGCGCCGCCATGATGGGAAGGGCGAGGGGGCGGGCGCCGCGTTCCTCCGGCGTCTGGCGGGGAGGCGACGCGGGGCCGGGCGGGCCACGGGCCCCCCGAGCGTGGGACGGAGAAGGTCATGGGGGAACCTGTGGCGGGGCCTCGCCTGGCCGGAGATCTGGCCGGGGTGTTGCGCAGCCGCCATTTTGGGAAGGGCTATGTCCGCCTCAGTGAGTGGAGGCGGCCATGTTAGGAAGGTCAGTTATGGGGAGAGGCGGGAAGCGGCGCCACGTTAGGGAGGTCGTGGCGAAAAGCGCCTCTCCTTTCGGGCCGCCACATGCAAAAGGTCCGCTCCGGCTTTGACGTTTGGAAGCGGGGCAATCGCGGGGCCGACCGCCTAAGGGAGAAGCGAGGACCGTGCCGGAGGCCGGGCGCGAGTCGCCCCCGCCCCAGCGCCCTTCGACGGTTTTCCTCTCCAGGCGCGAGGCCGCAAACGCTCCTAGGGAGGCGGCCTTCGGTTGTACCCGCGGAGACCCAGGCAGGGGTCTTCCGGCCGCAAGATTGCCCCTGCAATACGCTGAGCCTCAAACGAGCAGCGGGGTTCACGCAACGCGGTAACCCACCAAAGCCGACCCAGGTTAGCGTATTGTGTGAATAGCTAGCCCCGCGTTGCAAGCCGCAGCCGGCGCAGCAGCCTCGACTTCTTGCTGGTGTCTAAAAATGTCGATGGCCTTCGTGGTCATTTTACGGTGACCTGGTCTGAGTCTTGAGAACGATGCTTTACAGTGTTTTTACACCGCAGCTTTTCACCTCGCCAAACCCGGTGGGGTTTCACGGGAAGCATCTCAGCGAAGGGCTGCCCGAGTCTCTTCACCCTGCGGCCCCCCGGGGTCATCTTGACGCTCACCTGGCCTTCCCGAAATCGCTGCCCTCTGGATGGGAAGGACTGCCATTCCCATAATCCCCGGTGAGCACAGCCAAAATCCCAGTTGCGATTTATGAAGACAGAACTTCGAGGCTGCGGGAACTGGGAAACGTGGGACGCGCGTTCGATGGACCCGCGCCCTAATTTCTAGAGGCACCTGAACAGCAGTGAAGCTGCGCTGTCTGTCTGGGTGGCAGCCCAGTCAAGCTAGCAATTGGCTGGGAGGGAGGCCACTTTTAGTGGTGCCTCAAAAAGTATATATGCGAATAGGTCTTGTTGACTAAAATAAGTGCACATTTTTATATATAAAGGCCACTTGCTAGCAAGTTGTGCTTACAAATAGGTGTTTTGGCAAGAGATTTCCTTTTTCTTTAAAAATAAAGCCGATCAGGTTGTCAGAAATAACAGTTCTTAATAGTTGGGTTTCTCTCTTCTTGAAGCATTAAACAATATTAAATTCATTAAGAAATGTTACAGCTCAACTTTGTGTCAGGTGTGCTTCTGCGTATTTGTCAGTGCCCAGGTCTATTGGTTACTAGGGCACACTAGTGCCAGGGCAGTCCTGGACCAGAAAGGAGTCCCTGGCGCTGCTCCTCCCCTGCCTCTGTTAGCTAGGCACGTAAGACGCTGCGGGAGGCCCAGCCAGGCTCCTGGTCTGCTCCAGAAGCCTTGAAAAGCATTCAAGCTCCATGCATTAATGAACACTGGCTGAAGTTTTATTACCTCCAAACGGTTTTACATGTAAAAAAAAGTACAATTAGGAAATTAAGTTAACAATGAATAATACCTTAAGTATTTTGCTATCAACTTCTGCATTTTATATTTCTTAAAATTGTCCTGTTCCCAGTTTCGGAATAGCACTGCACACTTAGGAGAAACCTTAAACCAAAAATACTCTCTTTGCACTGGGGCCACCGCAGAGTAAACAAGCTGCAGCTTGCAGCCCTTGACAATAAACCAGCCATTTTTGCCTATCCAGAGAAACCCCCAGTAGCCTATCAGAAAAGCCTGGTTCTGGGGTTTAGAGCAGGCAGGGAGTGCCTCTAAGCAACAAAAAGGCAACAAATACGTTAACACCAGGAGCTTCTGGTTTCTCTTCATCCAAAACTCAAACAGCTAATTTGGGGAAGGGGGGTGGGTTACATGTGGCTACCCTGATACATCTGCAAAGAAGGCACTGCAAGACAAGCCTTCTCCAGAGTGTGGGAAAGCCTGTCTGCCTTTCAGTTCTAGCTGCTGACCTAGGGATGAAAAAGAAGAGACAGGGCTAGAGTGGCCAGGATGGATGGAATGGCATCACTTAGCTCCTCTGAAGTTCGGTCTGCCTGGGAAAGTTTGCAGAAATGCCCAACACTTTAGAATATTACAAGGGTGTAGGCTACACCCGAAAACCGGGTACCTAACTGGCCCCAGAACGCCTTCCCCCTCTTGGCCTTGCTGGCCTACTAGGCTAATCAGTCTGCCCCTCCATTCTCCTTTTGCCCCAATCACCTAGCTTTCCCCACCTTCACCTCTATGGTCTTTTGTGGGCCCTCTTGTTAACCTTTCCCTCTCCAGCCACACCTACCTTGGGATGCTAGCAAAAAGTGGCACTGATCAAGGAGAGAAGGCTTCCAGAAGGAAGGCAAGCTATTACAATGCATAATATAAACTCAACGTTTTCTCCAAAATGTAAAAAAAAAAAAGTGGATAATCCGTAACATAACAAAATATCTTTCAGTTTTTTGAATGAAGACAGAAAAAATCAGAAATAAGCAGGGGGGATGCAGTAATAATAATGGCCATGAACCATCAGATTTTTGCTTGCATCATCCGTGCGTAGAAGGGAATGCCATACAAGTAACACGACAGTACCTAGTGGTCAAAAGGAGATCTATGGACAAAGTATGCGCCTCTCCACACAGCATTCTTATCACTAGAAAAGCACGTATCATACTGCAAAACTAGCAAGTGATGCACCATACAAAACATGGAGTATTGAAAGCATGGCGGTGGCCTAGAGAGTCAAGTTGGGTGCCACAAATGTGCTTCGATGCCTCGGCTGCCATGCTGCTGGCATTGTGACACCCCACCCGCTGTGGACGCCCATGGGCCTCTCTATCAGCCAACACTTTCCTGGGTTTGCCAACCAATCTATTGGTACAAGGCAGCGATATGGAGAGACCTTTACCCTTGTAAGCTGGGCCTGAAAGGGCATTTTTCTGAAGAGCATTGGTAAGCCTTGGGGAGCCTTTGGAAGGGCTGAGAAGGATCTGCCAGCATCTTTAAAATTTCTTGACTGGCACAGTTCATCCCCACTTCAGCCCCATTCCCTGACATGAAAAACACGTCTAGCCATGGTTTGCCTCCCAGTGGTCAGTTGGCAAACGGTCCTCTATTGCGGATGAGATTTCTCATTTGATGTTTTCGGCCTCAGGGTGATGAGAACTCTGCTGAGAAATCGAGGCAGCATCGTGAACCTATCAACTTCCCATCTTGGAGAAAGTCTTCCAATATGGGCAAATTATGTTTTCTCCTGTGTATGAAAGTCATCTTCAAACATTTCATCTTTGAGCAACACACACCTATCTATTCAGACCGAGGTGGGGACATATTGGACATTTTCCACCACCGACGGAGTTGCACAGGATGTTACTTCTTTGTCTGCCACAGTAATAAACTAAGACCAGAACTCTGGCACGGCCACTGAGCAACAGCCTAGTTAGGGAAAAGGTGACTTTCATTCAAGCCCAGATCCAGCCAGGAAGAGGGCCAAAGGGCATAAACCCGTGCCACAGACTCCCCTGGAAATGTTCCAGAGGATCCAGGAACACTCTCGGTCTGGCCCAAGGCAACAAGGGACCACGCTTCCCCTGCAGCTTTTACAGGAAAATCACCTGCCCCGAAGATCCATGGGCACCTTGTGCAAAAGCCCACCCGTCCCACCCCTGCAGGCAAGGGCATGTGTGCATGTAGGGACGACCTGCACTTTATGACATCATGCAAACAATACGGATTAAGGGCTTGAGGCCTTCTGTGATGCAAAACATACACACTTCATGTCGTATGTGTGACGGCATCGTGCCACGTACTGGATGTCAGGGCTCGTAACTGAGATTGCTGCTTGTGCACTGGATCCAAAGCAGGTGGCAGTGGGGGCTTTACGAAAGGTTTTATGCGGCAACAAGGAGGCCCATGCCGGGTGCCAGAGTAGGTATCTCAAAGCAATGTTTACTTCGTCAGAACCAAAAGCGTCCTCATCACAAGAAGAGAAACCTGAGACGATTCGCTTGCTTAAGGATCCTCCGGCCCCCGCCAAGGCCTTCATTTAACGCCCCCCAACAGGGGCCTTCCATCTTGCCAGCTTCCTACTTCTTTTTCTTCCCTTTCTTTTTCGGAGAGCCAGGCCATGGGAAACCACGGAACTCCAGGCAGGCGGCAGCATTGTGGGCGATGTAGTAGAGGTTGAGCATGGCCGCTGGGCTCAGAATATCCACCTCCACTGGGGCCTTCTTTGATTTCTTCCCACTCTTGCCTTTGCCCTTCCCCTTCCCTTTGCTCTTGCCTCCCTGTGGGGTGGGGGGGAAGCCAGAAACAAAAAATCTGTCTTGCAAGGCACTACCAGGGCACTACCATCTTCCCCAGGAATCTGACAGCCGCCACCTGTTCATCTGGAGATTACTCCATTGCCTGAGGCAGCCTCTCCCAACCTGGTATCCCACAGGCAGATTGGCTTGAGGTGATGTGACCCAACCTATTGAGGGCAAAAGACTGTGGGAAGCTGGCCTTGAACTGCAGAGTCAGCCAGTTAGATCAGTTTAATTGGATGCTCTTCTTCATGGCCACATTCCCCAGCGTTGTTCTCTCTGGAGAGACATCCCTTTAGCGAATGACATCGCCCTCATGGGGAGCGTCAACCACCAAGATAGAAGAGCATGAACATCACACCACCACACTCCTGGGGCTCTTTTGGCCAAACTAGGTCCCATTCTGCCTACTGCTGGGGCAGGCATGGGTTCACAGGGCCACAACAGCAGCCTATGAAAGGAGCATGAGAATCCTAAATTAATCCAGAATTAATGAAGGGTCATGGACAAATACGTCTGGGATTTTGCTGGGTTCTCCCTCACTCAGCAGCAACCAACAGCAATCTTATGTGCCTATTCTATGGCTGAAGCACGGGGGAGGTATACATTACCATAGTGTCATCCTTTTACTGAAATGAGCTGGTGGCCATTGTGTCAAAGCAATACCATTATGTTGGATTCCAAACACAGTATCTGCAATGTTAAAAAAAAAAAACACGGGTAAGCCAATACATGGTAGAAAAATAACAACACAGTTTCTGATACCAGAGGACTGCAATACACCTTCCAGAAAATTGCAGGTTCCCCCATGCACAAAGTCATTGCTTTCTACGTCATACAGATAGTCATTGCCTCTGTGCATGACATTTGCCAAGAGAACTTTAAATGCTCAGCCGATCAAACTTCTGAATTCTTAGAAGCTGTAGCCTCTTGTAGCCCCCGCCAGTGTTCATGCAATACACTTGAGTTGGTTACAAACCTAGTCATTGTGTTTCCACAACATGCAAAGCTTGGTTAGCTTTTTGTGGTTTAAAATCCAGGCTGCGTGAGTAATTATGATCCCATGTATTCTGCAAACCAAGAACACGGGTTAATTCAGCAACTGGATTAAGCATGTTGTGGAATATATCAAACTGTGGTGACAGAAATTCTGATCCTTGGCACAGAGCGCCATGTTGAATAAGAGTCTGAGATGCACCTGAGAAGAGTAGTCTCACTCCAGATTATTTATGATCCAGTTCTTGCTCTCTCATCTCTCCCCAGGAACTGCCTACTTTATTTAGGAAATGCTGTGCCTAAATGGAAGGATGGCTGTGTCCTAGAAGCCCCTGTAAATAATTGCATCAATGACAAACGAGCAAAACACTTTACGCAGCACTGAAAGAGTCACTTGTTTTCTGTAAATAAATATGCACGTTCTGGGGCACACACTTGCCACACTAGCAGAACACTCTGTAACTCTCTAGTGCAGTGTTGTCCAAACTTGGCCACTTTAAGATGAGTGGACTTCAACTCCCAGAATTCCCCAGCTGGCCACTCATCTTAAAGTGGCCAAGTTTGGACAACACTGCTCTACTGCAACTGCCCACTGAGCCACAGATCCAAATTTTGCTGAGTAGCAATGTGAGGAAAATTCCCTCAAACAATTATGGCTTTTTTTTTTTTTTAGTGAGTTTGCAACACACTCTAAAAGCAGTGGGCAGAAAGTCACAAATATTATTTTGGTTTTCAAAACGAGTGGGAGGCCAGGGTGCTTCTTTTCTGACACAGTGCCAACACTTTCAGCACCTCACTCATAATCACGATTCAACAGAAATTGCAATGCCAGCATGGAGAAGCATGAGAAAAACACCTGAGCTAGCCCTGAAGGTGTTGCCTAGCCGGGTAATGAAACGTTTGCAAGAAAACAACCAACCTCAGAGAACCCAAGGACTCCACAAAACACCTGATAGTTGGATTCCCTTTCAAGCTGAGCCTGACTCAAGATAACTTCACAAAGTCATTTATGCAGCTTTCTTAGAGCAATATGGAAGTGGTGTCCTGTCCTTCAAGATTTTTTTTTTTTCAAATTCAGTCCAACCCCAAGCGCTGGATTTTCCAGTGGTCTCCCACTCCAGGACTCACCAAAGCCAGCTTTTTTGAAATCAGCTGCGGCTGGCTAAATGCTGCCATTAGCTGGACCAAAAAAATAACAGTTGTCTCAAACATGAAGTAGCCCCTAATAAAAACCCCATAGTATATGCATATTAATGAGAATGGCTATTGTTTCAACCACCTTCTGTGATCAGTATGCTTTTAAACTTATTATTTAGTTGCATGGGAATTTGAGATGGGCAATGTTTCATAGTCATCCCTCAGTCTTATTCCCAGGTTGGTTTTCAAACAGAATACAGCAAGGGGAACAAAAATGTCCAGCCACAAAACCATGAAAGCAACATAAAAGAGCCAGGGGGTTGAATTTGAAATAGTTCAGAAAAAAAAATATATACAGAAGAAGTTTGTCTGGCTTCCAAAGGTGTTGAGGCCGACCTGCAGGAAATCTTTCTGGTGGGGCAGCCCCACTAAGAAGGCTGTGGCAATGAACGCTTCCTCGTGGCAACGGCGCAAATCCTCACCAACAGTGTTCGTGCAGGTATATGTGGCAGAGAGATCTCTGAGCGGCTCTTGGGCTAAGCTATAAATGACTTCTTACCATCATCATCATCACCACCACCATAGTTTTTTATTAAATTTATACGCTGCCTGACTCCCAGAGTAAAGCCAGGGCGTTCACAACGCCCACCCCGGGCCAGGCTCCCGCTGCCCGGGGCTGTCCTGATGACACCCTATGCGCAAAGGACAGGAATTCCATGATTCTGTCCCTGGAACAAGCCATGATCTCATAGCCTGTGTGATGTCAGTTCTCCTGCCTGCCAGGAAAATGCGCGGGGCTCCTGAACTCCCTGCTTCCCATCCTCCACGGCAGCAGCTTTGCGTGCTAGGGCCGCTGGGAATCAGGGTTAGGCATAAGGGATTTGTGTTCTAGCCACACACGCCAAAGAGCCCGTGATGCTCCTGGCACATGCGCCATCCCCATCCCAGACCCTAAGCCCTGTGTTATATGTATTTATCTGACATCCAAGTCGCCGCAACGTTTTAGACCCAAAGGGGCTAAGCCAGGGGCCTCGTTTCTGCTTCAAGTCCAAAACATTGGGGGAACTGCAGAAAGCTGGATTCTGTTCATTTAAACCAGTTGGCTGCGTTCACACAACACACTCAACCCGGATCCTGAGTTAATCTATTTTCTGGGTTTGGGTCATACCTGAGACCGCAAAGCCACCGAGCAGGGCATATGAAGGCTAACTGGATGCCCCACCTGACCCGGCCAAGTGTGTTGTGTGAAAGCAGCAGCGGAGGAATAAACCAGGCGACAAACTTCTCTCCCCGCCTGGAAGCAAAGCATTCAACTTTCCCCGTCCCGCTTCGCGCCCATAACATCCCCAGCGTGCCTACGACCCAGTGACCACGATTCCCACGTGCTTCGCGAGACACGCGTCGCAGGGTCACGCCGGGACCAACTCACCGCTTCCTCGCTTCTGCTGCCCAAAGCGGAGCGCGCCGCAACCGCCGTAACGACCGCCTGGTTTGGGCGGAGCTTCTCGCCAGGGGGCGGGGCTTGCAGTTTTCTGTTAGTCCCGCGGTTAGTCCCGTTGCCATAGGAAAGGGGGGTCCCGCTCCCCGTGGCTAGGCAACGAACCTCGCGACCCGGGGGGGCGGGGAGAAGGCCTGCGCGTGCGCAGTCGGCAGCAGCTGCGGAGGGAGACTCGGTTCCTGGATGGGAGGAAAACGCAAAAGGCGGGAGCGAGAGTGGCGCGCATGCGCTATGCGCTTCCCCTCAATTTACCCCCCTCTCTGCCACGTGGAGAAAAAGGGCGGGAAAATGTTTTTTGTTGCTCTCTTTGCAGATTGGGGAAAAATGTGCATTTCTTTCAGTCATTTGTTCAAAACCTCTCTGATCAGAAACAAAGCCTATTTAATTATTCTATTTTAATTGTCCCTGGCTGTTATTATTTTTATTTTATTTTAATTATTATTTAAATCAATCCCTGTAGAAAGTCATTAGTAAGGAGGAAAATACCCTCACAAGCTCTCTTTAAATCAAACACCTTAATATTTCTCAAAAGAAAAATGGAGGGCGCGCTTTTCTATGCTACTGTCACAATGGTTTCTTTTTTCTTCAGTCTGAAACGGGGCCCCCGTTGTTATTTCAGCCTCCGATTTATTTAATTCCTTTTCAGTGAGCTTCAATCTCTGGCCTGCAAAATGACCACTACCAAGACATACATACATACATTTATTTATATTTCAAAATTAGATACTGCCCATCTCACAAAAAGTGACTCATTTGCCTCCGTCTGGATCCTCCATCCTTTATCTGGTTCAGCCTGGAAATTCCTGTGGAAGACTTTAACATCAACGTATAGTATTTATCTTTTTAAACTCAACCAATGTCACTGGGCTCTGGACCCTGTAAAGTTCCAAAACGTCGATGAGAAACGTGCCAGAAGTCTGTGAGAAATGTTCACCCATCCAGCAAAACCAGGGCTATCTGCAGGGTATGGTCAAAAAAGTCAATATGGCACCATGACAATGTGATCGAAGCTGTAGAAACCAGCAAAAGAGTCTAGCAAAACCAGGGTATTGTTGAAAAAGTCACGATGGCGCCGCGGTATGATCAAAGCTCTACAAACCAAACCAGAGTCTAGCAAAGCCAGGGCTGTCCACCGGGTACGGTCGCTTGCTATTTTACGGGCGGACCTTCGTTCACACCACTGCAGCCATCTTGGCTTTCTTTTATCGTACTGCAAATGGCTCCGAGCAAACCCTTTCAAAGGAGGCATCTTCACCTTCAGCCCCAGGCACCTGGCCAGGCCTGCTGGCATTTCATTCAGGTTATTTCACTCCTCCTTTTCCTGCAGATGCTCCCAAGCAAGCTTTGCTGATGGCTGGAAGCTCCCCTTGGGGGTCAAGAAGATACAACTGGGGCAGTTCGGATCCCATGAAGAGTCCCCTCTTGCAAGGAAGGGGACCTTGGCTGCCTTGGTTCCTAAATTTTAGATACGCTGTACGGCATTCATTGCTAGGGCCCAGCTTAAAATGGAGTGCCTTTTTTCCTGATGGTATCAAGCGTTGGCATTGTGGGGAAAATACATTGTGGAGTCCCTGGAGTTCTCCGAGCTTGGCTGTTTTCTTGCAAACGTTTCGTTACCCGGCTAGGTCACGTCTTCAGTGCTAGAAGGGAGTGGGGTTTGCAAACAGAGAACAAACTCCATTCCAGCACTGAAGATGTGACCTAGCCGGGTAACGAAACGTTTGCAAGAAAACAGCCAAGCTCGGAGAACTCCAGGGACTCCACAGGTCAACCCAGAGCTTCACATATTCTCTTCTGTTGGAAAATACATTTTTTGGGTGAAGAAAGTAAATTTCCAGAGGCTTCAGATGAATGGGAGCGCCTTAATTGAAAATTGAAACATAAAGAATGTGCAGCACCCTTGGAGTTGGTGTGAGCTACCAAGGCACCTGTCTTGAAGGAGGATGCGTTCTTCCTGGCGTTTGGCACCTTGAACTGATCTGTTTCTTCTTCTCAGTAAGGCTACTGATTTTCTTGTAGACAGTAGACAAACAGAGGGGCAGAAAGTCACTTGAGATCTATTGCTTACTTATGAATGCCTGCATCATCATATGAATATGTCTGCATGCATCCTTTTCCCTTCCCCTTTCCTGAAATGTATAAATATCAGAGCATCTCTTTCGTCTGCAGGGGTGTCTCCCACTAACCTTTGCTGGGGTCCCCCTCCAGTACGTGCTGCCTAATAAACACTGCAGTGAAGCCTTGATTATTCTGCATTTGTGTCCTGCGTTTTGATTCCACAGCAGTAGCTGTGTGTGCACACAGCACCATCATCTAAATTCACTCTCTGGAGGACGGCAAATAACATCGTGTGTGTGATGTCAAATGCCACTGCCATCAGGCATCATTTGTGTGATGAAGATGTCACTGGATTCGTGGCATCATATGGGTGTTTTCCAGGTTTGCACAATGCATTGAACCATAATCGAAGCACAGAGACTGGGGTTGCACAACAGGCCAAGCCCCCCACCCCTAAAACCCTAACAAGAAATAAACATTAACAAATCTGGCATTTTGTGCAAATGCATCAATTAAGGCCTTCTTTGCATTGCCTTGTTAAGCATGCTGTGTGAATGCTGCACGGTTTTGGATCATGGCTGATTAAACCATGGCTCAGTTAATCAATGATTAAGTGTGGTTTGCAAATGTAGCATTGGGTGGGGCATTTATTTCTTTTATCATGCAACAAGATTATAGTTTATCCTGAGACCTTGTGCTAAGGCTGACCGGAAATCTGTATTTAAACAGGCTACATTTTACAAGAAAAATTAATTCCTATATTCACAATATCTTGGCTTTTCTTTCACCTTTTTCCCCAGGTTAATAATACAAAAACTTCCGCCATCTCCAGGAATGAATCCATGAATGAAATAAACCAAGAAATTCAACCTTCAAACTTAGTGGCCACAGATGCTCAGAGACAAAAACAGAAATGTTCCTAAAGTGCCTGTTAGACTCCTTTGATGTGCTTTGATGTGTTTTCACTGCTAGAGCATAGCATATTACATAAATGCAACAACAGTGTGGCATTCACCCAAGCTTAGGGGTGGGATGTGGTCTGAACACTGCCGCAGTGTGGCACCCCACGCGATGCCCCTCTCTTGTGACGATGAGGCTGTCATGAGCCCACACTCTTCTAACGTCCTGGCTTATTCTCTTTGTAAGGTGGGAGTCCCGTCCTTGCAGCTCGGATCTGGCCACCCCAACAGCAGACGAGAGAGGAGGGACTGGCGCAGGCTTCCTTCATTACAGGATGCTGTCTAAGGCACAAACTCCAAGTATGTCATCCACACAAATGCAATTCTAGCATGTGAACGTCCAAGTTGCCTTTCAGCACAGGGACCTTGTTCACCTAAGAGCCTACGCCCAGCTTAGCATTAACCATGTTTAGAAAGCACTGACTCAGCAAACGCATGTAAGGTTCATTCCGCAAAGGACATTTGGGCATCGTTCATCATCTCTGTGTGGTATTCCAGAAACCCACATGCTGGTCCATGATGGTGCAGTCAGAACTGGAGCCATCGTATGCACAGAGGTGGAAGTATTAGCCTTTTCTTCCAACACACGTGGCAAATCCCCTGCACACCCCGAGGGCTAATTTTGCAGATGTTCCTGTCTCCTATATACTGTAGTTTTCCAGGAGGCTAATGGCTCCTTAAGCATAAGGTAATCATTATTCCATTAAAGCCACGTTTACAGACGGTGGGCAAGGAACTAGGTTTGGATGATCGGATAATCCAAACTTCAGTATGGCTTAACTGCCTCACGCAAACAGTTGCCATCTGGCACATTAATTTCATAGCTGTTTTTTAACCTATGTTGAGTCAAGGCAGGAGAGGAAAGAGGAATTTGAAGAAGGAGGAAGTAAGCAAAAATGATGAATCTCTACATTTATTTTTACCCAAAATGCACTTGTACTGGTACTTACTCTTGAGGCTACTGCTTTACAGTATTCACTACAGAACATGTCCCTGCTTTAGATTCATTTGCATGTTTCACAGTAAATTCATCCAACATTTCAAACTTGTCTAGGAAGCTCTTACTGAAGCTTAAAATGCTCTCCCATTTTTACTATGAAAACACTGGTGTTATTTTTTCATGCGTCTATGCGTGTATGTGTGTGTGTGTGTAACAAATGTTTAAATATATTTAAATAATCTGAAGAATAAAAAATTTTAAGAATAGATTTTATTCTTGGTTCCACCTTGTGCTTAGAAAGTAGACTGGAGTAATATTGCATTTCCTTCAAAAATAATTTGTGAACGCAACTTGCATTAGGAAATAAACATTCTCACTCCACAGGAATAAAGAGAACACCTGTATTGGGGGATCTGATAGGCAACTATAAACACGAGTATTGTGCAGTACCGTGTAGTAAATATTTCACATGCTGCTACAATTTTTTAAAGAATCATGGAGCTCATTTCCAAACAAGGTAAAAGTAATTTGTTCCCCAAAGAAATGTATGCTCTGCAATAGGATTTCAAACAAAATGATGCTAGATTTTTATTTGCCTTTAAACTGTGCAGACACTATCACAGAGTGGATAAAATACACATTTGGTTTGCAGTCATTTCAGTGAACTGTGAACCAATTCCTGAAATTTTAAGTCCACGTATCTGCCAGGTTGGTAAATATATTCACTGCATTTGCGTGTTTCTTTAGATATGATATACTATGTGAGAGTCTTTTTGTGCCTGCGAGAGTCAGCCTGGAAAACACGTCCAGGCGTTTTGACAAATGCGCTTGCTGATGGGCTGGAATGAAAAAAGGGAGAAATAAAATCCTCTTCCTTGTGTTTTACAGAAAAGACTCTGCCATGTTACAAATCCTGCCAATAAAGGTGTCTCTTACACATAAATAACCACATGTAGCTATACATTCAAACATTTCAGAATACATGCATGTTTAGCTCTTGTCTTGTACTCATAGACTTTGCTTGGCACATCACCCTTCTGCTCCCTCTTGCTAGCTGTGTTTGTTGCATGAAGACACACACAGAGCATGAAATACTCCATCAGGGAGCCCACATATCACCGGTAGAGGGCAGGTCTTGGGATGTGCAAAATACTTCTTAAATGTGAACAAGCAAGCAATAGGGCTGACATGCTTCAAAAATGATTCAAACCTTCTGCAAGCATGAAAGTAGCTTGGTGCAGGGCTGCAATGGTTGGGAAATATTCTTCTAATATACACGGGGGAATCACGAATACAAGATGAAGAAAACTGCACAGTGAAGTGTTTATACTAGAGATTTGCAAACGCCCCTAATTCATCATTACATCCTCAAATACTTCTATGAATACTGTTTTCTAGTTAGAGACTCATCCTCATGGGTAGTTACAGATACCTGAGATACAGTTGGGGCATATTTAGCTGAAACGTGTTGTTTGATGGAATCAGCAATAGATTGTATCTAATGAAAGAAGTGACTTGTGATGCCACAGGTCTTAAAGGTATACGTTTGCCCAGGTATCTACTCATAGATAATGCTCATAGAAGTGACCCAAATCTTGGACATATATGATGTGTAATAACCCCTTCACCAAAAGCCAGCATGGAAGGAAATCTACCATTACAGGATCTTTAAATATATATCATGTAAGAGTGATCAAGGAAAAGGATTGGAATATGGAGCTTCCTCTTTGCTTACAGGCTGATTTACAGTCGATTGAAACACTGAGGGGAAAGGAGAAGATTCTAGCAAAGCTGAGAGCATTTTATCTACAACCTCTAACAGTTAACTCATTGCAGAAGGACGTCCACAGATAAAAGAATCTCCTCTTTTCCCCCAGACATAGCACCTATTGTCTGAAACACTGAGTTCAAGTCCTATTCCCAGTGTCATCACTGGAAACACAACAGTTCTTCCCAGTGAATGGGCTGGGAAAACACTTCTCTCTCTAGCCATAGTTCATATGAGTAATAGAAATCTTCAGGAAGTTCTAGCTGCTGTCCTAA
Source organism: Python bivittatus (assembly GCF_059951505.1). Taxonomy (NCBI): domain Eukaryota; kingdom Metazoa; phylum Chordata; class Lepidosauria; order Squamata; family Pythonidae; genus Python; species Python bivittatus. The sequence continues at coordinate 62,144,608 of NW_028277058.1, forward strand.
CACGCTCTGAAGGCAGTTGTCTACTGGAGAAAATTCAGAATCCTGTGGCTTATCATACCTCCGGCTATTGAAGGCTTCGATATGGGCTCGTAAACTGCATTCTTCCGCTTGGAAGTCCCAGGGTCGAGCATCAATATCTACGTGCCAGAAACACACAGAGAAAGTAAGGCAGTTTTTCTTGGACTATAGAATGGCCAGTGGGCCTGGAACGCTGGCTCTCTCAGTGCTGTCACATGAGTTGAAGGACAGCAGATTGGCCAACAAGTACCTTCTCATTATTACTAGAGAAGATCTAAAGTATATGCTCTGCATGCCAAATGTCTCAGCTGAATTTCCCTTGTTTTCACATACAGACTCTCTGCCCCCAATTTCAGACTACTACTGTAAGAGAGACAACACCAGGAAACAGATCAATGTTCTGCCTCCAGCTGCAAATGTTTAAAATGAACAATAAATAAATTGAAACTTTAGTTTTATCTCCATAACTGCAGGTCCTAGACTAATATCTGTGTGAAACTTATTAGACGCACATCATACTGAGGAGATTTATAACCAAAAATACATAAAAACATAGAACTACAAAGTTGGAAGAACCACAAGTCATCTAGTCCAACCCTCTGAAATGGGCAGGAAAACCAATTCAAGCATCCTTGAGAGGTGCCTGTTCAGCCTCTTCTGGAAAACTACAAGATGGAGAACCCACAACCACCATGCGGAAGACTGGGCTGGTGTCCTGTGCAACCACATAGCTAACCATGCAGTTCACAGCTACTACAGGATTGGATGGAAAAGTGACCACAGAACATTAAGTCAAGATCAACCCTTTTAGGGTGCTGGAGGACCTTTGCAACCCTCACCATTGCCATATGCCCAGTCATCATTCATGCGGTGACGCACTTTCTGATAGATGGCAGACATGGTTTTCATGTTGCTCTTCCTCCACTGGCGTCCAAGATACTTGGTCTGGATCTTCAGCAACTTCAGGACATAGAGCTGCATCATAGCTTGCTTCACCTTCAAAGCACGTTTCAGGATGGGAGCAGACTTAAAGACCACAAGCATCTATCAAGATACCAGACAGGAAGAAATGAGATCAAACGTATTTTTTAAAAAACCTTAGAAAATTACCATACAAATATAAGAGCATGCAAATATGGTTATAGCTTTCAAAGAGGGAGAAGAATGCAATACAACGTGTCATCTCTGGTGCACTTATGTCATGGAGAGCTGAAAAAATTTCATCATTTCTCTGATGACATTCAATGACTTGTAAGGTAGATAAAAAATCAATTGTACCAAGTGCTGTTTCCCTAGCTATACTTTCTTTATTCTCTACATCAAATCAACAAACTTATCTTCTACAACATGATTAATTCTGAAATCCAGATTTCCTTGTAGCTTCAAGAATATTTGAAGGCACTCTATAAATGAATAAATATGCATCCCATTTTAGTATTTCCTATTCTGATTGGTATTGGAGTAAAACTGGATATATCAAATCCCGCCTTTAATATTTTTGTATTCTTCCCTTAAAGTTTTAAAGCTCCATTTTTAGTCAAGGCTCAGAAGTGGCTTCAGAGTTTATAATTTCAGTAGAACTAAATCAGTGATTTAACCCCAAACTACTTTGGCTCTCAGAAAAAACAGAATATATTTTAATAAAGATGTAGTATACAGAATGCTCTTCTCCCCCCTCCCCCCCCCTCTCTTTCTCTCTCTCTCTCTCTCTATTTTTTTTCTTCCCCCAAGCCATTAATAAAGACCATCCTTTCCAACTTGGTGCCCTTGGGCACATTGGCCTACATCTCCTAGCATTCCCAGTCAAAGTTGGGAAGGACAGGTGACTTACCATTGTCCTAGAATGTTTCCACTTGGTCAATTTGTTGAGAATCCTCAGAAGGTTGATGCAAGAGAAGAGATTTCTCCAACAGAACTGGTTATTGTCTCCCATCTCCTTTAGCCAAGGAAAAGTGACAAATTGCAGCGTTCCACTGAAACAATTTTTCACAACTAACAAACAACTAACCCCTCCAATCATACCGAAGATAAGACAGAACCATCACTTCATCAACCAAATGAAGGAGGCACCAATCACTAGCAATACAGCACCCACCCACAGGACCATCCCATCAAAGCTCGTGCAAACCATGCACAACAAAAGGATACATAATCCCAGCCAATCAATGCACCTCACATCTCCAAAACTCGTGTACTGACGATGTTACGCAGTAGGGTAATGAAACATCTAGAACCTGGATACCAAGCTCAGAGAACTCCAACAATGTGATATGACAAACAAGGCCTCAAAAATGTAATAACTTCTTGCTCCAGTCAGCAGAATGGGTGAACTAGAGTTTTCTCTGAAGGGACTCTAAATCCTTTCCCTGCATTGTTTGCTCACTGTAAACAACCTCCCCAAAGCTGCTGTTAATCCCCTAAGAACAATCAGGTACCCATTTTTCCTCTCTGAAGATCACAGAACTTATTTAAAATCAGATCACTAGCAATATGGAAGGGAACCTTTGCTCCCTTCATCCACAGTCATCGTCACAGTCACACAGATACTCCATTAAACTTTATGGGCAGCTGGGCTCTAAAAGTTGCTGTTGTATATCAAAGGAATAATCAATTATTAATCAGTAGTCAACTGAAATCTCATTCCATAAACTGCCACTAGAGGTCACAGTCGTTTCAGATAAGAACTGTCTGGGTAGCAAAGAACATTCCTCAAATTTTCTAACAATTTAACTTGGCCAGGGGTGCAATTATGTTAAAAGTGATAGTTTTGGGGGTTTTTTCCCCCCCATTTCAATACAGGTAGTCCCCAGTTTAAGAACGGGTTCTGTTCCCAAGGTCTAACCTTAAGTTGAATTTGTACGTAAGCCAGAACAGTATTATACAATAATACTATATAAGTAATATTGTGTAATTAACTCAAACCATTGTGTATTTAACTCAAATCATTGTGTATTTAACTTGAATTTTTCTACAATAGGCTCCGTTCTTAACTATGGGTCATCCGTAAACCAGGCGTTCTTAACCCAGGAATTACCTGTATGCAGAAAACAGCCCTGATGGATTGCAACTGTTCTCTTTTGATCATGAAGCCTATTCAAAAGCACCAAATGTTGTTCATTGCCCACGTCAGCCTGCACTAACAGACACAGATTTAAGGTGAGGGAGAAGGCAACAGAGATATAACACATGACAAGGCCTAATTGTTTAAAATTTAAGAAAAATAGGTGAACATGTTCAGTTTTGGGTTCCTGGTGGTCTCTGAACCACACCTGACCTCGCTTAGCTTTTTGAGATCAGTGGTGCCACTTAAAAAGATTGTTATTGTTGCTTCCAACTCTTTGTGGCTGACGGACATCATCTGGCAAGACGTTGTAGGAGGAGAGCTATTTCTATGGTGGCAGAAAATCAGGAGTCTGGTAGCACTTTTTATGAAAAATCACAGTGCCTTCTGATTTTTTGCCATCATTTTACAAAGAGCATCTTGCCAATAGCCGCTTCTTGGAGTTCTTGTAAGGTCCTGCTTAGGCCATCAATGGGAGTCTCTAGCTGCCTTGTCTTCTGCTGGACTATTTTTCCATTTCTCCTGATCTTCCCAAGCATCAGGGTCTTCCCTTCTTCTGATTTTCTCAAGCATCAGGTAGAGTTGGAAACTGGTTTTACTGCCTATCAGCAGACTGGATTTAAAAAAGAATGCCTTTTTACCCCAGCTGTCTGCGGCACTGACTCCAACGGATAACAGACATGCCACCATGAGCTTCTAGACTTTTTCCCCATTCGCGAACGAACAGTAAATCCTCTCCAGTGTCGCTGACAAGAGCACAAACTGTTTCAAAACTCAATCTATCCTTCGAACAAGGCTGTTAGCAGTGATGCTGTGAAATCACTTCTACAGCAAACCCTGGGTGCCAGGCTGCACGTTGCCTGCGTCCATGAGCAATCTGGAAGGTGATGAATGAAGATGACTTACGAGGCTTTCAGCATTTAGTTCTGGTAGCTCATGGATGGTGCTGGCGGGATAATCCAAGGCAGATATGCTACGGGGAAATCAAAGGAGAGGCAGAGAGAGAGAGAGAGAGAGAGAGAGAGAGAGAGAGAATGAGAGAGAATTGCTTCAGTTGCCTCTTGGGTTTGCAGGCAGAAGGGAAGGCAAGTGTGAATGCAGCCTGCACCTGTTTTTGGCAGTGATGTAGGACATGATATTCTGGTTGAAGAACTTCAGTATCAACGGGATGCAGTTGGCAAAGACCAGATGCTGCGAGACATACTCAAACTGGAGGAAAAGAAAAGGTGAAATGTTGCAGAGGGAAGGAATTTGCCACAGGCAGAGACAGAATTTCCTACTCTTTCTATAGGGAGAGGATCTAAAGAGAATCTTATTCAGGCTCTTCTGTTTATTATTTGCAATAATAGTAATCAAGGCATGTTTTAGGGCAAAGCCCAGTTCAGTCAGCTGGCTCCACTGCAAATTGTACACCTTTTGCACCATGCAAATTTCATATGGCTTTTGGACACAACCTGACATCAGCAACACAGTCAGCAACATGTCCATTTTAGCACTTTCTGGGGGGTCCCTGTCGGGGGGGCGAAGGGGATATTCAATTATCCCCTTCCCCTGCCTTTATCTGTTGATAAAGAATTTGACGCGATACAGCCATCCAAGCCAATTATTAACAGCCAGTCTCCATCTGTATCTCTCACCCACAGATTTGCAGAGTTAAGTAATTTCCAAAAGAAAACATGCACCTCTTCGCTATTTTTTTTTCATCCAGATTCTGTCCCCAAACTACTATCCAACTGCATTCATACAACACCCTTCACCTGGTTACCAAATTAACCCATATTTCTGACTTTACACAATACACTGAACCATAAAATAACCAAGTGGTCTGAGGTTATGAATGGCACCCCATGTCAGCCCACCCAAAATCTAACTGAGGTTAAGCCTAACCAAGTTTAGGATACTGAACAAATGCAACCACTAGATTTCTACCTGGTTAAATTGTTGTGAGAAGACAGCCTGTATATATTACCCTGATTTATATGTCATTATCAAGAATTATTTGGTTAGTCACGGTTTACCAAAGAATCCACAACTGGCTGAGTTTACACGACATGGTAATAGGTTGTCTGAATCAGCTCTTTGTCAATATCATGAAGACGTTAAAGAGGCAAAAATTTCAAGTTACTCATATGGAAGTGAAAGGAAGATGTACCTTTTCTGGTTCCCTCAGGCCCTGCTGTACCATTATATGACCTTTCTGGCATTTCAACGTTTTGGAGAACCCTTAATGAGCTATGTATATTCTCTTCTATTGGAAGTTGATTCAGAGGATTTGTTTCTGACTGCTGTTTTTTTTTTTCATCTCAATGTAATCTGCATCTTTAAATTTATCACCTCTTTTGTGGAAGACATACCAGTTTTCCATTCAAGGAAAGAAGAATGGAAAACAAAATAGCTCCAGAGTTCTCCAACCTGACCCCATCCAGATGTGCGGGGACTCCAGTTCCCAGATATCTTTGCCATTTTGGTTGGGGATACTGAGAGTCACTATCCCAAGGAATGTAGGGAAGACTAGAAAATGTTTATTTTTGTAAACCACCAAGTGTCTCAGGACGGCAGTGATCTAAAAATTAATTAATTCTTTTCACTCGGTCTCACAGCTAAAGTCCCCTAGAACAACCTTCTTCAATCTGATGCCTCTAATTATGTTGGGATGGCTTAAGAAATGAAGGAAACGTCCTTCCATTCCTCCAAATACCCACAAAATCCACCTGATAAATGTGATTCAGCTTGAAATGCTTCAGGAGCAGCAGCAGCAAGGCAGAGATGCTTTTGACAATGATCTCTTTGTGCCTGTTCACATCAATCCCCAGCTTCATGCTCTGGAGGACAGTGACACTGAACCCAAGGAGAAAGAGAGGAAGAGTTAAATCTTGCACATTGACCTCAGAGACCATCCAGTCCAGCATCCTGATTTAAATGGGAGCCAACCAGCTGTTTCTGGGACACAAGATCTGACAGCCAAGGCCTTCCACAGCTCTTGGCTTTCAGCAGTGGGTCTGCACTGAGGGAAGATCCCACTTAGCAATTTACAGGTAGTCCTCACTTGACAACCACATCAGGGATTGGAAAATTTGTTATTAAGCAGGGCAGTTGTTAAGTGAGCCATGCCCAACTTTACGACCTTTTTTGCAGCAGTCATTAAGCAAATCACCATGGCCATTAAGCAAATCATGTGGTCATTCAGCAAATCATGCAGTTCCCCATTGATTTTGCTGGCCGGAAGCCAGCTGAGGTCGCAAATGGCGATCACATGACCCTGGGACACTGCAATCATCATAAGTGCAAGCTGGTTGCCAAGCACCTGGATCATGATCACATGACCACGGGAATGCTGCGACGGTTGTAAGTGCGAGGACTGGTTGTAAGTCCCTTTGTTCAGCAACATTGTAACTTTGAACAATCACTAAATGAATGGTTGTTAAGTGAGGACTACCTGTACAGCTTCCTCCACCAATGATCTAAAAGCCATTTCAATCAGCAACTACACTTGCCTCTTATCACACAGAAAGCCACACACTGATCTGGGCTGTCTGAAGAAGTAACAGCCTTCCCCAGTGTGTCCTCCTCCAGATGTAACAGGACTACAATTCCCAGGATTTACGCCGATGCATAATGCCCTCCACAGATGTTAAAAAGATCTCCCGCCATATCAGAGAAGTTATATAGCTCTTCCAGCCCCTCATCCACTTACGGCATTTCCTCAGGTAACACGTCTGCCAGGATGTTGATTGAGTCAGTCTTGGCTTTTGAGGTTGGAGCTGCAGCTAGCAGAATCTTTAGCAGAGCTATCTGCAGCAAGGAGGGGGATTATAAATCTTAAACTAGACTTTTTTTTAAAAAAAAAAGGCAAAACATTTACAGCCTACCAAAACATCCAAATTAATAGAAGGGTGCTTGGACCAATCATGCAAGTCTTTGTACACTGTCCTCTGTGGAACCAAGATTAATTTGTACATCACTGTGGTAAAATGCAGAAATCCTTTGGAGAAATAAACAAATAAATAAAAAATAAATGCACACCCACAAATGTCTGGATCCTTTTCTGTGGCATTTTCCATCACCCAAAGAGTTCTGATCCAAGTGAATGGGCAAGTGTGTGTGTGTGTAGCTGGGTATGCATCTTTCTCTCTGTTTCATGCACTTGCACGGATAAAATGCTCACCATGTACTGTGGCAAGTTATATAACATTGCCCGATAGAGTATTTCACAGGGTGTCTCCTGCACTTCCTCTTCCCCCTGAAATGATAGACCAGATGCAAAAGGAGGGACAGGAAATGAGATGACAGCCAAAGAAAATAAGCAGTGAAGCAAACAGGGTGATAACAGGAGCACTCTTGAGCTGATATTGGTACTACTTCTTAGGAATGTCAGCATGTTCCTGACCTGTGGAACTTACAAACTGAAACTCTGGGTGGAGGAACCAAGAACTCCAACATTCACACCTACAGCGCCAAGAGGGATCTCAGCTTCATACCTGCCAGCCCCTAGGTATGAAGGAAACTGATCCAAGAGGTTTTGCAATAGGAGATTTTACAGTGACCCCTGTGAGAGTTGAGAGGAAGAGTTTCTCAGGTCAGAGATGTCAGTTATGTCAACAATCGATGGTGGCTCAGCTTCAAAGCTGAGAAGTGCAGGGCAAAATGTCTGTTAAAGCAGGAGAAAGAAGCATTGGATATATAAGCACGTTGGGTATAAAAAGGATCACCATGTTAACAAAGGACAGTCAACTCTTTTGGTAGCTTCTTTCTAGACAAAAACAAAATTCTTATTTAGCTGTGCTGTGCTGAGTGCTGAGTTGGAGTTTAAATCCTAGTTAATTCATGCAAATCGAGTGTCCTGAGGGTTCTGCCAAAGTCATCCCAATGGTTTGTCTTTTCCAAGGGGATTTAGCAAGACGTTGCTCAGAGATTACACTGAGTTCTTAGCAACTCAGGTATCCATCTAGCAGGTGAAGAGGTGCAGCTGTATGGGACAGCCTGTGAAAATACTTACCAAAGATATGGGACACTTTTCCATTTCTTCCTCATTCTTGATCTGCACTTCGGAGACTGAGACATATTTGTGCTGAAGAGAAGATGTGAACAAAAGGAATTGCACTAAAAATCAGAGTGCTTTGGAGGAACTTCAGTTACTCTAAAGCCAATGACTTTCAACAGCCCGTAAATATAGACAGTGGAGAGTGATGTTGAGAGCTGTAGTTCACAACATCTGGGAGGCCACAAATTCTCTACGCCTGACTAAGAGGACCACAAGAACAAGAGCCCCTCTGGATCAGAACAAGGCTCATCTTAGTCCACCATTTGGTTTCTCACAGTGGCTCACTGGATCCCTCTGGCATGGTCACAAGGGGGAGATGAAGTCATTCTCTTATTTTGCCTTTGTCCCCTTGGGATTTCAACACAGGCTACCTGACCCAGCAGTAATATGGAGTCTTCAAGGCTAACCTGTCCTCAACCACCCAAGTTAGTGGCCATCACCAGGTTAATTTTGCACTAAGTGAAGAAGTATTTTCTTTCAGTGATTCTAACTCTCCTTTTGATCAGCTTCATTGGGTGACCCGAAACCCTAGCATTTGGAGAGAGGGAGAAAAACTTAGCCTGTCTATTTTCTCCATGCTGTGCTTGATTTTACAAACCTCAATTATGCCCCCACCCCAATAAAGGAATTTTGTTATTCTGCTTTACTAAAGAGCATTTCTGGAATCCCTACCATGCCTGTTCTTGATTTGGCCTACCCTGAAGGGCTAACACACACACCCCATCACGTTTTTGTTACACTAAAGCCAAATGCTCAAATCTTTTCTTGTTAGGGAAGGTCTTTGAATCCCTGATGATTTTGGTGTCTCTCTCCTGCACTTTTCTTAACTCTATGATACCCTTTCTCAAATATGGCCAAAATATTCCAGATGCAGACATACCCTAGATTTGTATGATGAGTTTACAACATTGTTGGTTTTACTTTCAGTCCCTTTCCTACTGACACAGAGCATAGAATTTGACTTTTTCACAGCTAATGCCCAACTGAGTTGACATCTTCACTGTGTTAGCCAGAGAAGATCTTTTTCCTGGCTAATTACACACCACTAATTTTTTTTGGATTGCTTTACACTTACCTAAGGAGCTTTGTTAGGAACTGAATGGGTTGTCCCAGACTATTGGGCACTGTGCTCCTAGGGTGGTTGGCTACAGCAGTGTTGTCCAAACTTGGCCACTTTAAGATGAGTGGACTTCAACTCCCAGAATTCCTCAGCCAGCCATGCTGGCTGGGGAATTCTGGGAGTTGAAGTCCACTCATCTTAAAGTGGCCAAGTTTGGACAACACTGGGCTAGAGGATTTCAGTATTCTAGGCAAAACCATAACATGAGTTGTCATAACCTTCCCCACAGTTCCTTTGGCCAGAAGGCTGACCGAGGAACAACTATTCAATGTCCCCACATGCTTGAACTTCCTCTCAGCAGAGTTGCTACAGAGATCCTGGAAGGGCTGCCCACGTGAGAAATCCAGACATTCACAGCTAAAGCCATGTGCTTATTATAAACTTCTGCATTACCTCTTTTAGAGTCTTCACACTTTCATGGATCGGGCACGGTAAGCCTACTAAGGTATCCGTGTCTCTGCAAGGGCAAACAGGAGAGGCGGGGAAGAAGAACAAGAGAAAGAGGGGTTAAGAACCGAATAAATTTTTTCCTCTTCCCGTTTTGGATGTTTTGGGCGTCTCCATTTTAACAAGGCCGCCTTTGCAAGAACTGCTTATTCCCAACTCTCTCCGTTCCACTTTTATCATGCCGTACTTCCACACACACAATGGAAAACCTACCAGGGAAAGTAAAATGACAGCATATTGCACATATAAATATTTCACATGCTTAATATGGGATTTCCAGCAGTGCAATCTGTGAGCATCCATGATGGCGTAACCTCTCCAGAGCCCAGGGCCTCTGGAGATCTTCCCCAACTTGGAATTTGACAAGTGTGCTAGAATCACAGCATCTAGAACTGGAAGGGGCCGCTGAGGGCAGCCCCCACATTCAGACACCTTTAATAAATGGCTGCACGGCGTCCCCTTGAACACATCCAGTTAAGGAAAACCAAGGACGTTGTGGCTGGATGGAGCTGATGCGATCTCAGAAAAAGAGCAGTGAGGAGAGACAATGCATGAAGCAGAGGATGGAAATGGTAGAACGGGAGCAAGTTATGGACAGGAAGAGTGAAGGACGCTGCTGTAAACCCGTTCTAGCTATTGTTTATTTTGTTTTGTCTTCTCTCCTGCCTTTAATTTCTTTGGCTTACTATTCATAACTCCATTTCTGCAATCTCCAGAACGTTACTTACCAAAGGGAACAGTGTGATGGGCATGTATGTAACATGGCCCTATCTGGAGAGTATTAGTTCCAAGAAGGGTGTTTTACACCTATATAAATCCAGGGATGAACCCTCACATATAACATCCTGCTGTGAAAATTGCACAGCCCTGGACCCCCAATGTCTGCAGAATCTGTTCAAGGGTAGGATGACAAGCCAGAGACTTTTCCATCTAGCCAGCAATGCATTCAACATCTGACACATGACTTAAACCTTTTTGCTTAGGAGGTAAAAATTAGCCCCGAGGGCTCCAGTCTCTTCCCAAATACATCATACTCACTGCCCAAGTGTGAATCCGATGAATTTGTTTCTGCTCGCCTCCAGGAAATGTTCTATGTCCTTCTGTCTGGAAGATACAAAGTGATTGTGTCATGGAGAACGAGGGAGAGAAAATAAACCGGATAAAAGCGCAAACATTTTGAGAAACCTTTTCAGCATCAAGGCCATTCAAGATTAGCCATATCATCTTCAGCCCATTTGAGGTCAGACAGACCACATCCAGATGAAAAGATTTATTCTGAATATTGGCTACAGGGCAGTTTGCAAGGGCAACCTTCTTGGTGCCACTACTCTTACGCAGCTGCAAGTAAGTGTGTAACTTGAGGACTTCCACATTCTCTTGGATTTCAACAACTTGGCTATCAGTTTTATTTAATCTTGTTGGAAAATTCTGTGGGGTCTAATTTTTTTGCCATAACTGTCAGTCTCACACCATTATTTTCAGCCGATTTTTTTCACGATGCAGTCCTAGCTTGAACTTAACAATGAAGCCAGTAGTTACAGCAACTCACACACCCATGCACACTCACACTCTCTCTTTTGGTTCACAGCTTGGTGGTGGGTACAACTGCAAGACTATTTCAAAGTTATCCAAAGTCATGTTAACATCCCAAATTAGAATGTATTATCACATCTCTTTTCGCTACTGGAAAAACAGTCTCTCCCCAAAGCTTTTCTTTGCAAACAACCAGGCTTGGAAGAATGTATGGATCAAAAGCTCAGCTCAGCTAAATTAAGAAACTAGAATCAGAGAGCACCCTCAAAACTCGCAATCCAGCAATTACTGGCCCCACCATCAACAGAAGTGTGACTGGAAGTGACGGGGAAGGGGCTCTCTCAGAAGCAGCATAAAAACTCTGCTGCTCCCTCCCACTGGAAGGAGACCTGGAGATTCATTTGGCTCCTATATTACTTGTGCTCTTTTCAGGAGAACATTAAGACTACTTAATTTTAGCGAGCCTTGGACCTGCCCCAGCAGCCTTTTCAAACACAGGAAGGTTTGTTTATTTCATATTTGCCTTTCTTCCCTGCATTTGTGTGTGCCTACTCCATTTGTAGTTTTTAAAGTTTAGGAGTGACCTTGAAGGCCTACCATAGATTGACAAAGGGAGTATGAATACATAAAAGATAAGCTTGTTAGGTCCTTAATTCTATTTAGAGGCTGTTGCTCTGAGATCTTGAAAAGAACTGAGTACCCTGTTACAAAAGACTCAGAAACAGCCTTTGTGAACCTGATACCTTCTAGATAGCTTAATAACAATTCATATCAGGTGGGAGGTGCCATTCAGCACTTCCAGGGAGCGCCAGAGATGGCTGGAGAACTCCTGGTTGGTGGGGGCTCTTTAAACCTTTATCTAGATCTACTGGCAAGACCAAGATGGTGAAAAAGGAGAGTTTAGGACACTGTAAAGGGTTAAGTGGCCCCTGCAGAATTTATTACCATAAGAAACCCAATCTCCTCCATGTTTTGATGGCCTTCTACTGAATCTGGATCGATATGGGTGCTCCACCACCTCATTTTCCTGCATATATTGACCAGGTCCAAGGAGGGCCCTTCAGTGCTAGAAGAAGGCATAGGGGACAAAATACCTGACTTTGGGGGCCCACGGAAGGCCCTTTGGGAAGGAGACCTTCTCAGCAGGTGGGCATGGAACTGACACAGCCTGGATGATAGCGCCCCTTTCCAAGAGGTCCAGTTCCCCTTCAATCCCACTATCAATGTCATCGGCCTCCTCCTCATCCACCACGGCCTCATCATTCTTGAACGGGTCCCTCTCATTGTAAATATCTAGGCTGTCTTGCTTCATCAGAGGCTGCACAAAAGAGAGTGAGAGAGGAATAAAAATGGCAAGAACGTTGTCTTCCTGTAGGAAGTCTTTTGCCCTGGGCCTCCTCGCATTATTCACCAGAAGGGCCACAACTGCTTTTTTGGAAGAAGATAACATGCCAGTGGGACTGGAAAGGCGAGGGACAGAGCTCAGTCAACACTCAAAACCTGAAGGCTGCGCCTTCTCTTCTCCCCCTACTTTGGACTTTGTGTGTGTAGAAAGAATGGGAGAGGCAAGGCTAGCTTGAAAGCATACGATTCCCAGTTCCTAGGGGTGGAGGCCCTTGGGAAGATACCTCTGCTTTAGACAGAAGTTCCCCCTCCTTCTCCCTTTCCCTGCAATCTTTATGATCAATAAAAACCTCACCTCCCCCGCCGTACAGCCCACTTCTCAAATTTGCGTGACTTTACTGATAGGCATGACGTCCCACATCTGGCGGGCAGGGACTTTCGGAAGTTGACTTAATCATCAAGAAAGGGACGATGAATGGAAGGACACGAAGGGAAGCCTTTCTTGCATTTGTCCTCTGTGACCCCAGGTAAAGTAACATGCTCCCTCCTGATAATGCCCACCCTCCTACTCCGATGTCCCCGTTTCTGCTGCTGCTGCTGCTGCTGTTCGACCAACTCAGTGGTGTAGGCTGGAGGAGAGGCAGCCCGCATGTTCCGCATGACCTGGATGCTGTCTTCTGGCAAGGGTGGCAGACCCAGCTCCTGACGCTTCTTCACCTTCATCGCTTGGAGGGTATCAAAGCCGCCCAGAGTGAACTGCAGGGGGGAGGCGGTCAAGAGACAAGCTAGCCTCAGCTTCCTCCCGAACTCACAGAAGGCACCAACACATTACAGCTGAGGACAAACTTGCAACTCATCTCTTCTCTAGCACCACCTCCACGTCTTAGACCAAAGCTTGCCTTTCTTTATGCCGTTGGTTTATAAAGTAGATTATAAAGTCAGGGCCCTATCTTTTTGGGACAGCTCTGAGCACGTGCATTAGCCACAATAATTCATCAGCCGTAGTTAAAGAGCTCACAGGCCACAACCAGAGGCCCCGCTTCCTATTAAAGCCCCACCGTGGGAGGGGAGAAACTCACTGACCACAAGGACCTTCCAGAGCAAAAGGAGGACCTTCTTCATGGGGAAATGGGGAGAGTGCTCGCTGCAGAATTTGGTCACCATCGTGAAAAGCAAGAGTCCAAACGGTTCTTCACTGTGGATCGGATAACCTGCAAGGAGAGTTTTCAAAAGTCGGATAAGGGAGGGGGATGCGAGAACTTGAGCTGGGGGCTGCGATCAGCCGTCCGGCTAAGCTCAGCTCGGTCTCCAACTCAGAGGCTTCAAACCAGTAATCCGAGCAGAACATGGGGGGCCCATCAAACAAGAGCAATGTTATCCCCAATTATTCCGTGTGCCATCGGAGTTTGCAAATGGTAGGAACAAGAGCTAAGAACTAAAAAAAAAGAGAGCAAAGTCCTTGTCATTACAGTATGGCCAAATATGTGAAACTATCAGCTGCCTCCCAACGTGACACACGCCCAGGGCTACCGTTTGAAGGGTGGTGAGTCTGTATCCAAAGGGCAGCTGTCCAAACTTCTTGGACCCGTGGGCACTGGGGGCATTTTGGAAAGGTGGCACAAAGACTCTCACAAAGCAGAGGGCATCCTGTTACGGCGTGTGCCCCATCCCCAAACCCCACAAGGTTTGCCTTTCCCACCTTGCTCTGAGCCCCCCGAGATCCATCCAACCCTCCCCGTCTACCTTCATGTTGCTTCTCAACAGGCAGCCCCATTTCCAAGCTAAGCACCAGTTCGCGGCTGCCATAAAAATGTCTAAAAAGAAACAGGCAGCCAGTTCCTTGGTTCGTTTCCTAATGCCAACAGGCTCGTTTGAAAATAAACCCAGTGCTGGGCCATGCCAGCTTTCTTTTCCTGGTAATTCCAAGAACCTTAAAGAAGTGAAAATTGAATCTTCTTTCCATTTCCACCTTGGTCAAGGAGCTGCACATTGACCAAGGTGGACAGGCACCACCTTGGGTGCTCCAAGGGCCCCTGGAGAGGCACAAGGATGAGTGTGTGTGTGTATTGCCATAACCTACTAAGCTCAGCCCTGAACATCTCTCGGGACGCTGTCCACTTCGGTGAGTCAGTCTCCATTTCCACCCGGACGTTTTCCACCATCAGGTACATGACGCTCAATATCACCCTGCAAGTAAAACCAAAACAAGCTATTTTGACTCAGTGGAACCAAGCGAGGAATAGTTTTGGCTGAAAGTTTTGCTCAGAAGGATTCAGATGACTCCAGTCCATGGGGTGCTTCACTCTAACCCAGATTTCATCCTCCTCATGGCTATTAAAGCTTAAATACAAAACAAGTGAGAATTCTTATCCGAAGATGGCACATCGCATCCATTTTGGCCCTACACCTCTGGTGCTACATCCTTTCTTTCTTCTTGGGTCACTTGCTCGAGCCATCTCATTTTCTCTACGGGTAGTTTGCCCTTTTCTTGTCCAAGGAGATGGAATGGGTTGGCTGTGCAGGTAGCAAGTGTTTTCATGTTCTTGTTCTACTGATTTTGTTGTGAGACACCTAGGATTACTGTACAAGATAGGTGGCCACATGAGTCTTATAAATTAATAAATGGCCAAGGAACAGTCAGTTTCAAATAATTTCCAGCTCTATCCTACTCTTGTTCCAAGAAAAGCAGGCTGCTTAAAGCAACTACTTGCTTTCCAGACAACTTCTGGGGAAGATCTTGGTCTTCAAAACTAAAGGGAAGAATCACAGAATAAGTCACTCGGAATAACTCACCTGAGTTCGGTGCTATCAGCCAGAGATATAGCCGGCTTCCTCAGGGCACTGCTGCGTGCCTCACTGTTGCTAAAATAAAAAAAGGGGAAAGACAGTCAGATGTTGTTGGCCTCTTCCTTTCCAAGCAGCTGGAAAAAAAATCACTGGCCGTGAACTGGCTGCGGACAGAAGATTTGTAAGAGCAGAACGTGGCAAGGGAATCCATTTCAGGTTAGGCTTCAGCCTTAGCCAATGGGGTGATGATCAAAAATGTGTTTTTTCCCCCCACCCTTGGGCCACCTAGCCTTCAAGAGGTCTAGCCTTATGGAACAGAACGCGCAGATCTCTTCTTCTAAGATTTTTCTCCAAGTCCCGCTGCAGAGAGAGACGTGGTCTTTCTTGCATCTCCAACAGGTCTCCAAATGTTTGGTAATTTTATCTTCAATAGCAGTTCCCGCTATCTTCCCCCAAACAGATGTTAAGCTGACAGGCCTATAATTTTCTGGATCTCCCCTTCTTAAAAGTGGGAGTTACACTGACCACCTCCTAGTCCTCAACTACAAAGACCGAGTGTAGAGGAAGATTTGAAGGTCCACCGTCTCGGCTTTAGGCTCCTTCATAACCCTTGGGTGGATGTCATTAGGGCCTGGTGATTGATAGTTTTATGCTCCGTTTCTATTTTATCTTACGTTTTATACTGTTTTGCTGTATTTTACTCCATTCTCCCCTTTCTCCAGTTTTTAAGTCTTAATGTTTTTGGTTTTACATGACGGTTGTATTGTCTCTGCTGTGCTTGGTCATTGTTTCTGAGGCTTGGAGGGAGGGGGCTGGTCACTGAACACAATGAAATAATCCGGTGGCTTTGTGCCACGGCAAGCAGAACGAGCGGACGAAGGAATAGCTGGGAAAGTAAGGTGCGTACTTCAGAGAAAGAAACACTCCGCTGTTTTCTAGATTTTAAAGTCCTGAGTGCTTATTTTTTATTTATTTATTTATTTATTGTTAAACTTGTATGCCGCCCATCTCCCCCAACGGGTGACTCTGGGTGGCTCACGATAATAAAAAGGAAAAAACACCAATCCCTCCAACAATGGCTAAAATCCATAAATAATTAAAATAGAAACATACATTAAAAATATCCTAAAACCCCCCTATAAATTTTAGCCCTAAAACCTTCAAGATGCTGGGGGGGGAGCCAACCCCATCACCCCACCAGCCATCTCCACAGATACGAGCCCCCCTCCGGCCCCCAGGCCTTCTGGCAGAGCCAGGATTTAACCCCTTTCCTGAAGGCCATGAGGGAGGGCGCACACCGGACCTCAGGAGGCAAGATGTTCCATAGGGCGGGGGCCATAGCAGAAGAGGCCCTCTGCCTAGACCCCACCCGTCGAAATTCCCTGACCGGTGGGGTCTGCAATCTGCCCCTTCTGCTGGACCGAGTGGGGCGGGCTGAGATGACCGGGGCGAGGCGGTTCCTCAGATAACCTGGTCCTGTGCCATGCAGGGCTTTAAAGGTGATGACCAACACCTTGAATTGGACCCGGAAACAAACTGGCAACCAATGCAGCTCACGCAACAGCGGTGTTATACGTGCCCTCCTAGGGGCATTAAGAACTGTCCGCGCCGCCACATTCTGCACCAGCTGTAGCTTCCAGATACTCTTCAAGGGTAGCCCCACGTAGAGTGCATTACAGTAGTCCAACCCGGAGGTGACCAGGGCATGAGTGACCATGCAGAGGCCCTCCTGATCCAGGAAGGGGCATAACTGCCGCACAACACGAATTCGTGCAAAGGCCCTCCTAGCCACGACTGCCACCTGCTTTTTTTTCTTGCTTACGAGCTCTTCCTATTTAAGGGCACACACTCATTATGGAGTTGGGTTATTCAGAAGTCTGTTGAACAGACAACAGGCACTGAAGTTCCCTTGTGTGCCACAGATCAGTGTTTCGAGCAGTGTTTCTCAACCTTAGCAACTTTAAGATAGGTGGACTTCAACTCCCAGAATTCCCCAGCCAGCATGGCTGGCTGGGGAATTCTGGGAGTTGAAGTCCACCTATCTTAAAGTTGCTAAGGTTGAGAAAACTGGTTCAGAGGCTAGAGCAAGTGACCAATTGCTGTCACTCTATTTATTTGATCCTCTTAAAATCAATCAATCAATCAATCAATCAATCACATCACACAAATTACGGTGGCCATACATTCCTCAGATCAATGTCTATGTTTTTATGAAATACAAGCGTTTGGCTTGTGTGTGTACGTGTGTGTGTGTGTGTCGCTTGCAGGAGTAAACTCTGCAGTAGCGGGTGCTGAATACGGGTGGCTTTTAAGGCAGTTGCCAAAACATCACTTACGCCACTTCCATGTTGAGCAGTTCCAGAAAGGCTGTGAATGTCCCCATTTGGTACAGCAAGAAGTTGTTGTGCCGAGCCCAGTAGAGGACTTCCGCGTCCGTGCCACACTCTCCAAAGACACCTGAAGACACAGCACAGACGAGGAGGGGAGGGAAAAAAAGGAAATGCAAGGTGAAAAATGTCCAGGATAGTTTATAGCAGTACTTCTCAACCGTGGCCACTTTAAGATGTCTGGACTTCAACTCCCAGAATTCCCCAGCCAGCAAGCTGGCTGGGGAATTCTGGGAGTTGAAGTCCAGACATCTTAAAGTGGCCAAGGTTGAGAAACACTGGTTTATAGGATGGTGGACAATGCAGAGAAAGGAAAAAAGATGTTCACCTCTCTCTCTAAGCATGAGAACCCAGGCTACCCCGTGAAGGTGAATGGGGTAAGATTGAAGACAGGCTGAAGGGAGTCTTCACACAACTCTGTTAGGGAATCCTCTCCTACAGGGAGCAGGGAGAGCGAGCAAGGTAGATTCAAAGTCAGAGAAGAAGAGCCAACGCCTCTTCTCATTGCCCTGCTATCAGGAAGGGCCACTTATAGCAGGTTCCCTCCAGATGTTGCTGAGCAACAGCAGCCCAGAGATTGAGAAACCTCCAGCCTTCAGGATGCTGTAAACTACCGTTCCCAGCAGCCACAGCCAGAGAAGCCAAGGGTGAGGGATACTGGGAGCTGTAACTGCATGCCAGCTGGTAGGCTTGTGCATACTGTGTTATGGTGGCTCAGATGTTCAGTTGCTTCCAATGCTTTGGGACCTGATGGGCCTCATTTTACCAGGAGTGTCAGGAGCTCCTCCTTCAAGTTCTTCTAAGCACTTCTTCTTTCATCCATGAGAATCTCCAGCCATCTTCTTTTCTGTTGCTTCCTTTTCAATTGCCTTCCATTTTTCCAAGCAATAGGGTTTCTGTTCCTTCTCCAAGGAAACCTGCGTGCAACCTATCTGAGCTTTAGCATCATTAGAAGTGCTCCCAGTGGTCAGACAGACTAACGAAACTATAAAAGATGAGGAACTCTTCATTCTAGATCTCCTCATTCCCTTTGGTTTCCTGGCCAACCATGAGGAGGATTAGGCGTGTATGGTGTCTCTGTGGCGCGTGTGGGTCTGTGTGTTGAGTATATTCTAATAAAGCCACTGGATTGTTTTCTTTCATCATGCTCCTGGTGCTTAGGTGTGGCCTTCACATGCCACGTTCTGACTTGGCATACGAGCCTCCCAAGGAACGCTTCCAGCCCTCGACATCTGCTGTTACCTTGGGCCAAGTAGAGAACGGCACGCGCCACTTTCAGCCTTCGGTCCCGGCTGACCACCTCCAGCCCGTCCAATAACCGCATCACGTAGGTCTTCTGCTGAGTCAGGTCCAACTCCGACCACCGCTTGCCCTTTGCTGCAGAGAAGGAACGACGGTTGACTTTACTGGTTTAGGGAATTTGCAGGGCCACCCAACTCCATCAACACAACTCTGGGCCGCTTGCAAGAAGCAACCAGGGATAAAAACAACAGTCCACAAGAGACCTAATAAATATAAGTACAGACTTACATTCATGCCCTCTCCTGATGCTAATTTACCCATCTTGGCCCCAACGCTCAGGGAAATAACCACATTTTTAAGGGCTTTCTAAAGCTGTTCGCCAAAAAGTGGCCATTGCTCACAAATGAACCGTCTCTCGCAAAAGGAGAGAGAGGGTTCTGTGGCAGGCCTGGCCTCTGGAATAGCTCCCCCAAGATCCGTGTGGCTCCCCCGATGATGCCCCAAAGGCACCAAACCCCCGGCTGTTCGTCCGGGTCCTGGGGCAGCGGGTGGGGGAGCCCCTGTAAGACTTGGTCGTGCAAAATTGTGTTCCACGTTGCACGCTTTTTTTTGGATGGATATCGTCTGTTTCTGTCTTTCCTCCTGTTTTGACTTTCTAATTATGGGAAACACCCAGAGTCCGTTGGAGTGGGGGTGCTTTTCGAAATATCCGTAAATCAATGAATACTACGGAAGTGAAAAGAGGCCAGCGATAGATGAATGAGAGCAAGAGAACACGATCGTACGGAAGGACTCAAAGAGACATTTCAGGTAATATACAATATTTCACTGCATTACCGAATTAACCCATTTTCTGATTTCATACAAAAAGCCCGTTCAGTTTCTAGATTCCTGCTGTTTTCTTTCTTTCTCCCTTGCATTTCTCCCCCACCCCCCACCCCAGTCAAGGGTGTTGGCAGATACGGTCTTTGCCACCCAGACAAATTCTACACTTCACAGTATCCTGCGGGAATTTCCCCAAATTTTGATCATTCGACAACCTCCCTTTTCGAGCATCCAGGCAAACGGGGTACCTTGAATTTGGAAATCCTCCTCAAAGCACTTCCTGTTCAGGGCAAACTCGGGTCCCTCGGTGTAGCTGTACAGCTCTGTGCAGGAAAGTTTGTTCAGAAAGGGAGAATCAAGATCTGCCCTCCGATTCCACCCGCCTCGCGCTTCTGCCAGCCCGCAGCTGCCCTCCCTGCGAAGGCCTCACCCGAGGCAGCAGCAAAGCCCAGGAACTGGGTTCGAATCCCTGCTCGTTCCCGAACGCCGCTGGCCTTTCTGTCTCCCAACCTCACATCTCTCCCGGGCGCCAGAGCAGAGGCTGAAGTTCTGAGCTCCTGGGCACAGGAAGACAGAAGCTGGCCTTTGCTTGGCAGGTACATTTCCTTGCCAAACAGTCGTTTTGCTCCTTAAAAAGCCAGCAGGGCCTGGGAGCACTTTATCAGTTCTGCTGTTTGGTTTCTCCCGATGCAACACACCCGCCCGCAGAGGACTGCAAACCCGACCTGAGTTTCGGCCAGGTCTGGGTACAGGTGGAAAGCTGGCTGATGACATTGACGGAACTTGCAGAAATGGCAAAGCAGACCAGGTCGGTCAGGGGAAAAACTGATAAAAACCTTTTGGAAAGACTGGAAGCCTGATAAGGGTTTTTTGTTGCTGTTTAGGTGCGATCCATCCCAGAGGGCCAGCATCCTGCGACGCCCTTGCAAGGCGGATTCAGGGCCTTCTGCTCTAGCACGGCGGGGGCGGGGGGGCGCTAAAGTTTCCAAAAGTCACCTAGACCCAAACTGGAGACTATGGCTGGGCTAGTAGTACAGCCGCTTCTAATAAAGATTTCACGTTAATCAAGTTGCCTACTCCCTACACACACACACACACGCAAGCAATGAACACAGCGCTTCTCAGGTTAACTAAATGGACACATCTTGGGGAGGAAGGGAAGGAGGAACAAAGGGGAAGGGTGGGAAAAGGCACTTTTTTGAAATTTCTTTCCTTCTTTCTCTCTTTGCTTTCTTCCCTTTTCCCTCCCTCCCTCCCTCCCTCCCTCCCTCCTTCCTTCCTTCCTTCCTTCCTTCCTTCCTTCCTTCCTTCCTTCCTTCCTTCCTTCCTTCCTTCCTTCCTTCCTTCCTTCCTTTTCCTTCTGTTTCCCTCTCTTCTGAGTCCATTCTGAGCATCTCTGGCAGATGATTCCACTAGCCAATGAATCTTAAACCTACCTTCCTTCCTTCCTTCCTTCCTTCCTTCCTTCCTTCCTTCCTTCCTTCCTTCCTTCCTTCCTTCCTTCCTTCCTTCCTTCCTTCCTTCCTTCCTCCCTCCCTCCCTCCCTCCCTCCCTCCCTCCCTCCCTCCCGCCTCTACCCATGTGAGCCGTGCCCACTACCAAACATATGAGATGCCCCCCCCCGCATACACGTCAGCTGCTTAAAGTGCCTTGCGCGAAGACATTCACAGCAGGCTGAACTGTCAGGTTCAGCCCAAAGAACTCCAAGAGGCAATGCAAATTCAGTTCTGCTGTGTTTATCAGCTACAACCTCCAGACAGAAAATCTCCCCAGATTGAACCCAAGTTCCCAAGCCAGCCAGCCACAACACCGTGAATTCCTTAGGGAGGTGCCAGCCTCATCCTCTTGAACTTCCCACACTCCTGCTGTGGACTAAGAACACGCTTATCTCCCTGAGCCTGGCCTTCATACGTCCATTACACCACATGAACTGACCCTGCGTGGTGACGGGGGGGGGGGCATCAGGCAGGGCCCCGCGGCCCAGGAAAGCAAACTGTATATCCACCGACCACCTCTCAGAGATAGTACGGCCTAGTAGCCAAGCCCAGAGAAGGGCCCATTTTCCACCAGTGGAACGTGGCGGGGGGGCATCAAAGCTGCTGGTGCTCCAGCCAGGTTTCCCAGCAAAGCCCCCGCGGGGGCCCTCGTGCCAAGAGCCTTAAGCGCCTTCCCTCTTCAGCACATCCTCCACCTTGGAGCTGGACGGCGCTTCTTTAGGCCGAGAAGTGAGAGGCATTCCCCACGGATGCGGCAGCCGCCAGACCCCCAGGGAAGCGTTCGAAGCCGAGGGAGCAGAGCCGGAAAGAAAGGACGTAAAATTCTGCCAGAGAATTTGCATCATCCCCAAGACGCTTTAATGCTGGAGAACAGCCTAAACTAGCATTGCTCAATCTTGGCAACTTTAAGATGTGTGGACTTCAGTCCACACATCTTAAAGTTGCCAAGATTGAACAACACGGGCCTTAACTGATGATCGTGACGATGCATCAGGCAACCTATTTATTCAGAGCTTTTCCAGCCTCCTTCTCCCCTCTGTTGATCAAAAAAATAGAAAATACAAAAGATTTCAAATATAAACTTGCCAAGGAGCAAATATAAATAACCCTATCAAGAGCAAAACCATGAGTCGAAGACAGAAAAATAAAAAGGGGGTTGCAGGATGCTAAAACGCCAGAACAGTCCATGTAGAGAATCCTTATGCAGCGACCCAAGAGAGGAAACAAGGTCCAAAAAGTCAAGATGTCAGCCAGAACTGTGCAATGAAAACTCCACCTCTTTTTTACATGTGTCGTATGTCAGGTTCGGTCAGCACGGGGCTTCGGGGAAGCTCGTAGCCAGACCACGCGAACTCCACCGGCGCCAGCTAGCGAGGGAAAGAGGAACTGAAAGCGCCGCTAATTAACGGGCCACCTGCGCCCAGCCAAACAGGAAAACCGCAGCGGAAGTTTTAACTATACACTGATAACGGCGCGAGCCAACAATGAACGGGGCCGCAGGCAGCGAAACAAGATCGCGCGCAGCACAGAACCCTCGGGCTTGCACGTAACGGGGGGGGACCAACCCAAGCCGGAGGGGACTGCCAATCAAGGACAATGGACCCTGACCGAACCTGCCATCATGGACAATCAAGGGGGATTATTGGGGGGCCAATAATCCGCAGCAGCAACGTGATCGCGGGGCGGAAAAAAGCGCGGGAAGGGGGGAATATAACAAGTGATGCAATTGTACCAAGCCAGTCCTGGCTTTGCTTGTGACTACTACGTTACGCATGAGTAAACCTTCTTTGTGAACCACACGTGTCAGGAGAGTTTCTCTGTCGAACGGGGCAAATCTCACATAAAGCCAGGACTCACATTGAGTGCTACCCGGTACACACCGAGGAGCGCTCACCTTTCTTTCCCTGCAGCCAAGACCGGAGAGGAATTGATTAACGGCACCAGGAGATGGCAAGCGATGGGGAAACCGCGTGCCAGCTGGGCTACCAGGAGCCCAGATCCGAAGGCGTGATGGCGGGACCAGTCCGGGGCGAATGGCGCACGGACACAGCCAAGAGGGCGCCAGAGGACGGGTGGTCGTTCGGCGGGGGCAGGAGCCCCAACGGGTCGCCAGCATGGGGGGTCGCGACGAGTAGTGACTCGGAACCCGAGGCCCGAGAGCTTGAGGAACGATTCACCCGACTGGAGGCCAAGATCGAGCAGCGGATGGATGCTGTCCAAGTGATGTTGCAGACCATCTTCCGGCGGGGCAAGGCCCCAGGGGCAGAGTCGCAGGCGAAGAAGGTTGCGCAGATGACTCCAGTCCCTAGCGTGAGGAAGAGGGGACCCACAACCACGGCCAGTTCGCGGGGCGCCAAGCGGGCGCTCAGCAGCGGGACGGAGCCAGAGGGCTTGACGGGACGTGCGGTTCCCGGGAGCAGCGGCGCGGGGTCCGGGAGCCAGGAGCCGGAGGAGAGGCTGGACGGGCTGGAGGGCGACCTCCAGCAGCAGACAACAGCTGTACCGGGCATGCGGGAGGCATGGAGTGGCGGACCCAGGGCCCCGGGTGGGGCAGCCGCAGAGGGCGGCGTGGAGACCAGGCTAGCAGAAGTGGTCAGCCTGACGGGGAGCGCGAAGGGGGGTCGGCGGCCAGCAGAAGCGCCCCGATTCAGGAGCTCAAGGAGCGAGCTCTCGGGGCGCCCCAAGCCACTAACCTATCGCCCTGTGCAGGACAGGCTCCACTCAGAGATCCAGGGGGGAGCACCCAGTAGGGACGACCTGGAGGCTCTAGTGAAGTGGAGCTGGCTGGTGGAGACGGCGGGGGATGCCGGAGACCCGGGGAAGCGAGAGGCGCGAGCCCCGATACCAGCCACAGCGGACCAAAGTGAGGCGGCACCGGAGGCGAGGCGCAGGAGCCGACGGCAGAGGATCGAGGTTGGAAACGCCCGGCAGACTGCAGGGACCTGCTACCGGTGTGGAGGCAAGGGGCATCGGATGGTGCAGTGTCCCTCGAGGCAGGGGGTCTTGGCGAGCTGCACAAAGGACGGGGGCCAGCGATTCCCGGCTATAAGGGACCCCGACCGATCCTGGGAGGAGACAGCAGCTAGTGGAGCGGTGTGCAGCGGAGCCGGCTGGCTCACGAGGAAGCCCGGCTCTGCGAGGAGGGGAGAGCGAGCCAGCGGGAGGCGATGGCCGGCGACGCTGAGGCGCACCCCAGAGCAGCCAACGGAGTGGCAGCATGAGGAAGGGCGGGACAGAAGAAGCTACTCGCCCATGAGGATCAGGGTCCACCTCAAGGGGGTGAGATCAGAAGCAGAGGCGAAAGTCGATGCCTTGCTGGATTCGGGATGCACCCACTGCCTGATCCACCCGGTACTGGCATCCGCGCTGGGGCTCAGCGTGAGGAGACTCAGGAAGCCCCTCGCACTCAGCCAGTTGGATGGATCGACGGCAGGGGGGGAACCGGCGCAGTATCGCACTGAGCCGGTCGGTTTGACAGTGGGGACAAGCCGGGAGGAGCTAGGCTTAGTAGTTGCCCCGGGGGCCGGCCATGCACTAGTGCTGGGGCTGGCATGGCTTACGCGCCAGAACCCGCACATCGATTGGGTGGCCAAGACGATGCGGTTCGGCGGCACCACCGAGCAGACGGGGTCGAGCTGCGGAGGTGGCACGAGAACAGGGGGCCCCACAGAACCCGGCGAGGTGGCGGCTGGGCGACGGCGAGCCGAGGGCTGGCGAGCTGCGGCAGCGGCGGCAATAGAGCCCGGGAAACCAACTGCACACGCGGCGAGGGCGGCGCCGAGGGGGACCGGCAGAGGAGCCGAGGCGGCAAGCGCACGAGAGAGCGTGGCAGCAGAGACGGTGCGATTCGACGGCACCACCGGGGAAGCCGGGTCGAGCCGCGGAGGCGGCGCGGGAGCTGAGGACCCCACGGAGCTAGGCGAGGTGGCGACTGCGCGACGGAGAGCCGAGGGCCGGCAAGCCGCAGCAGCGACAGCAGCGGGGCCCGGGCGACCAACCGCCCGTCAGGCGAATACGAGGACGGCGCCGAGGGCGACCAACAAACGAGAGGGGTCAGAGACTGCCGAGGTGGCGGTGGCATCAACGACGAAGGGCCCCACAGCAACGCAGGGGTCGGCTACAGCAGAGACGGTGGCAGCGGGACCCGAGGGCCCCGTGGCAAAGCAGGCGGCGATCACACTGGCATCAAGAGCGGGGGCAGGAGCAACGTCGGGAGCCGACTGGTCCGCGCCAAGCGTGAGTGAAGCAACCGGCGATAGACCGGGACCTGGCCGCGGCCAGGGGAACCGGGAAGGTTGTAGGACACTGAGGGAGCTGCCGCTCAAATCGACCCAACAAGGACCCAACAAGGACGACCCAGCTGGAGGCGAAAGGCAGAGCCCAACCCCCAAGGGAGAAGCAGGGGAAGGGAGCCGAGCCGGAGCTGAGGCGGCGCTGTGCAGAGGCGAGCGAGGGAGACCCCTGGTTAGTAAACAACAAGGACTCCCTGACGAAACAAGGGACCTGCTGGGAGCACAAGGGGAGGCTCTACGTTCCAGAAGCTTGCCGGGTGGATGTGCTCCGGAGAGGGCACGCCGAGGACACTACGGGACACTGTGGGTTTGTTAGGACTTTCCACCTCCTGCGTGAACAGTTCTGGTGGCCGTCTCTCCGGAGGGATACGAGGGAGTACGTGGCCAGCTGCTCGACGTGCGCAGCGGCGAAGGAAGGGAAGGAGGGGAAGGAGAACCTTCGGGGACCCATCCTATAAGTGACTTAGCCAAGGAAAGGCACACCGTTATGGCAGATGGGGGGGCAACACCCTAGTAGCCCAATTAAGAGGGGGACTTGTCTTCAGGGGGGCGGTATGTCAGGTTCGGTCAGCACGGGGCTTCGGGGAAGCTCATAGCCAGCGAACTCCACCGGCGCCAGCTAGCGGGGAAAAGAGGAACTGAAAGCGCCGCTAATTAACGGGCCACCTGCGCCCAGCCAAACAGGAAAACCGCAGCGGAAGTTTTAACTCTACACTGATAACGGCGCGAGCCAACAATGAACGAGGCCGCAGGCAGCGAAACAAGATCGCAACGCAGCACAGAACCCGCGGGCTTGCACGTAACGGGGAGGGACCAACCCAAGCCGGGGGGGACTGCCCATCATGGACAATCAAGGGGGATTATTGGGGGGCCAATAATCCGCAGCAGCAACGTGATCGCGGGGCGGAAAAAAGCGCGGGAAGGGGGGAATATAACAAGTGATGCAACTGTACCAAGCCAGTCCTGGCTTTGCTTGTGACTACTACGTTACGCATGAGTAAACCTTCTTTGTGAACCACACGTGTCACGAGAGTTTCTCTGTCGAACGGGGCAAATCTCACATCGTACATGTGATGCATGTAAAAAAGGGAGAGAACATCAATCACGCGGTCATGATTGCCATTTGGACTATTTGGTGTTCTGTGGACACCCCAGCTTGTGTGTATATAGTTAGGAAACCGCAGTTTATTAACTGCTTGGATTGCTCTCATGCAAAGGCCAGTTTCGCCTGCAAATACCAAGAACGTAGACAAACACTGAAATGAACATTTATATCGTATATACCAATTGCTCTTCTGCTCTCATAGCAGGCACAGGGAAGGTTGAGAAACCTCACAGAACCCGACGGCTCCAAAACTAAACTGCAAGATTTTACTATCCTAAGAAATTATTCCCCACCTTCCCCCCCCAAAAATCCCCTCTACAATAGCACAGGTGGTTGTACCAAAGGTATTCATTTTTAAAATCGTTCCTCCTACCGAGAGAAGGGCTGGAGAGAATTTGACCTGAATAACTTCCACGGCAAATTCTGGTCCGGCATCCCTCTGTCTATTATTCATGCCGATCATCCTTCCGTTTTTACTGGACGGCAACTCGCTCGTTTTAAAAGGGGACGTCGTTTCTTTGCAAACCAAATGGAAAAGCTGAATTCGTGGTGCCGCGCTCTGAGCGAGACCAGAATCGGGCCACAGTGTGACCCAGCCTATCCCAGCCCTGCGCTCACACACAGCGTTCTTTGCATTTACCCAACACACACACACACCCATACACAAACACACGTATAGAAAGAAACTGTAACTTACTACAAATCTGTGCAGCACATCGTTTTCTCTGCTTCTTTTCCAGCAAGAGTCAAATGCCAATCGGGCTTTACATGAGGGTTATCCTCCCCTCTCCCGTTTTTGCACAGGATGCCCACCGATTGCAAATCTTACGTGTCCACCTCAACGAGGCCCATTTTTCAAAAGAACCATTTTTATTTATTATTTCTGCTACTTGTCATATGAGCATAGGCAGAGGGCTTCCTGCCCCATAATCCATGTCTGGGCCGCCAGCTCCAAGCAAAAAGCTTGGATTTTCTTATCTGGCATCTGCATTTTATTCTTTCCAACACACCAGAAAGTTGGATAGAAATTATGTAGAAGACGGGGAGCCTGTCCATCCACCAGTTAGCAGAAAAGCTCCTCCCAAACTGAAAAGCGCAGAACCAAAGATGTGGTGGAGGGGAGGTGGCGGCAAAGACAGTCCAGATTCCAGAATGGGCCAGATCTGGCTGGGGGGCTGTGAAAAAAAATCTGGAAAATCCCCCCCCCCCCGCCTTCCTTGGGCACTTGGGCAGCGGCTTGGAAAGTTGCTGAATGCTCCACTCTAAGCCCCGCCTCCTGGTCATGTGACCAGAGAGGAGCATAGGCAGCCCACCCCACACTTCCCAGTGCATGTGTACACACACAAACAAACACACAGGCACAACAGCAGAAAGAACCAAAACATACACACCCAAATGCAACACGAATGCACCGCTACGATTAGACTGTCAAAGGCACATCAGCCACGGTGCAGTGAGAATGCAAACCTCTAACGTTTCACAGCAGGGCATAAACTTCTGCAGCTCTTGCCATTCCTGTGTTAGGTTTAAAGCCTGCCTTTCCTCCAGGACCTCAGGCACGGCGTTCATAGCCTCTCCTCCTCCAATGTTATCCCCACAACAACTCTGTGAGGTAGGCTGCACTGAGAGTGAAGAGCTGCCCAAAGTCGCCCAGGGAATTTCTGGGGGGGCTGCAGATTTGGACCTGGGTCTCCCTGATCCTGGTGCCAGTGTCTTAACCCGTTTCCCTTACACAGAGGTAACCCCCCCCCAGACCTGCTTGCAAGTAAATCTGCCTGGAGTTGGGCTGTGGGGGAAGCAGTCTGGAAGCCCTGCTACTTTGCCCCCCTCCCAGAGTCCCTACAGCAAGGGGCTGTGAGACACCATGCTATTGTCCCCCCCCCAGAAGAAAAGGACTTTGCTAGAGGACACCACAACCCTCTCGACAGGCATCATCTTGTTTCCGCCAAGGACAGCTGCCTGATTCCAGGATTAGCCCCCTCCCTGCCCAGCAAGAGGGCAAAGATGACCGTGAACCCATTCTTGACCTCCTGCTCATCTCCTTCTAGGGGTGATTCAGAGATAGACTGCCCCTGTTCCTGGGAGCCTGCAAGCCAAAGCAGCTCCTGTAAGGCCAGGAGAGGCCCAGAGGGATGGGAAGGGTCCTGCCGGAGTCAGCTGCAGGCAAGCGGGCCAGGCCCCGCGGAATTGGAGGACCGACTGCAAGTCTCCCTAGAGTTTGGGAGAGCCTTGGAGCGCCTGTGGGTCTGGGTCTGCCTCCTCCAACCTCTGCCTTGCAGAAGAGCTGGGAGCACCACAACTGGCGGGCAGGACTTTCCTCGCCCTGCTACTTTCAGCCAAGCCTCAATCTCTTCGCTTGCAAAATGCCTGAGCATTTTCTGGCAGCATCAACATCTTTGAAAGATGGTTTCCTTTTGACCTGCATGAAGAACACTGATTCTTCCGCACCTTCTTACCTGCCAGTTCAGCAGCGTGGCTGTCAGCATCTCCGTACTCAAAGTCCAGGTTGGGGCAATCCATGGAGCCCTGCAGAAGAAGGTCCCCCTTAAGTGAGGTAGGCACGCCAGGTGGCAACCTGCATCTTGATCTTGCATGACCCGGTAGAGGAAAGGAGAAATCTAGAGAACGGTTCAGGTCCAGTTATGGCAGCCCAATGCGTCTTCTAAAATGGCATTATGGAGAAGCCAGTACGGGAACCAAATTCTGATGGATCCGTCTACCATTTACATGTGATGCAGCAGCCCACCAGCCACAGCTGGAAATGCCTGTCACCAATCATTACCTTTCCCCCCTTAGCAAGATAATGGAGTATTCTTGAGCCTCCTGTGACATCAGAGCATCTCAGCCAATCGCTGAGCACAAGAGCTGTGACAGCCAGGGTTTAATCACACAGCCACCCCAAGGCAAGGAGCCAAGTGTGAAATCCCCGGACAATCCATGAAACGTCTTGTCACCAACCACCACGAGTCCTCCTAACCTCCCCATCTGATTATTGCCAGAAAAAAAAGGAGGAGGTGCGGAGAATGTATTCTGAGATAAGCATGATCTCAGTGTAAAAGTTCAGTCAGCTCAGGATCTGGGGCTTGCCTTCAAGGAGGGAACAGCATGGACCTAGGGATCCAGAAGTTCTCTGATCTCTTCCTTTCCTTCTAGCTGAGGAATGAGTGGATGAAGCCCAGTGTGCCTGAACATTCAAACCCACAGTGGTTTCGAACTACTGCCTGGCACTATGTTCCCCACCTCCAGCTAAGCTGGGGCTACCAATCTCAGAGTTCCCAGCCAACCTGGCCAAGGAGCTGGAGGGAGGGAAAGGGGTGGGGGGTTATGAGGCTGACACAAAGCCAGAAGCAGCTCGAGTCCCTGAAACGCCCCAAGTCTGGGCAAGACAGAATGTAGCATTATCCTTATTCTAAAATTAATAATAGGACACAATTCAAGGCAAGTGTGCAATTGGATCCTAAATGTGCAAACAAGCTCAATGAAGCTTGCTTCTAAGAAATGTGCAAAGGAGAATAACTCCAGGATATACCGGTCACAACTCCTGCAGGGTTTCACTGATTTGGGGACCAGCCATTTATCAGCAAATTCTTCATCTACCCACAAGACCTATGAAACTTCTCCCAACCTTTCGGTGATGCTCACTGGTCCTGCTTTGACCTACATCAGATGTGGCCTCCTTAGAGATGAGTCAACACTTGGGGGGGGGGAATCTGAAGTGCTGAAAGCTTTGGAGTATTAAAAGAGGAAACAATTAATAGACCACATCAGCCATAATTCACCCAACAGGTTCAGAGCTGAGGAGGCAACTCTAGGAATAGCCACAATTAGATGCGGGAGTTACACGGTGGGGTGTTTGGTTTGAGCATTCATCTAAACCAGACTTTCCAGACCTGGTGCCTCCCAAAGAGGTCAGACTTGAACTACCATAATCCCCAGCCAGGCTGGCTGCGAGCTTTCAGATCTGAGATCTGAAGGGTTAGCAGAATCTGAATTAATCTTAGCAGAACTAGAATTAAAACAATAATGGGGAGAACTGTTAACAGATTCAATTCTACCAGTTTAGAGCAGGCTATTTAAAAGTGTGGTGTAATTGGCAACACAGTCCCCAACACACACACACACACACACACACACACAACACACGGAAGTGCAGAGTCTGGAGCAGAAATCTCCATTTCTAATGCCTCCTTTGGGGATTGTTCAGGGTTTGGGGGAAAACTCTTCTCCAGAAACCTCCAGCAAATTCGTGGCCTCTCCATCTCTCAAGGTTTTCCAGAAGGGCCTGGACAGCCCCCTCTCACAGATGTTTGAATAGGTTTTCCTGCACATTGCAGTGGGTTGGGCTAGATGACCCTCAGGGTCCCTTTCAACTGTACAATTCTCTGATTTCCCAATTCTTTTCAGGGAGTTTTGCACAGGAAGAAGCCCCTAGAAAACAGATTACGCTGTGCTCTAACAAACACATCTAGGAGTGCTTAAATGTGAATGCTAATCTTGACTTCTCCTCCATTGTAATTTTTTTTCCAGCTGGTTCTGACAATGTGGGCAACTCTGCAGAATTTCCTGCTATTTTCATCACCGTTAATGGCAAGATGTATAATTAGTAAACCGAGAGAGATTTGCCTTAACCTCCAACTGCTTCAACTCAGCATCCTGGGGAGCTCCTGGCAGTTACACCCCACCCCTGTTCCCCTGCGCTGTTTAAAATCAATGGAGGCCACTTCACCAGTTCTTTCCCTCGATGGCATCCTGCGTAATTGACACACCAGCTTTCCCCAACTTGGTCGCCTCTAAAGGGGCTGGACCACAACTCCCACCCTTCTCAGCCAGCCTGCACCTATGCTCACTGGGGTAGCACCTGAAAAGGGACAGGCTGGCTTCAGTCCACTTTCTGTGGCTGACTCTTCCCTCACTAAGATTTTGCTAAGATCGCTGAGGTCTGTAAACATGTTTTGAATTTATAAAACAATGAACGTGTGGGATCTAAAGTATGAGTTACTCAGGAAGCCCGTGGATGCCCTGCCAAGACAGCCGTTCATCCAACTGGGAAGAGCTCCTGGTTTAAGCTATGGAGGAATTCCAGATGTCTCCCAACATCTCACAGCTTTCTTCCAGACTTCAAAGCTCAGTTCATGGGAAATAGAGGGGTGGCCCCAGTTCCTGTCCTAGATAGTCCGCACCCTTCCCGAGGCATGGTGGAAGAGCACAGCTGGTGGCAACCACAGCTGGCTATTGAGGATGACCCAAATCTGTGGTCCCTTATGGTAAAGAGCCTCAGAATCATCTTCTCCAACTTGGCATCCTTCAAATAAGTGGGGACTACAGTTCCCAGCCAGCATGGACCCTGGCAAGTTCAATACATCTGGAAGGTGCCAGGTTGGGGCAGGCCATTAAAAACCATTTTACGCTAGTCCTTAAGGTCCACTTAGTCCAGTGTTCTTTGAGAGAAGCTCAGTGGTCTACCAGAAGTTGGCCAGAAGTTCCTTCTCATGTTTATTGTATTTGTGTGGGAATTTCAGCACCACTAGATCCAGTATACGTCGATTGCCTTTGCGTTCATTTCAAAGTGGTTTCAGGTCCTGTTATTGAGCAGAAGCACCCGTGATCAACTTGGAAGACCGTCTGTGCTGGGAACCAGACAGGTGGAAGGTACTCTGGCAACTCTTCTGAACTCCTCTGGGAAAGGCAATGTAATCCATTCTGCAGGGATGGGCCACAGAGGCATTGCTTTAGGATGGCCCCCATCCTTCCAGGAGGGGCAGTTGTCAGACTCAGTGCCACACGCTCCTCTCACCGGCTGGCTAAGCAGCCGATCAAGGAACAGGGTGCCACCCTCAAGTTGCACTTCACACTTCTTCCTGGATTTAATGCTGAACCCAGATGCTCAAGTCTGGGCGAAGTTCAGGATGATCCTACTTCTTGAAATCTGGATTAGGGCAAAATCCCACATGCCTTACAGAGCTTCTGAACAAAGCTTTATCACGACAGCATCCTGGCCAGTTGATCTCCCCCTCCCCTTTTCTCCTTGTGTTCTACTGTTTTCTCTTTTTTCCTCTAACCCCAGAAACCTTCGGGCTGATATCATCAGAAGCCCACTGTCCAGAACCATCTTGCAAGCTCTCATTCATACCATGCTCATATGCTCCATCTGGGGCAGTCCTGAAGAGGGTGTGAAACCTCAGATTTGACTGGAGCTGGTAACAGCAACATTCCCCAACCCTACAGATATGCTGAGTTTCAACAGCCCAAGATCCCGAGCCCACATTTGGAAGGCAACCACGCTGGGAAGACTCAGACATACCAAGCGTGGATTTGCTTGACCCAATGGCTTCACCTGTCCATTTCTAGGCACCAGATAAATCGGCGGTTATGACCTAGAAGCTCCATACAGCTTGAGGCCAAGTTCTTGGGAAGACTACATTTTCCCATAAAAGTCAGCTTGAGGTTCAAGATCCTTGGGAGGGGCTTTTTTTTCAGTCCCACCACCACCAGAGGATGGAGAAGTAGGCAATGGACCTGTTAATTCTACTCTCTCCTGGATGACCTTCTGACCCAAGGAAGGGCTCCTTGAACAACAAACCCTACAGTATTTGTCTTAAGACTCTGTCATTAAATCAACGTGGGTCAATTCTACATTTTATTGCCTGTTCAATTATTGTTGTTCCCCGGGGTTCCACCAGTAGATGGAATCTGTACTGGTGGAAAAGTGGGACAGAAACCTGAGCAAGGAACAAATTCCAGGAATATCTTTAACTAGCTGTGTGGGTAGGCAGACCCCTACGTGTAGAGTTCAAAAGCCAAGGGTCCCAATAGATTCAGAAGTCTGAGGGTCATCAGAAGCCCGTGAGATGCTGAGAAGACATGGTCTCAGTCCCCTCCGATCATACTAGTTGTGAGCTATGGGGACTGGACTCCATCACGCCTGGGGGACTCCTCCCTCAGGAAAGCTATCTTAGAAGACCACCCCCTAAAACTTTTGCAATGCAGAGGAGCGCTCACTTGGAGGCCGGCGGCAGCCCTTCCCTTCACTGCCAGAAATGTCCTCCAGGAGCAGAGAAGCAGGGAAGGGGGCTTCTCTGCTGACCCACCGCTCAGCCAGCAGGCTGACCTCTCGAGGCCTGTGCCCCGTCGTCGCCAGGGTTGCAGGACGATCTTTACCAGCCTGGCGTAGCGCCTTTGCCGAATGGGTAGCTCACCCTCCCCTGGCAAAATACTAAAAACTCCAGAGCGAATTAATCAGCGGGGGACATTTTTTCCCTCCTGCTTCTGCAGCAGCCGCAGGCGTTTGCCCAGGAGCGGCGGGAGGAAGGTCCTGGCACTGGGGAGGGCACCCCTGGCAGGTGCCGCGGGAGACAGGCAGAGATGCCCGGACGCTTCCAATGCACTCGTCTGCACGGAGCCGCCTAGGCACAGCGGGGAGGGCGCAGCCCATAAAGGGCAGGCAGCGGAGCAGAAATGCCAGCGGGGCTGCAGCTCCGCCGGGCGCTCGCCAGCCTCCTACGCCCCCTGGGCGTGCTGCAGACAGGGTCCCTTTGCCATCTGGGGAAGAGCTACGTCTCCCGAAGACCCCCCCCCAAGAAGCCTGGCTCGTCCGAGGCGTGCACAGGGGGAGGGCAGCGAAGATGCCCCCCCCGCGTGGCTTCCCCGCAACTCTCACTTTGGCTTTGAGGGGGCTTCGCTCAGCCAGGCGCCCCAGCCCGCCCCAGCCCGCCCCGCTCCGCCGCACGCCTCGCTGGCCGCCCTCCCCTCCCCTCCCCTCCGACCCCCAGCGACGCAGGCTTCCTCTCCCGGGCGCCCAGCCCCCCTCCGGCCCCAGCCCCTCCTCTCTGCCAGGTCGGCTCCCCAGTTCCCCCCGCCCCCCCGCCGCGCCGGCCCCGCCACCTCCGCTTCCTTCCGCGCGCTGGCGAGCAGCCCCCTGCCCGGCGCTCCGCCGCCCTCCTCCATGCGCCCGGCCGAGACACGTGGGGGCAGCGCGGCGCTCCCTGCCCGGCCCTGGCGCCCCGCCCACCGCGCCCCCGATTGGCCGCCCGCCGCCCGTGGGCGGCCCCCGGCGCGCACACCCCCTCGCGGCGATTGGCCGGGGCGGGGAGGGAGGCCCCGCGGGAGATCTGTAACCAGGGCGGCCGAGGAAAGGGGCGGGGCGCGCTGCTCCGGCCGGCTCGGCGCCCGTGCGCGGCGCGGGCGCCTCTGAGCGCGTGCAGAGTGACGGGCCGGCGCGGCGGCCTCCGGTGCGCGGCGAGGCCCATCGCCCGCAGCCGGCGCGGCCCGACAGCCACCCCGGAAGGCCGGCCGAGATGAGCCCGCGCCCGCGGCGCCTCTCCGGGCGTGGCTCCGGTCTCCAGCCCGGCCGGGAAGCCCCGCTGCCCGCCCCCACACCGGCCCCGGCGCCCGGCGCCCGGCTTCCCGCGCCCTCCGGCCCCGGCGGACCCCCTGCCCCATCCTCCGCAGCCCCCGCGGGAGGTCCCGGGCGATGCCCGCAGGACC
This sequence comes from Python bivittatus, assembly GCF_059951505.1. Lineage (NCBI taxonomy): Eukaryota > Metazoa > Chordata > Lepidosauria > Squamata > Pythonidae > Python > Python bivittatus. Next base: position 62,179,790 of record NW_028277058.1, read on the forward strand.
GCGGTGGGCGCGGCTGGCCAGGGCAGGGAGCCGCCGACCCGGCCGCGGTGGGCTCGCGGGCCCCGGGCATTAGTGCGACCCGGCGCTTCTGGCTCCGCGGGCAGCGGGGGCGGCCCCGGGCCGACCCTCCTCGTCCTCCCCGGGCGGGGGCGCCGGGCGGGCCGCCTCCAGTAATAAGAAACCGATGACGGAGAGTCGGAGCGGGAGTCTGCTCATCGCCGCCTGAGGGGGATCAGGGATCGATCAGCCTCCTGAGCATGTTCGGCCTGAAGTTCAGTGGGGATTTTGGGGGGATGTTTAGACAAGGGTGTGAAATATTCTGTAACATCTTAACGAGACACTGGAGCGTACTTTATATCCACGGTTTACCCGCCGCTACTTTATTATCTGTCTGCCATTTCTTACTTTCTTACAACCATTTTCCTTTTACTACGTTCGTTCAAAGGTACGTACTTAGAACAACAAAAATGCTGCAGTTAATGAGTGAGTTAATCGGCGCAGGTAGACATGTATGGTGTTTAAACTGAGGAAGGAGGGAAGCAGCCCATCCAGTCCTCCGCGCCAAGCTGGGTGGATCTTGCTAATTTGCAGGTGGCTTCGAAGGAGGAGCCTGAAGGTGGGTGGCGGGTGGGAGCGTGGGCATAAGACGCCTGCGGGTGCTGGCCGCTTCACCCCATCAGCACCCCAAGGAAGGAAAGCGGCACTTGCTGCACAAGCTATTTTTAAACCGGCATCTGAGAAAGTTGATTGACCGCGTTGGGGGGACTTCTGTACGGAAAGAATGCACCGCGTGCAAAAACCGCGTTTTGAACATGCATTCAAGACTGCGTGTTTTAAAAGGCTCAGTTGGGAGCAGCGTCAAACTGGCCTTGCCTAATCGTGAAACAGCTAAGCATAGTAAAGGCCTAGCTGACGGACGGACGGACGGACGGGAGACCACTAGGAAACCTTAGGAGATGTAGGGCAGGCTTGAAAAAAACATTCAAGAAGAAGGCCATCTCAAGCCTAAGAAAACGACACGAATGTCCGTGAAAATCCCTAGCAGCTAAGCTTCGCTCTGGGGAGGCTTTTATCTTTGCCTCGCTTTCAAATATGAGAGCTAACTTTTACTTTTTGGGCTACAGTGGCCCCAGGTCCAACGTTAGGCTCAAGCTTCTGTAAAAATTTTGAAGAATAAACTGCTGCCATTGCTCCAACATGCTCCAAAGTGCTCCAGCATGCTCTGTCGGAGTGGTCTCCTATTCTAAACAGTGCATGCCGGTCTCTTTCAGGGCAAAGCAGCATTGACCAAGGAGGAAATAGAAACGGGGGGCTTGCACGAAAAGCCCCCCTCCTGGGATCAAGGCTTGCCCGACCAGAAAAATAGTAACGGTGCTGTGCACGCTGCTGCGGCTGCAGCGGGCCCATTGGCACCTGGGCCCTCCGGGTGGTGACGGAGACCTCACCCTCTTGCGGCCTTGGCACAGGAGCTTCCGGCAGTGTGACCGTGCCCCTTCCCACCCAGGATTGCTTTGGCACCCTCCTCGGCTGGCACTCGCTTCAGCCCCCCAAGATTTTCTCTGCAGCATCCTTGAGATTTGCCCTTGGCCAAGAAGCAGAGCGATAAGGGCCGAGAGGGAGGGGGAAGAGGGACTTGCACGCCCGTGGTTTGTCAGAGCTCTGGGAAGATAACATCGTGGCCGTAGATTATACAAAATGTGTGTGTCAAGATGTAGTTTTAGAGCAAGAGGTTAAGATTCATTTACCTCTGCTGTGTAAGAAGCCGTAAGTTACTTTTTGTATTTTTTTCCTCTTTTCTCTATTTCCACCACCTTTGCTTTCTCTTTCTCTTTCTGTTTCTAACTTTCTTGCTTTCTACTTTTCTTGATTATTAGTTCTTGTTTGCTTTTATCCTTATGCTTTTTATAACTGAATAAAGTTCTTATTAAAAAAATGGAATGACTCTCAAGCTTCTGGGAGAAAAAAAGGATAACCTCGTGGTCATTTATTAATATAGTTTTCTACACCTGGTTCTCTTTGTTCTAGGCCATGCAAATCTGGGACTTTTCAGCCAAAAGCCGTAAGCGCAGCTGAAGGCTGCAGCCAGAGGGGTTCCCAACTCCCCAAACGCACGATGGCACCTCTGCACCTGCCCGCAGTTTAAACCCGCCAACCCGGCCTGCCCATATCCCTGGAAAAGTCCCAGCTCCCTTTCTGTGCAAAGGAGCAAGGGCCCCAGGATCCCCCCATTAGCAGGAAGCCGAGGCCCTCGCTTATAAAAGCCACAGGATAAACTCAGCTCTCCTTGTCCTTTAAAAAGGAGTTTTCGTTCTGATGGCCTTTCTAGAAACACACACAAGATGCCGTTCGATCCTGAGCACGTCGAGGTTCCCGCGCGGTCTGTCACCCCATAGCAGCCCTGGAGGAATCCAATTCCAAGGTTAGGGATCTTCTGAAAAAAAGTTGTGGGTCTTTCGCCCACTTAAAGCCAACTTCCTTCAACGGCAGTTTTGGAACAGGAAGGACTATTCAGTTAATAGCCAAATAATTTCCTTGTTTCTGAAAGGTGTTCATCGCTTGGCATAAATAACTCAAGTCTGCTTCCTACGAGGGCAGGAGAGATATCTCCTGAATTGGCCACTGAAGGCGAGCATTGGGTAGTTTCTGCCTCAATTCAAGGATATCAGGGAAATTTCAATAACGTTCCTGCAAAGTTCGGTCTGGATTTAACAAGATTTTATTTGTATTCTTGTGATTACAGAGTCTTTATTGCTTGTCTAATACAATCACTCAGACAGTAATATTTAAAACTTCTTTTGAAAATAGCATACTCATACTTTCTAAAAATTCCCTTATTGGAGAGTTACGACGTGATTTTTTTATTTCCTTGGTTTTGAGGTTTCAAACATAATTTGTTTTTCCTCATGAAGCTTTTTCTCTCTTTCTTGTTTTGCTGGTATTTTATTTCCTTTCATAATTTAAAAACAGTCACATTAGAAAACAAAACATTACACCATTTCAGTTTAGAGATGATCAGAGCACGGCAGTTCCAGATCGATTAGGAAAAGCTGAGCAAGCAAAAGGAACTTACAGATTTAAAAAATGCAAAGAGAGTGTTTTTGAAATTGGAGGGGCAAAATATTGTGCAAGGTCTTTTGTTCCTCCCGTCCAGCTACATCAGCGGTAAAAGCGGCTAGCGCAAACCAGTTTACAGAGGAGACCACCACTGCCAGCTAATGATGCGGCTTGCAGTGGGAAGAGGATCTGTTCCCTTACAGCAGTTTTCTTCAAACTCAGCAACTTGAAGATGAGTGGACTTCAACTCCCAGAATTCCCCAGCCAGCCTTGCTGGCTGGGGAATTCTGGGAGTTGAAGTCCACACCTCTTAAAGTTGCCGAGATCGGAAAAAACTGCCTTACGGTCCCTCCCTCTCTCACTTTCAATCCCATTTTTAGGCGACACCATTTTACAAAGTGGGCAAAATGGGCCAATTCTCTTGTGAGGGGGAAGGATCAGACTCGGCCCCCCTTCCCCACAACGGTGGAGCTCCAGCAGTGGGACTTCACAGGACAGTGTTTCTCCACCGAATCACAGCTAAGCCAGAAGCGGCACGTTTGGCCCGAGGGATCTGGGTGGCCTTTCCTCTTCCTGATGGCTATTTTCCCCAACCTGATGCCCTCCGGCCACATGCGGGGCTACAGTGCCGTTATCTGGCTGGGCAGAAGGGAATCCATCCCCTGGAAACTTCTAGGCATCCTTCCTGAGGCCTGTGGGCTGTTCCTGCGTCTAAAGATGTCAGCTGAAATGCACGGGAAAATGCTTCCTGCTCAGAAGATGCCCCCCGTCCCAATACAGCTGATGAGCAAACGGGTGGCATCTTGGACTCCATGAAGCAGTCCCAGAAAAATACTGTATTTTTGGCGGTGGGGGGGAGGCTAAAGATCAGCCCCATTAGAAGACAGCCCAAGCCTCCCTCTTCTCCCAGGGCCTCCTGTCTGAGTGGGCTCCCCAAACCCAGTTTATCAAGCGGAGCAGAGCAGAGCCCAGGGCCAGCAAAGGGCCACCTCTCTGCAGAAGAAGCTGAACCTCCCTGATCTTGGAGAGAGGACAACCCAGGGGGGTCAAGTTGGCAGCAGCCCTGAAGGCTTTCACAAGCCATGGGAAGAGGGGCCCTCCTCCTGGGGAGAGAACGGCTGGCGGGGTGGGCGGATGGAGGGACCTGCTGCACGGAGGGCGCTGGGGCTGCTGCAGGAGCCCTGAGCTTGACGAGGCCCTCTGCAGACCACCCCTGTGGGAAGGGAAGAGGTGGCTTTGCCGCCCCCCCAATTTCAGAGGCAGCCTTGCACAAATCTAATCCTGGGCCCCGAAGGAAAGAACAGGCTTTCCGAGGAAGCCCACTGCCGGTCCAGAGGATCCATCCTCAGATCTCACTCCAGAGGGCTGAAAAGTGCCTTCTCTGCCAGCGGAGACCGGCTCAAGCACAGGAGAGCTAGCCTGTCTTACTACGGCCTGCCAGGCTTCACGGCCTAGGACGGGGTGATTTGGCTACCGCAGAATAAATGGGGAAGGGCTAACTGGGAGGGGCGGGAGTGTGTGCGTGAGAGATCATGGGGGACCGAGAGGCCCCGTGCTTCAGGCTTGCACCGCATCCCACGCTCCGCATGGCTGGAGTCGAGGGTTACCTGTAAGGTGGGGAGGGGGCAACGCATTCTCACGCTTCCTCTGCAGGGGAGCAGATCAACCGTTTTGCGACTCACAACGCCTCCCTGGGGCTCAGCTGCAGCCCCTGCCCTGTGCCCTGAAGCCCTGCCTGGTGTGCTCAGAAAGGGAGGCCTCTGGGCAACGCCCCCTCCAACTGCAGAAAATTATACCCTGCAAAATCAAGAATCGGCACGATTCCTCTTCTGCGCCTCACCGAAGGGTCCGAAGGAGAACCACCCCTGGCCTCGGCCCCCAAACGCACAACTGCGTCTTCCTACGGAGTCCGCGACTGGCGTTGAAACCTTCAGGGGGCTGTTGGGGATTTGCAGTGGGCGAGGGCGACCGTTGCACACCTCAACTCTTCCCACCGCCACAACCTCCTGAAACAGCGGAGCCCAGCTGAAGGGATCAAGAGCCTCTCCTCCTCCTCTGCATAGCTGTCTGGCGCCGGCCTTTGGCCAAAACTCAGCTGGAGCCTCTGGGGAGGCCGGACTGTGCCAGAGACGATCTTCTCTCCTGGCGGACGGGCCTTCTGGAGTGGAGGGGGGACAGACACAGTCGTCCAATGCCGAATATTCACGCAGTTTTGAAAATCTGACCTGACAAATCCAGGATTATTTCTAAACAAATCAAGAGCAGGACAGGGCAGCACAGAAATAAAAAACCAGATGAAAGAAGCATCTTGCTTGGATGCCGAGTCTGGGGGGCTCAAACTGAAAAAGCATAATTTCGTAATACCTGTATTCCGGGACACCTTTTCTCTTTCTAGTTTCCATGATTCTGTACAAGCCGCCCCCCTCTAACTTCTGAAATCTTCTCCCCAGCGGTTGCTTAGCAGGTAGAAGGAAATGCCTTGAGGCACCTGGACTGTGGGCCCAAGAAGGAGGGCAACCCTTAGTTCCTCATGCTGGCACAGCAACGTCCTTGAGCAGCGAGGGTGGCTCCCTACTTCCAGGCAAGGAGGCAGCACCTGGGCAATCTAGCGGCATGAGACAGATCAAAAGAGGAGGGCAAAAGACGGGCATCTCGCGCAGGAGCTGCGCCCGCTGCTTCCCGTGTGGCATCTTTGGAAACCCAGAGGAACAAAAGGCTTCCGTCTTAGACCTGCGTTAGTAGAACCCACAGAAACCCCGTGAGAAAAAGGAAACATGGATATTGTAGCTTTGGGCAACGAATATGCAGGACCCGAACAGAGGCCGATCACAAAGGTCTGAGGATTAAATCTCTGTGTCTTCCCTTAGCCAGGCCTAAAAATCTAGAACACTGAAAAGCCAAGGAGGATCCCGCCAAGCAGAAATTTGCTGCGCTGTTCCACACTCCCACGTACGGGGTGAATTTACACGTTTTTCTTCCAGGGAGCTGCTCACATGCAAGTTGCTTGTCTGCGGAGTAACACGATGAGTAAGTGATGCTCCAACCCCAGAGAATCCGGTTGGGAGATCGCTTTGGTAGGCTCGGAAAGGGGGGGGGCGGTCCTACCCGGCCCAGAAGCGCTGACGGAGGGCTTAGCAAAAGCGATGCCTGCTGGAAGATGCTGGCAGGATGGCGCTCTGCTCCAGCAAAGGGGGGGCAGTTATCCAGCTGTCCCCTCGCCCAGGCAGATAGATTACAAACAGGTTTCTAACAGGAAGTCTACAACTGCCTTAGAGGGAGTGGGAGGGTTTCCATTTCGAAATGGTGGGGCAGCCCCTCATTTCCACAGAAATATGCAGCCGCTTCATATGGCTGGGGGAGGCATCACGCTGTCGTGACTTGAAAATGTGAGTGGGGTGGAGGAAGCCAAGGACAAAGGCCGCCTTGGACCCTGGCTCCCCACACCCTCTGGCTGCTTCCCCCAGACCCACCGCCGTCTGTTGGGTTAAACGTAACAGTGAGAACAGGTTGGCCAAACCCCTTCCCCCTCCCCCACCCCCCAAAACTGGTCCATTATCTCAGAGTCACAAGGCAGTTTTAAAAAACACCACCGGGGCAGAGGCCGCAAGTACGGTATTCTAGTTTAATAAATAAATAACCTAACACACTGTGCACTAGGGCAGCCTGGCTCTGGGTTCAGAAGCTTGTACTGGTTCGTCCTGCAAGGCAGCCGGAGGGTCTTGGGGTCCGGTCCTCCCCTCCCTTCCAGCGGCAGCCACAGGAGATTAATACCTGTTGGTCAAAAGAAGGGCGGAACGAACCGGTGAACAAGGATACCTTCCGAGAAGCATTTGTGGGGAGGGGGAGGGCTGGTCACGGGGAGGGGGGAGTGCAGGGGAAAAGCACCCCGCAGGCTGTGCGTCTGGACGTTTTCAAAAAATCAAACGTTGGTAAAAGGGAAGTACCTGTAATAGTTTGGTTTAAAAGGCCCGTTTTTGTTTAGCCCCAAGTATTTTGCTTGCTCATCGGTCAGTTCCGTCAGGTGCGCATCAAAGGTGGGGAGGTGAAGACTTGCCACGTATTCATCTACAAGAGGGGAAGGGGGCCTGTGAGACCGCGGGCTGCAGCCTAATCCCAAACCAAACTCCTGGGGACACCCCCCCGACCCCCACCCCACACACACACGAGGCTCACCCTACCAGTCCAAGAGCAGATCCAGGCAGCCTCCCCCAGCCAGACACCTGGGATCTGCAAGGTGGGAACGAGCCCTCGGAGGGAAGGCTGGCATCCTGTCCTTGCCCGCCTTCGTGGGACTCCGGCCTTCGGGCAATGTGCAAACCCAGCCGCGGTGGGTAGCAAATGTGGGCAGAGGCTGAGCCCCCCAGGCAGCCCTTCAAAAACCCTTCCTCTGCTTCAGATGGAACAGCTGGTTCAGTTTTCTACGACAAGTCACGCCTCCCTCCCTTCGGCCTCCAGAGAACAGAGCCCAAGACCTCCACCTCAGCGCTTTCTCAGGGGAAGGGGCCGCCCGGTGCCCGTCTTCCCACTGCCCAAAGGGCTGGCGTGCGGAGGCTTACCCATTTTCTTCGGCAGCAGGTACACGTCCTGCTTGTAACGGCCCTCGGGGGCGTTGTAGAGCTCGATCAAGGCCAGCGCCTGGAAGAAGAACTTTTGTGAGGCCCAGCCGTGGGTGACACCCGCCCACCTCTGTGCCCGCAAGACCCACCACAAGGGTTCTGTTAATAGAAACAGGATGGGAAAGACCCAGAGGCTCAGCCCCAGCTGGATCTCACCCGCCTCGACGTTTGGAACAGAGGAGGGCCTGAATGTAAAACCCTGAAGGCGGCCAGGCCCATCAGCAATCTGGCATGCTCCAGATGTACCGGACTTGGACTCCTACGCTGACAGCTGGCCCAGGAGCTGCCGTTCCTCCCCCTCTGCCCCATCTGTTCCACTCAGCATCCTGGAAAACTGTGGAGCCCCTCTTTAGCCTGGGGCACGTGCGCAGGGCAGATCCTTCCAAATGTGCAGAGAAGGGCAGGACCCTCTTTCTGCCGGCGGTACAGAACTAAGAACCCCTCCTTCCAAGACAGCCATTAGAAGGTGCACATCCAACAACACTGGGCACACTTTTCCGGTTGATGAAGTCAAACAGAAACACAGCTGCCACGGCCCTGGGTCACCCTGCTAAGAGCTGGCACAGACAGCAAAGGCTGCTTAAGCGGGTGCCCCCTGGACGCCAGGAGAATGTTCTTCACGCTCTCAACCACAATCAACCCCCAATTGTTCAGGGTGCTAAAATCCAACAACACTCCAAAAGGATTCCTCAGGAGTAACCAAAGGGCAGACGAGGAAGTGGGATGTGATGCACAAGGGAGAAAAAACATTCTTCCCCCCCAGGGCTGGGTTCTCAGTTGTGTGAGGGAGTGCGCTTTAGGACCACGCTGGAAAACACTCTGCCCTGGCAAGTAATGCGTCACGGGCATATTCCGTCTTGGAATTGCTGGGGAAGGGGCCGAAAAGAAACAGGCAGCTGTCCTGTCAGGTTTCTCCTACACAGAAGCCACATCTGGAATGCCACTGCACTTCTGGTTCTCCAAAAATACTGACGTCAGGGAAGGGAAAAGCCACTTGTACAATCAGGGGTCAGGAGGGCCTCTCTTACGGAGGAGCCCGAATGAACTGGCCTTTATAGAGAGAAAAGACCTTAATAATATGAGGCAATTTTGCAATAGATGTCGGATGAACAAATTGTAAGAAGCATCAGTAGCTTGCAGAGCCCAGAGCCCAGTGCTGTGTGATGCAGAAAGACCCCCCACCACCACATTCGCAGAGGAGAGAAAAAAGCCCGATCAGCAAGGCCGCTAAACAGGCACAATCATCAGGCAGCCTTTCCTGGAATGCAAATGCCCCCCACCCCCAGGATCTTACTCTGGAATGCCATCGGGGGCGACAGTCCTCCAGGTAAATGGTTTTTAAATGCCCAAAATACCAGCTGTTGGGAAGCCACAGGGCACAAGACCAGGGTCCTCCTTGGGGGTTCCCCAGGGCACCTGTTGGCCCCTCTGGGACATGGAGGGCTGGGCCAGACGGGACCTCGACCTGATCCAGCGTCAGGGCCCTTTTCTGTTCTTCTTCTGCTTCAAACTGGGACTCCCTTGTCCGCTAGAGGTGAACTAGGTCTGCCAAGTAACACGAGAATGGCAAGAATGGCATCCAACCCACAAGGGCAGCCAGATCGCCAAGGGGCAGAACTAGCCTCCCCGTCTCACTCACCTGGGTAGTGGCTGTGATGGAGAGCACGAAGGTTGGCACTGTGGAACAGCTGAGATTCAAGAGGCGTCCCTGAAAGGAGGAGGAACACTGTCCAGTCCCCAGATTGACCCCCAAACGAGCCCTCAGGAAGAGATCCTCTTCAGAATCAGAGTGACCCACGGGAGCCTGTCCCCCCAGCCGAGCCACGGTGCCCCCTCCACTCTTCCAGGCCGCAGTGAGGCTCACTTACTTCAGCCAGCAAGACAATTCTCTTCCCGTCCGGCCAAATGACGTGGTCAACCTGAGACCTCACCCGTTCCCAGGTCAGCTCTGGGGTCCGCAAGCTGGCCTAGAAGACAGGATTGGGAGGTTTCAAAGCATCCTGGACCACGCAGCGTCGCAGAACAGCACCAGCCAAACGTTCATAGCCCGGCCTGAATGAAGTCCGTTCAATACCTTTTCCAGGCTGACCAAACTTTTTAGGGCAGTGTTTCTCTACCTTGGCTGGCTGGGGAATTCTGGGAGTTGAAGTCCATACAGCTCAGAGCAGCCAAGGTCAAGAAACACCACTTTAGGGAATTTCCTATCTGAGATAACACCCCAGCACGCTGCAGTGTGCCACTCTGGGCCTGGCTCTGTGTCCCAGTTCTGTGCTTGGGCACCAGTGACTCCCTTCTAATCTGCTTCCTTCCTGCTGGCCAACCAGGTTGTCCTAGTGGGAAAATCGCAGACTGGGCTGGAACGACTGACATGAAAAGTAAGGGAATGAAAGGATCTGGGAGGAGAATGAAGAGAAGCGATGCTGGAAGGGGCCCTTTAGAGACTTGTATGGGCATCAGAGGAATATGCCAACACAGAGAACAATGCTATAGAGGTTTTTGTGTAAGAGACACAATGGATGAGAAGGAAGTGATGTAAATCCCGTAGGAATGTTTGCTCTAAGCCCAGCTGGTTGTAAGAAGAGCAATGTTAAAATCTCAAGGCGGCTGGTCTCTTGTCTCCCTACTCAAAGGGAAATGCAGAAACAACGTTCCTTCGTTTGTGAAGTGTGCTGGGAAACGTTTGCTAGAGATCAGAGGCGACAACCAGCAACGTTTGGGAAGTGCAGGGAGATTTTAGGCCAAGCCAGGAGGGTGCATGGGGGTATCCCTGGCAGTTTCTGTTTCCAGACAGAGCAAACAGCCTCTTGGATGCTGGGAACTCCCCCCTCTTTGCCTCTTGCCAGCAATGGAAGCAAGCTTGGCCTCTAGCCAGGCCTCAAATGCTACTTGGGGAAACTGTGGGAGTTACAATCTTGACACATCTGGAGGAGGCAGGCTGGGGAAAGCTAGCTAAAGTAAGGAATTAGCTTTGTTTCTTTAGTATAAATCCCCCAGTGTTATCTATCAGTAGGACCTCACAAACATCCAGGGTTTACAGGTAGTCCTTGACTTATGACCACATTTGGGACTGGAACTTCCACCGCTAAGCAATACGGTCATTAAGTGAGTTGTGCCCTTTTTTGCCACGGTTGTTAAGCAAATCTGGCTTCCTCCATTGACTTTGCTTGTTGGAAGCTGACTGGGAAGGTCACAAACAGCAATCACGTGACCCTGGGACGCTGTAACTGTTGTAAATACATGCCAGTTGCCAAGTGCCTGAATTTTGATCACAGGACCGCAGGGCCGCTGCAATGGTCGTAAGTGTGAGGACTGGTCGTAAGTAACTATTTTCAGCACCGTTGTACCTTCAAATAGTTGTTAAACGAATGGTTGTAAGTCGAGGACTACCTGTACTGAGCTCGGCTGCACATAGGAAAAGCAGTTCTGCTCCTTACCAATATTTAGGCCTAGCTCTGCAAGACAAGACTTAAAACTCTCTCATGTTTCTAGAGATGCACTGCATTGCAACTGGAGGCTGTGCAACCTCCAGACGGAGGGAAGAGGCAGGCAGGCAGGCTACATCTTACCACATCTATTTCTGTGTTGGAATGTCCCATGTTACAAACAATACAACTGTTCTTCATCCTATCAAGATGTTCTCTAGTCACTACATTTTTGTTGCCTATAAAACAAAAAAGAGAATAATTAGAGTTGTCATAGGGCAGCAGTATAAATATATCAATAAATAAAACTGCTGCATCTCTCCCCTACAGCAGCCACGGGGCTGTTCCCTTGCATGTCCCACCTGGAACTGATGGGCCCTGGATCAAGCGCCCCCTCCCATCAAGACAGGCCCAACCCCACAATTTCCCACAAAGTGTTTCAGGGTTGCTGGGGGAGAGTTCCTCTTTGGGGATGCTAAATCCCCAACACCAGTACCTGTGCAGGTGATGACGATGTCGACTTGCCGAATCACTTCGTTCAGTTTCACAAGACGGAAGCCGTCCATGCTGGGAGAAGGGAGGAGACAGAACCCTGAGATCTGGACACTGGTCCCCAGAAAAGTCACCCCAATCTGAAACACCACCATCTCGGGCAACCCACATTTGCCTTTTGCAACTTGGGGCCGGAAACCACCAATACTCTGTTCTGTGAGGCTGAAATCACCGAGCTGGACACAGTCGTTGTGCAACAATTCGGTTGATAGCTGCCACCTGCTTTAAGAGACTTTGACAGGCATCTCTTCCTGAACCAAATATAACCAGAAATCTGCTGTGGGTGGAAGTCTGAATGACTCGGCTTGGACAGTAGGAACAACACTGCCCAGGAAGCAACTCTCAACTTCTACCATGGGGCTTTGTTACCCGAGATTAACAGGGCCAAAGTTTCTTCTCAGATTTTTAGGGCCCTGACAAATGCGATTCTGCTGGTTGGAGAAAAGAGTAACGCTGACGCAGGCCTCCTGTGGATTGGTCCCCTCCCTATCCTGGGAAGTTGGGGAACAAGAAGGACCCTGTCTGAACTGTGTGGGTTTAGGCTTGTCCCCCTCTGAGAAGCCTCCAGAAATGTCTTATTTCTGGGTCTTCAGAGACCTGGCCCAGCTCCCTCCTCCCTTTCACATCTACAAAAAGTCTGATGGTCTTTAAAAAGGATCCGAAGCCCTTTTTATTTTATTAACAGGTTTGCGAGGGCCTGTTTCCTTGACTCTGTTCTTATTAAGAACCGGCAATCTCTAGGTTAGTTCTCGTTTTATATTAAAGATGGACATACGGGCACTAAACCTACATGGTTGTGTTGCCTTCGTTGTAAATAGCTGTTTATGGTTTGCTGTTAAGTTATGAATTAATTTTTATCAGCTGGAATGGGATCATGAGGAAGTTGGTTGGTTGGTGCCGTGCCTTGCTAAAGGCATAAAATAAGTAACTAAACAAACCAGTATTCTGACGAACTGGCCTGATGTGTTTCAAGACCAGAGAACTGGGCACATCCGTATTTTTTAGCCCTTCAAGTTAGCTTTCTAGGGCTTAGCTCCTCTGCTGAATACAAGGTTTCCATCAACCAGGCTTCAATTCCAGCCATCTCCAACTCAAGAGCTGAAATGGGACATGTGGCCAACAGCCTGCGATGGAGACACAGAACAAGACCTCTTTGCCCTCCCTGGCTTTGCCGCCATCTGTAACTATGCTGGCCGTCCCGCTTAGCCCTGGCCAGCCTAAGACAGGCAAGGGGGCATAGGTAGCAAGAGACGAAAGAGGTCCTCTTTCAGTTCTTACCAGGCTTGTAGAGCACAAATGGGATCGATCTCGGTCACATACACAATGGAGCCCATGGCCTTCAGAGCAGCACAGCATCCTTTCCCGACCTGCAATCGGAGAGCGGAATATCAGGAAGGAGACGCTGCCTGTGGATCCTAAGTCACTGGCAGCTACGTAGGAGCCCAAAATAGGGATCGTGTGTGGGCTGAAAAGAGCTTCTGTCTGCTCTTGGAATGCCTGAGATAGTCCAGACAGGGCAGCAACATGTCTGCTAATTTACAAAAGATCACCATGGGAGAGGAGTATGTTAGCAAATTTTTCTGCAGAACAAGAGGTTAAAAACTATGTAATTTGTGGTGCGGGAGGAAGCCAGATCTCATGTAGAAGCCTGGATGAGTTGGAACAGAGTTCTGGGGCCATCACTTAGATCAGTGCTTGGCAACTTTAAGATGCGTGGACTTCAACTCCCAGAATTCCCCAGCCAGTTGAAATCCATGCATCTTAAAGTTGCCAAGGTTGAGAAACACTGACTTAGACAGAAGGTACGTGGCAGATGTTCTATCCAGAAGAAGAGGTTTCCATGGTATCTTTCTGTGTGACTGTGGCTGCATCATGATCTTGACAGCATGTTATCTTGTACACCACTATCCATGATCAGAAGGCTACTCTAGAAATACCCATGGACTGCAAGGTAGAATTCGAAAGTTCATGCCAAGAACAGCTTTCCTAGAGACGTCTGCAGCTGTCTAGAGGAGAATCTTGGAGCAGAGAAGTCATTCCCAGCACTGTGTTCACCTCACAAGGAAAACCTCTCTCGCAATCACGCTGAGCTTAATTGGAAGGGCAAATGGTCCAGACTTACCTCTCCGTAGCCACAGACAACCACTTGCTTTCCTCCAAACATCATGTCAGTTGTCCTTTTAAGACTGGGAAGGAAAACAGAAAGCATGGCAAAAGTCCAGGAATTATTCTGTGAAGGATTGTGTCTGGCCATAACTGTAAGTTCACATATTCAGAAATTTAGTGTTGGGGAGGGGGCCCAGCGCGGCCGCCCACCTAACTGCCTGCTGTCATTGCTTCTGCACTTGGGTGAAGAATAAATCTCCTAACTTCATGCAATTCGTCAGTGTCTTTACTCCCAGCTCAGAAACGGACTTGGTAAGATAACTTTTTCTTCCAACAGCAGTAACACCAACACTAAATTTCTGAATATGTGAACTTACAGTTATGGCCAGACACAGTACTGATGTCAAAGATTTGTGCTGGGAGCTATACAGAACCAAAGTAGCACACTTGTTGCCAGCAGAGCTTGCAAAACACTAGCGTGACAGAATTCCCACTGCAGAAAGACTTCGCTGCTGCAACTGGGGGGTCCTGTGTAAAGGCTGCCTCGAACACAGGCATGAAACGTTCTGCATTCTGCCCCCGCTCTTTACAGACCGCAGGATAAACTGAAATATCCAGTCAGATCACTGCAGTGCTCTACCTGCCCATTCCTATACAGAAGAATCTGCTTTCTAGGTGTGAGAATAACCTGGGAAGGTCATTTGTAGAAACAGCCGGAACTGGACAATGAGGGATCAGGGCCAGGGGAGGAAAGGGGATCAACCTGCAGTAACAAGATAAGTAACAGGAAGCTTAGTATGAGCAATACAGTAAGGGCCAGGTTGCCTCTTGCAAGCCACTGGATCTGAGAGTTTAAAAAACTAAACCAAAGGAAGCCATAGCCCTAATCAGCTGTCTTTAGGAATGTTCTCTTCCTTCCTATTCTTTTAATAAGCTGAATAACGCATGTATCCTGACCTCTTGTCTTTATATTGGTTAATTCCAAGCCTGTGTTTGTGCCTCTAAGTCTTCTGAGGGATAGCCTTGTGGATTCTGAGAATCACGGGCTCCGGGTTTCCCGTGATGTCCTAATTTCTGCTGGGTGAACTGTGAGATCGCCACCCAAAAAATGAATTTGCACAAGAATACACATCCTTTTAGAGCGAATCCCCTTCTGCTTGGCCTTGCTGCAACTGTGCCCTATATTTCCATCTATTTTTAGCAGATGAGGAAAACAGGTTAGCAGTGCAGGGAGAGCGTGACTCTCCTTTTCCATTTTCAACCACAGTCCCCAGGGACTGAGGAGCCGTGCTGCTCCGGTTTCTGGCACCCCATTTTATGAGGACCGAGCCCAATTTCTTTTATTTATTTATTTATGACGTCAATTTCTAAGGCCACTCCAACTCAAAGCCAACTCTGGGTGGCAGACAATTAAAACCATGACAATGCCTAAGAACCACAGAGAAGTAGAAAGAGCATCACTTAATGGAGGGGGGAACACACGTCACAACTCCAGCCAACGAACACATCAACGGCCACACCACCGACCTATCCCGGAGCTGGGGAGAATGAGCAGAGCAGGTTTTAAAAGAACATCTAAAGGCTTGCTATTCCAGATGGCAGAGAAGGGCCGGGCCAGAGAAGGTGCGCTTTCTAGATCCCACCAGATGACATTGCTTAATGGATGGGACACGAAGCATGCCTGCCCTGTTGGATCTTACGGGGCAGACAGAAATAATGTGAGAGAGTCAGTCCCCGAGGTAGCCACTTTTCACTTGTATTACCATTCCCATGCCACGCAACCAAGTAATCGACAATCCAGTGGGAATTCCTATGCTGCTAGTACCACAGCTGACTTTGCACTCATGTGATAGATCTGAATTCACAGCTTTTTGTTTACATAATGAAGACACAGAAAACAGTAATTGGCCCGTATCCTCTTGCGAACACTCTTGGGACGGTCTACAGGCAGCTGGTCTCCGCATAGGAAAATCAGCGTATCAGAAATAAAAGTTTCAGCTGAGTATTTTCCATGATATGTTCTGTATATTCTGGGTAGTTTGTTGTTGCTGTTATTGTTACTGTTTTATTTCTACTGAGTTTTTAAATTCTGATAGCCAGCCAAAGTCACTGTTGCAAAAATGGACAGCCATATAACTTGGTTAAATAAATACTTGTTCTTATGCAGAGAGCTCTCGTGCATGCTGGAACTTGTGAAGCTCTGCTTCAATGGGAAGGGGAATAAATGCTCAGATTTCTTCTTTGCCAAAACTAATCTGGCCAGTAATTTTCTGCCACTTACTACCAAAGGTGGTTGGGTCCCCAGGACTAGCAGGAACCTCACCTACTTGGGGGGGGGGGGATTTCTTCATTTAAGGCTTTTTGTTCGTATCTAATGCTTCTGGTTAAAAAGAGACAAACTGCAGGCCACAAGACTAAATATCATTGTTTTTATATAGTTTTACTTTTTTATCCCATCCTTTAACTGGCTGCATGTTACTCAGAGAATTTTAGTTACCTGGAAACATACATAAGCCAAGAGACGAATTGATGAATGTTCAGTTAGCTTGGTGACTGAACCTTGTTTCTCAACCTTGGCAACTTTAAGATGTGTGGACTTCAACTCCCAGAATTCCCCAGCCAGCATGTTGAAGTCCACACATCTTAAAGTTGCCAAGGTTGAGAAACACTGGCTAAAGAAAAACCACACGGGCATTATTTTTCTCGTTCTGATCAGCTCACACAAGTTGGTAAGGTTGGATAAAGGCAATGTCACATTGGGCCACTGCTGTGGTTTCCTGAGGGGCCTCTGCAGCCCTGGGGGATCAGTCCAATGCACTCCATCTTATGTCAGTCTGCTGAATGTTCAAATGCCTCAGGCCAACTTATTGCTCCGGAAATCACCAAGAACAAGGGTGGACCCGCATGGCTTTTGGTGCGGAGAACCTGCACCACATGGCCTCTCTTCCTCTGTCTTCAGAGGCTGCCTTCTTGGGAGCGTGGTCTCACCTGGTTTGCATCTAACAAAATTCAGGGAAGGCTTAAACAGCAGGAGACCTACCCGTCCAGAATAGATTCTCGGCAGCAGTACAAGTTGTCGAACTTCTGCTTGGTGACCGAATCGTTGACGTTCATTGCTGGGACGCAAAGCTTGCCAGCCTTTGAGAGTTGATACAACCTGAAAATGAGTTGAAAAAGAAAATCAGGAGAAGAGCTACAGGTTCCCACCATTCTCTTCGCTGCTCCTCAGGCTTCCAGGATGGTACGCAATTGGTCCAGGTTATTGTCCTGTCACGGCTAGGAACGGTCAGCCTGTACATCAGTTCTCGAAGCAGAGAATCAATTTACTTGCTTTTTACCACAAAGGAAAATGGGCACGGCCTATCTGAAGATCTAGAGGTCTTAAGAGTTAAAACCTGCAATATTCTGTAAGAGTTACTGGCCGGATTCACACCACCCACTTCGCCAGGTCACTTAGAACAGGGTTCCTCAACCTTGGCGACTTGAAGATGTGTGGACTTCAACTCCCAGAATTCAACTCCACACATCTTCAAGTCACCAAGGTTGAGGAACCCCGACTTAAAAGACCCAGAAGCTGCCTTTGCACAACAGGCTAACCTTAGTTATTAGCATTTCTGGGTGTAGCAAGTTGTGTAATCTCAGATCATGGATTAGCTCATGATTCATGGTACGGTGTGATCCCAGAAAATGGGTTCATTCAGTAGAGTCTGTTGTGCAGAGTCTCCATTTGTTGTCGGCAGTTCAAAACCACAACGGCGGTTCCTGCCTTGCCTTTCCTAACCGGCATGCTTGCCCCACATGAACACAGCAGAGAGACAGCGTCTCCCTGTCTTTCCGTGAAAAGCAAAACCAAGAGTCATAATAAAAGTTCAACCCTTTGGCATCACACTGCTCAATTCTCTGCACATGCTCAGGTGCCAGGGCTTGCAAGTACAACGTTGTGGAGAGGCCAATGTGCACTTACCTGCCACTCTGCATTTCCCAAGAATGCGGAATCATCCACAAGAGTGTGTGATGAGGCAGACAGAATATATACGGGCCAGTTGTATTTTCTTTTCCTAGAGAAGACCCCTACTTCCTCAGCACAACTTTGACCCCACTCTGACAACTTTCTTAGACTTTCCTTTTGGAGCTGCTGTCAAACTCACCACCCCAGAATTCGCACTTCTGAGACCGCAAGACCTCCCCTATGAGCACTGACTTCTGAAATATGATCTCTTCCTCTCCCATTTGCAAATTTGGGATACAGAGATGGGATTCAATCACCAAAGAGAGAAGTCTGAATTAGTGCAGCCAAGAGCTCTTCCCCTGCTGATAAAAGGTGAAGTTTTGTGACAATGGGGGCTCCAGATTCAGTTTAGCGCACAGTAGAGAATGGGCACGTGAACTTATGTTTCGTACAAAGCTCACACACTTCACAGCGAAGCACACTGGCGTCACTGTGTTTCTCCTGCAGAATGTTTAGTGCTCCGCAAAGTTCCATGGAGGATCCAAGCTCAATTTTAAATACTGTGAACGGTAACTCAGATTCAAGCACAACCCCTTCTGTGAAGTTTGAAGGTGGAGGAAAGAACAACCCAATACTTGCAGAGCTGAAAAACTCAGTAAGTGCTTTAAATGTGATTTTGTACCCAAACTTATTTCCTTAAAGTATTTCCATTTGCTTTTCTATCGGAAGGCACAAAAGTCCTCGGCTACCTCAGCGGGTGGCGTTTGGACAAGATGCTCCTTCGAGGAGTAATGCAAGAAGTCCTGGTTCTACCAAAAAAGGCCCCTATAGGCCAACAATACGATGTCCCCCCCATCTCAAATGCATTACCTATGAACCCCGGTTACACTCTCTTCTACAATGCCCTTGATTTTCTTGAACATGTTTGGGTACTTCTTATAGATCCAGTGTGTGAGATCCCCACCATCATCCAGGATCTGCAAGACAAAAGTGTTATTGTCCACAGGTAAATGTGACTGTGTGGCTATGACAACAGGCTTGAAAGTATTATTATTAAGGTGGGTCACATAGTCAGCCAGATGTTTAGACCGGATTTGGCATTTTTATCCACCCATCAAGTCTTTCCCAAGGACCTGGGATAGGCAGATGTTGTTGTTTGATGGGGTTCAAGGTATTGTCGCAGGATGGAAGCTGTTCCAAGTAAAGCTCCTTTTGCAATGGACGGATGGTGGTTTTGTCAATGCCGATGGTCTTCAAGGGGTGCTCTAGATGTTTTGGGATTGCACCCAAGGTGGTTACAACTATCAGCACTATGTTGTTGCAGTCACCCACTCCAGTCTTTTCAATGGCTAGTCCAAAATACAGGTTTATACTATATTCTAAAGGCTCCTGCAAGAAAAAACAATGGCTGCTGAGGCCACAGGCTGATCCAGGGGAAGGCAGCCTTCCTCCAGCTGGGTGGAATGAATCTCCCTTAGTCCTGCAGTCCGCAGAGTCACCCTCATGCGAACACAAATTCCACCCCCCTCGCTGAAGCTGCACCCCAACTGAGAAAGGCTGAAGTGGGAGTCCACAGCTGGGAAGGACCATCAAAATCCTCCCAGGGCTTATTTCACTGTCTAGAGGTTTTTTGATTAGGGCGGTCCACAAATGGCATTAGATAAACACGCACGCATGCCTGGGGACAGAAGCTGGGCAATACAAGAAATGCAGTTGGAGCATCAGGTCAGGAGGCCCTGGGAGTTTCAAGCTGACATCTGAACCTCTCTCCTTCTTTGGGGGGCAGGGGGCAGGCTGCCGAGCACACCCTTGCTGGTAGGGACAACACTTAAAGTTCAACACAGGGAAACGGTTCCCAGTTCCCAATCCTTGGCTCAGATCACGCTGCCTTCCAACTCAACGGATTAGCAGCCGTGCATAAACTGTGCAGAGCAACGCTCGTTCCACCCACCCGCCCTCACAATCAAGGCTCCAGCTCATTAATCTCCAGTTAATTAAGAATGTTGTATAATCCACTTTTCTCTCTTGAAGTACCTAATAGGCTAGAGCAGCACTTTTTGGCAAGCTTTTCCTGATCTTTTCTGGGAAAGAAGAACATGGACTGCAGCCCAAGTTCGCTGGTTCCCGGGGAGGAAGAAGTGGGGTGTCCTTTGGCCAGGACAAGAGCCTGATGCGATCTTGGTGCCTCCATCTTTATGCTGCCCTTGTCCTCAAATGGCACAGCCAACATGGGGCCGAGCACAGCCACTTCACAAAGACATGCAAGTCCTTCTCTGATGGACTTTCAACTTAGAATTTGGCTCTGGGGAGACAACAAACTAAGGAGAGGCTAAGGTTTGTTAAAGCAGCAATGGGGGAAGTAGCAGGTTCTCCCTCAGAAGGATAAGATGGCACAATTCAAGCCAATTACCCCAACCCTGCAAAAACAGCCTCTCCCAACAAGATGTTTTCTGGTCAAGCGGGACTAGAACTTCTCTAATGGCCAACCTGGCAGGTTACACACTTCATGCTCTAATGCTTAGTTGACCTTTATCAAAAAAAGCAAAGTGGAGGTTGAGCCTGGGTAGTCCTTGGACATGTCTGTGAAGTCCCCAAGAGTTGAGTGTGCCTAGAGGGAGTCTTCACCTTCCTTTAGACTAACAGTCTCGGGGGGGCACCACTTTAAGAGAGACTGATACAAAAGATGGACAGCCATCCTGGGATGCTGAAGCTTAATTGGCACCAGGAGCACAGAAAGAACTACAAGAAGCTGCAGTGAATTTAGGGAATTTTGAAAAGCAGCCAGGCTTCTTGTGGTGCCTTCATTCAGGGAAGCCAGCTCCATCTTCTTCTCCAGTTTAGAAGAGGCTATTTATCCTCTGGAGATCCTGTCTCCGACTGTTGGAGTGGAAAGCAGGATCTGATCTCAGCAGGGTGGTAAACTTAGCTTTGTTGACTCAGTGTCTGCTGTCCACCCTCTTCCCCATGAATGATGAGATTCTTGGTGACTGAAAACCAACTCCTCTAACTCTGAATCTGCAAGCCATTTCCCTCACAAGGAGATTAACATCTAATTGCATTTGCACCCAGCACCACAAGAACATTATGTTCCGATCAGCCACCCTGTCCAAGAATTCTCATTAACCTTTCACAGCACCTGCCCCCTTCCCAAATCAATCCCACCTACTTAGTAATCCAAGGCTCAAAGGCCCTCGGGGGGCACCCAAGGGTCACCTCTAGCCATGTGCTGTAATTACGTATTATTTTCTCCAAATAATATATGCAAGATAAGTAATAAGCACATTAACATCATCATTACTGCTAACAAACATCTACTGTGACCTGAGAATCAGAGAACGTATGAGCCGGAAAGGTCTCTCCAGTCATCCAGGCCAATCCTGTGCCCAGGACAGAATTCACTTGGGCACCCCTGGCAGGGGGCCATCCAGCTCTCGGGAAGGGGGGTGTCTCTCCCTGTTCTAGGTTAATGGCTGGGCTGCTCCTTTGCAGCCTCTGACACCGCTGTCTTGTTTCCACTAAAGCGACCTCTGGGACTGCTGGCACATTTTGCCTATAGAAGCCCCCAGGCAGAGGGCCTGGAAAGTCTCAATTAAGCCACCTGCGGCAGCAGAAGCATTTTCAGGCTGTTGAAATCCCCTGAAGAATAATTTGCTCTAGGAAAGAGAGGGGCAACCTGAAGCTCGAAGTTGTCCGCGACCTTCAGCACACCTCTGAAATTGTGGAGGCTGCTAAACTCCACCAGGTGGCAGCAAAGAGATGCCGAGCACTCGGAACGACTTGTGGCATCTGGTGGCCAAGTGCATTTTTGCAGCCCAGATCCAGTAGCCTTATCAAAGTGACCCCAAACCCTGCCACCGTCCGGGTTTAATAGGAAAAAAGGGGAAATGACTGGATATCTGAATGGGGCGTGGTCGCACTCAGTATTTCATACACTATGTCCTTTAATAAATTTCCCCAGCCGTTGGGACCAGGATGTTAGTGGAGCCTGGTATATGTCTTTGATTTTTCTGCTTTACAGAATTTGTAAGGCGGCCCCAAATATGCCTTTTTAACAGGTTGTTTTTCATCTGTGTTTATTCTGTCGCTCAGAGTTTTTGGTTAAGAAGGGTAGCTATATAAATTTGCCATGTAATGGATGAATTAATTCTAATTAACTTTAAAGGAAAGGAAATTTAGTTTTGCCCCTCAGCCCAATCCCTTCTTGGTCCTTTTTTGTGTGAGAGCATGACCTTGGGCTGAAAAAGTTGGCCTTTTTATTGGGCTGAAAAAGCTGATGCCCTGCTCTGGGTGGCTTCGGTGTAAGATCACACGGTCACGAGGAACAGCATCCGGCCAGAGTTCCTATCCTTGCAGAAGTGTCTGGGTTGATCAGCTGCTCTCCCTCCCTTTTCCTGAGCATTAAGCCTTGCAGTGCGGATGAGAACGGGTGTTCCTCCAGCACGCCTTCCTTGGTCTGGCGTCAAAATGCAATTCTTACATTGCAAAGCATTCCAGCAAAGGAACATTTTTGCTGCCACCTTCCAGCAGAGAAGAAATCCACTCTTTTACTAAAGTTAGAGCTGACAAAAAATGTGAACCAGCCACAAAACATGATGCTTTCACTAGTTCCTGGAGTTGGAGACAGAAGCTGTAGGCTTCTCGCTTGCAGTAGCAAGGTTCAGGATCGAGAAAACACTGCTGACAAACCGAACAACTGTGCTGCCTTCCATGTTACGGAGGCCTCACAACAAGCCTTCCGCATCTGACTGAGGTACCAAGCCAAGAAGAAGAACGTTCAGGTTCTCCCTACTCCTTGGTCCACACAGCGCATGGAAACGCTGTACGACCTGCAGTGCTTTAGTGGGCAGAAAGCATTCAATTCTTCATTGCCGTCTTTCAGAATACATCACCCCTACCCAGAAAATAAGCTGTTTCAAATGAAAGCAATACTGGATTTTACTCTAGTGCCTCGTTGTTGCCCCACAGTATCAGTCCAGGGAGAATGACTCCAGATGCATCTGCAGCAAGACTGCCTGAACTGAATGCCCACGTTGGCTTGGTCGGGCATCAGTGGGAGTAAAAGTCCCAACACGTTTGGAGCCCGCCAGCTTGGGAAAGGCGGAATTGGAGGTTCAGTTAAGTACAGTGAA
Source organism: Python bivittatus (assembly GCF_059951505.1). Taxonomy (NCBI): domain Eukaryota; kingdom Metazoa; phylum Chordata; class Lepidosauria; order Squamata; family Pythonidae; genus Python; species Python bivittatus. The sequence goes on from NW_028277058.1 coordinate 62,202,618, forward strand.
AAAGTATTTCTTAATATCTTCCCACATATCTTCACAGAGCCTCTCAAATGTGGACCCATTTTGCCATTTTGGAATGAATGCTGGCCCTGGGGTCAAGGGGCAAAATGCACCCCAAATCGGGCAATGGGGAGGTTCTGAAGAGGAAAAATGGGCACCCCTAAGATGCCAGTCCAACGGAACGGGCCTAGCTCTCCGTGCTTCTGATTGCCAAGCAGACCCTGCTGCAGGGACTCACCATGTTCGGCTGCCACCCTTCGACATTGACACAGCGATCGATACACCACCAGAAGTCATCCTCAGATTCTCCCTTCCAGGCAAAGACAGGGAACCCTGGAAGAGAAACAGGGAGTGCCTTCCAATGGGCAGAAGAAGGATCACCATTCACCCAGCGACCCCAACGGATCGTCACACCCCCGTCCCATGGTCTGTTGAACCACCTTCAACCAAGCACCCCAAACCTTACAGCATGTGAGGGATTCCCTCCAGCGCGCCAGAAACACAAACCCTTACCGCTCTCAGCCAGGGCGGCTGCCACTTCGTTGAGGGTGGAGTAGATGTTGCAGGCGGCCCACCGGCACTGAGCCCCCAAGGCACCGAGAGTTTCCATGAGAACCTGGATCAAGGAGAACTGTGAGCGGCGGGTGGGGGAATGGCCAGGGGTACTCAATGCCCCCCCCCCGGGCCAACCTAAATGCTGGATTTCATTAACCACTACTTGTTACGGTTATTTTTATTTTCTATTTTAGCATGGATCATGCACATACTTGAGGGTATTTTAAGTACCAATAGCTCATTTTATACAGTTGTCAAATTTGCTGCATGTAGAAAGATATGACAGCTTAGGAACCTCCAGTCTGTAATATTAATTTCCTTCCAAATGCTAGGATTGTGGATGCCCAAATTTTGCTTCCATTTTCTCCTCTTCAAAACCAGCTACTGTATACTTCTCACTCTAGAGGTGGTCCTCATTTAGTGATCCCAATTGGGACTGGCCACTTGGTGGTTAAGTGAAGCGGTCCCTAAGTGAACCCATGACGGTGCTTACGATCTTCCTTCAGCTTTCCTTAGTTTTACAGACCTGCGAAGGTCGAAAATGCGAGGATTGGTCGCACTTTTTCTTCACCATTGTAACTGTGAATGGTCACTAAACAAGGGAGTTGCTAAATGAGGATGACCTGTACATACCTAGAAGATGCCCAAGAAACTCACATGGGATCAATCCACCAAGTGCCATCAACTGGGTCATTAAAAGAAAACACACAGACCCACAATCACACACAAAAGGGTGGCTGGAAGAGCAGGAATGGCAAGTGGCGGTGGCAGTGGGCCACTCAAGAAACAAGCCATGCCCAGAGCTGAAGAAGTGGTTATTTCAGCTGAAGCATCTAGTGGCATGTTTGGCATCATCCTAAACGAAAAATAGGGGTCCCTGAAAGCAACCAGGTAAGGGAAGGGAGGAGGGCAAGTGATGGGGTTTCTCTCCCACTATCAAATTTGAGCATGAGCCCATCACAAAAGGAGAAAGCGTGCATGGATGAGCATGTGTGACAGACAGCTGCTTCAGCTGTCCCCTAGACCATGATACCCTGCGTTGTCGGTGTATGGGACTATGAGAGGTTAAAATGGTGGTCTAAGCAGGTATGAGGGTGGGGGGTGGGGGTGGTAGCCTACAGACATCCCGGTAGCTGGACTCCAGAAGTATGACAATCCCAGCCCAACTGGCTGCCAGCAACTGTAAATTCTCTAAAAAAAGGTGCCAGTTTCTTGAACTCCCAAGTGAAAGAGGACTTCTGTAGGCAGGATTTCCCAGGGCTTTCCTGGAGCAGCCTACCCAGCCCCCGGGTCGTCTCCTCTCCTTGCCTGCTCCAGGCAAAGAACCGCCTCAGGCACTCGTGGGGACCGCGTGGCGTCACTTACAGCAGTTTGAGCCGTGATGTGAGTACAACCCACGATCTTGGCTCCGGCCAATGGCTTCTCTCCCTGAGCACGTTTCCTCAAGGCCATGAGCGCAGGCATTTCTAGGAAGGAAGAGAAGGAAAACGCGGTCCAGCAGAAGACAGGAAACGCTGAGTTTAAAACTGGGCCAGGAAGGGGTGGGGGAAGATGAAAGGAAAAAAATCCCAGTCTGCCCTAAGACGAGCTTACACTGTTGAGGGGCTTTCAAGCATTTCTTCTCTCCCCTTCTACCCAAAGTTGCATCAATAACTAAATCTACTTATTTAAAATCAAGATAAATGAAAACAAAATGGCGAGCCCGGCTAACATCTTAAAGACATATCCCTGGCCAATACAGCCCAGGGCCTGGGATTTACCGGAATTCCTAACGGGAATTCTTTATTTTTATGTACATAGATTTAAAATCGCTTGACTCCCAATGAATCCGGGCACTTTGCACAATGCATTTAGGGATCTTTGGCCTGGAGGAATGAAGGAAACAGATGGGAGCCCTCCTGCAGCTCTGAAGCAGGCCTGCCCTAAAGCTGCTTCTCCAAAGTTTTTTAAAAGCCCCAAATGGGAGGTCTCTCTGCCCCCCTTCTCCACTCCAGGTGGCTTCTTCCAGAGACTAGCTCATCTTAAACCACCTTCAGAGTCCCCATCACATCTCCCTAGATGGGGGAAAGAGGGGAGGAGAGAGAGAGCGAGAGATCAGCAGAAATAGCTCATTTGTACCAGCAGGATTACAGTTTTGTGGGTTTTTTGCAGCATGACTGGAACCTGGGAATTAATTCGGCTCTGCTCTCTTTCGTAGCTCTGGCACCAAACAGTTCAGCGATCTGATCACAGCCAAGGGATTAAAGCAAAGAGTGGAGGGAACTTTACAAAGATGCCAGGAGCAGCCAAAGGCATTCTCGTCAGTTCTCACGCAAAGGAATTCTTAGGAAAAAAAAATACTAAGGTGCTTTTTGACAAACACGTTCAACTACACAAGGATCTTAAAAAATGACGGTCTCTGTGCTCACAGGACGTGTGGTACAAAAGTAAACAATCCGTATGGTCTGGTTCCCACAATCTGCTCAGATGGTGATGGGCAGAACGATGAATATCAAACCACAAAATACCCTTCTCCATTTTAGTTTTATCTAGGGCAGTGTTGTCCAAACTTGGCCACTTTAAGATGAGTGGACTTCAACTCCCAGAATTCCCCAGCCAGCATGGGAGTTGAAGTCCACTCATCTTAAAGTGGCCAAGTTTGGACAACACTGATCTAGGGTGATCTGTGAACTCAGCCGCTGTAAAATCACGTACTGGTTGAGAAAGTGCTCAAGTGAAGGCCTTCTGCACCAGCAGAGGGGAAGACGGGGGGTTACAGGGCAGAACGTGGCAGGACAACTATGGCTACTGGTTCTCCCCTTTCTGGCGTTATCATTTGGGGACAGCCTGCCTTTACCTTACCAGGGTAAGGTTGGCACCCATGTTTAGCCCGGTCATTGAAAAACCTAGTGGCTACATTTGCACAACATGCTGAAGTTGGTTAGTTTGTGACAGAGCCCATGTGGTGAACACGTGATCTGTGTGAATCCAGGAAGTGAACTAGCTTAACTATGTGAACTGTGTTGCGTGAACCCAGCCTTTCTGAATTTAAAAAGCCATTTTCCCATGCTAACTGAGCAAACGGTAGCATGAAGCGATTTTTCTGGAGGGTTTCATGCAATCAGACTTGCTTAGAATGTAGCGAACAAGACAATCCATGATTCTGGGAACCCATCTCCTGTCCTGCGCCAGTTCGTCAGAAATGCTTCGTTTACCCCCTTTTGGGCGACTGGGACAGACCAGAAGGGTGAATTCTACATCTTTGGCCACTGAACTGTACCAGGGTGGGGATGGGCAGCTCATGGCCACAAAGACCAAGAGGCTGCTGCCCGCAGCTGCAGCCTGTGAATCAAGCCAAGTCACACCAAACCGATATATAAATCTTGACCCAGGAAGCAAAGGCCGGCGGGTTGCTCTCCCAACCTTGTTCCGCAATTTCGATTTCCCTGCGCCCAAACTCAGCCTGCTTGATGTTCTTCACGCAGAAGTCACTGCCCCCTTTGCTGCTCTTCTGCTGCTTGTCCCGGGGAGAGGTCTCGTCATCAGAGCTGTCGGTGTAGGAGGCAGCTGGAGAAAGCAGAGACAGAAAGGGCGGTGAGGAAGCCATCACGGGGTCCGCTGAGATGGTGGACAGTGAGACCCAGTGCGGAGCGGGGTAGGACAAAAGCAGCAAAGGTGGAGGAGCAAAACTGGTGGGCCAAAGAAGGAAGAGGGGATATTTGTCCATCTAACCTCCAGGACTGGCGCTGTGGCACCCCTGTCTTGGAGGCAAGGCCTACACAGATGGGAAAACATCTAGCTCTTCAATGCCATTGCAGAAACCGCTTGCAAGGGGCACGGCCTCTGATTCTGAGACAATTCTTGGACTGAATCCTGGAAGGCAACATGCACCGACAGGTCTGTTTTGCAATACCACAGCTGGACTCCTGGACAACAGTGGCTGGAGGCCCTCCACAGCCGACACCCTCACACCAGGTTTCTGTTAAAGGGGTCCTGTACTGTTGGTGCAGATGATATCTACTTTAAAATTAAAATAATAACAACTGCTTGTCTTTTCAATAGACGTTTTCTGAAAGTGCCATTAAGCTGAGGAATTACGACAGAGCAGGAATTTCTAAGGAAGCCACAAAGACTTACTTTACAGAGGTAAACAGCATTTACTTTGGAACATCCATCCAGTTACAAAGCTGTGTGCTTGCGTCCATCATCTTCCTCTCCCATGATATAGGCTTGCCCACCACCCAAACCCCAGGGTCTAATTTGATCTGTCCATCCATCTATCTTTCCAAAGGCCTTGGTGGCCCCCAAGATACGAAAAATCAATTAAAACATTCACAGTACAATCCAGCATTAAAAAATTAAATCCACTTCATAAATTCATGACTCAACAATCATGAGGACAAAGAGAGAAAAAACAAAAATGAAAAATGAAAAAAAAACAAACCAGAATATGTGGCTATCGTGAACTTACCTGGAACTCTCCCTGAACTAACTGAGTTTTTAATGGCTGATGTGGGTCTTCCAGGCTGTGTGGCCGTGTTCTGGAAGTTTTGTTTCCTAATGTTTCGCCAGCACCTGTGACTTCAGAGTGCACTCTGAAGATGCTGGTCACAGGTGCTGGCGAAACGTTAGGAAACAAAACTTCCAGAACATGGACACACAGCCCGGAAGACCCACACCAGCCATCGTATGCCAGCCGTGAAAGCCTTCGACAATACATTGAGTTTTTAATATTTGTCCAGAAATAATCTGAGAGGGGATTAATTCAGTCTGCTGTACCAAGGGTCAAGAGGCCTACCTTGTGACAGAGGGCCTGTCAGCCTTACGAGGTAGACCAGACAGGAAACATGACCAGATGAGCTAATTCTACTTTATTGTAAAGCTACATGAACAGAATCTTGCAAGTCTGAAAATACTTCTCTCCCCATCCCCTTTACAGCCCAAGAAACTAGGGAGGGTCTCTCCTGAGCCTCTTTCTCCACCCACATTCCTGCTGGGGGCTCAGCTGCCTTTTATCTGACTGTTCCCTTGGCTGCGTCTTGTTGCCCTGTCTCCCAAGGTCATTCCCACCTGCCATTACAGTGCCACACACAGAGAAGGGGTAACTGTATTTTGTAGGCTAATGTACCAAATCAAGCTCCTTATGCTCCAGGAATCAGGTCTGTAAAGCAATCAAGTGGATCTTTCGCCTCTAGAACCTGAACTCAAGAAACTAACTCTTACGGATAGCGCGATCCCCTTTCTCTTTGAGGATGCAATTTTTGATTGATAGCCAAACAGTACCATTTGACAAAAGGCCGTTCAGTCCTAATGCAACGATTCTGCTATCATTTCAGCAAGTAAGTTTCCGCAAGCCAGAGTCTTGCGAAAACCTTTCTTATAGAGCAGCGTTTCTCCACCTCGACAACTTTAAGATGCGTGGACTTCAACTCCCAGAATTCCCCAGCCAGCATAGCTGGCTGGGGAATTCTGGGAGTTCAAGTCCACCCATCTTAAAGTTGCCGAGGTGGAGAAACACTGATATAGAGTCACTGTAAGCCTTCTCTACCTCTTTCCACTGATCTACCCAGAATACGACTCGGCTTTCTTTCTTGTGACCGAACTGTAAATTGAGCTGCAGCAGGAATAGCATCGTCCACAGACTCGCAAGAGAAGATCCTTGGGGCATCCATCCGATCGGTGGGAAAGTCTTCCTTTTCGTAAGGAAGGATCCCCGACGTGCACATGGAAGGCAAACTCCCTTCTGGGACTGCTCTGTACCTACTCAAGCTCGGTCACAATCAGAGACTGGAGTGGAGTCATAAATAAGCATTGTGAGCTTAAGTTCCAAAGACAGGATGGAATCAAGCATCATCTTGGATCTCATTCTTAAAACAAAGATGCGCCAGGGGAAAGCTACCGGCAGTTGAACCTCACTGGGACATCTCTGGCTGTAGCGGATTCTTCCTAACGGGAGGTCCTCCAGGTCTGTCACGAACCCCCCACCCACTTCTCCCAAGTTTTGCACTAGCACGGCCGTGCTCCCCTAGGGCCAAATGAGCATACGTGCTTTCTCAACTCCTCCTAGGCCAGCAGGCACAATACTTTGGAAACGCTACGGAAGGGAGCTATATGGCACCTTGCAGGCAGGAAGGACAGATAAAAATCCTTTTTTAAAGAAAGGATTAAAGGAACCGCTTTCGCCTTTAAGCCTTCTTACCATCGCTGCCTTTTTAATGAGAATGAATCTGAAACGATTCTGGCTCAAAGAGTTGCATGATAGGGCACATACTTTCCAAAAAGAAAATCTACATCAAAGATGCTTTTACCAGAAATGATTATTACCGAATCTCCCTGATGAGTGATTTCAGCCTTCTTGATTTCAGTCACGATGGCAATCAATTTGGTTTCAATCTAAGCTACCCCACAAACAAGCCCTGAAGGCCTTTGCTCCGTCCTGCTTTGCTTCCCACCAGTGAGTTTTCAGTGGTATACTGGCCCTTGATATGGAGGCTCCTCTGCACCGTTGTGGGGAAGGATGTTGTTAAGACCTCCCTCCCTGTCATGAAGTTTTCAAAACGCCTTTCCAAACCGTTTACTGCATCCTGTGGCAATGAATTCTGTGTAACAATTCGGAAGCAGGGGACAGGACAGGAGAGGCCCGAAAAGGTCTCCGAGAAGCACGTACCGGAGCTGTAACTGTCCGTCGATGACTGAGAAATGGAACGGGATAGCGAACGGCGGCCGATCTTCGTGGGGCGCTTGTTGAATTCTTGCTTTTGGTCAGCAAACTGGATCTATGAAAAGAGAAACCCAGACTTAGCAAAGGGGGCACGGACAGAAGAATTAAGGTCAAACAGAGAACGGCGCTGTAGTCAGACTCAGCCGCGCTTTCTTCATCCAGAAGCCTTCTCAAGGCACTTAATAGCTTCGCGACTTCCCCTCTATCAGTCCCACCCGATATTAAGGAAATCACAACTATCTTCCAGGTTTGTTTTACCTTTGCTCACTCAGCCACATCCCAATTTAAGAGCTCTGCACTTAAACCACTCTAAACATGGTCAAACGTCTCAGCGTCCCAGAGGGTCTTTGCTTGACACTTGCAACAAACACTGTTGACGGTTTTCTCCCTTCTTGCAAAGGGGAGCTCTCTGACTCAGCAGCCACCCCTCGTCCCTGGTGATCTAATTTTGCACACTAACTGCATGACTCCAAAGCCCCTCCAAGATCATGCTGCTGGAGTTCCTCTTAAAAAGCCCTAAATCAGGGTTTTTGCGATCCTGCTAGACATAGGGCATCTATTTCGTTACAGAAAATTCTGCCCCGGCCCCTCTAGGAACATCTCTGCCACGTGTAGTTGATTGAGATGATCAAGAGTCCCATCAACAAACCAAGTTGGGCCTGGGGGGGGGGGGTGTTAAAAAATATTAAAAGCGCAAAAGATTGTCTGCCCTCTTCTGAATGACCCTCCCCAATGGCAGATGCCAAAAGTGACAGGCGAAAGTAAAATTTAAAACAGAGATATAATTTCAAAGAAGATGATGTCAATAGATCAGTGTTTCTCTACCGTGGCAGCTTCCAGAGGTGTGAACTTCAATTCCCAGAATTCCCCAGCCAGCCTTGCTGGCTGGGGAATTCTGGGAGTTGAAGTCCACACCTCTGAAAGCTGCCAAGGTTGAGGAACACTGCTATAGACGGACAGATAGTTACTACAACTGTACATGTTGATGCTCAATATAATGTTAATAAAAAATACCAAGCAAAATACACAGAGTTGTTTTCATAATATTAAAACAAGGAAGAAGACAACTATCTTCCACGTTTTTTCCAGGTATTAAAAAGGAGAAGACAAAAACAATTCTATTCCACAGAAATTCACAAATCAGACTCAGTCACTGCTTTCACCAGCCAAGAATCCCCAAATTCTGTCCATTTTTATGTATTTGCTCAATAGGATCAACCTAACAGCACTTCAGGGACGGTGGAGGGGACAGCGACCCACACTCCAATCCAAACCCTTTTTCCCATAACTGCAAGGGGGCTGGTCTCTGACCAACTGAATTGACAATGTCACTTGATTTCCAGAAATGCCATTTAATCGAATGCTCAGATTTAATAAGTTATTTACAAGGACAAATGTAACAGATGACCTTGAATTTCTTACGCAGTCAACACTAGAGATGGTAGCTGTTTCTTGCACACCAATGCATTCCTGAGAAATCTCAAAATTAATTTCCAGCTCGAACAAGATAAGGAATGTTAAGTCTGCAATGGTTTGGAGGGAATACCGCAAAATCTATATACATGATGTTTGCAAGGCTCCATGTTTAAGTGGGAGTTCCTGAGTCCTGTATCCTGTGTCCATTGCCCATTCTTGACTTTTATGTCACACACAGCTATCTCAAATACTGCTTCTGCACCAGGGATCGCTACCTCCACCCCAGAATCACTTAAGGGACTTGGGGATGCCCAGCTCAGAGCAGGTTCTGCAATGAAGGATGTTGGGTTGGGTGGCAGCTCTGACTCCCAGAATTCCCCAGCCAGCAGCCAGCTGAGTTTGCACCATAGGAGGAAGTATAGTTTGCCATCAGACCATATGCCCTGGGCGTGGTGGTAGAAAAGAGCTGACTGGTTGTGGTCTCACGCGTACCGTGGCTAAACCATCTCACTCAGGCCAAGTCCAGTAATATAAAACAGCCCCAGTAGGTTTTACCAAAGAGCGAAGGAACTGGAATGTTGAAAAACCAGCTGAATTTAGTCTCCTATCAAACAAAGGAGCAGTTAAATTTGCTGTATCTAATCTGTGGAAAGCAACTTTCTCCTTATTCAATGAGAGACCATGAGCTCCTTGCACCAACCCAACTTCCCCAGTGACTTGTTCCTCCTAAAGGTCATTCCAGGATGATGGAAGTGCTAGAGATGTAGATCTCCACTAAGCAGGTTGGCAGCGGTGAAAGGCTCTTGTTAGATTCCAAAGAATTGCTGCTAGCAACTATACCCAGTACTAATCCAGACCGATAAATGGGCCAAGTGTTACTCCTGTTAGATGGACTCACATCAGCTGAATGACTGTCCCCCAAGAGCACTCATTCATGACCCTTTCAGGTTGGAGAGAAGCGCTGCAGGGAGGGCTGTAAGGCTCTGTCCCGGGCCCTGTCATGTCCAAGAGTTTTATCCAAGACTTGGATGAAGGAGTTGAGGGAACACTCAAGTTTGCAAATGACCCACAAGCTGGGAGGGGTGGTTGATGCTTTAGATGAAGGAAAGGCCATTCAAAAACATCTAGACGGGCTCGAGCAGCAGGCTGAACTGAGTGGGACGGAATTTACCAGGGAGAAATGTAAAGCTCTGCATCTGGGGAGGAAAATCTGAGACCCAAATGCAGGATGGGGGAGACCTAGCTTGTAGTGTATGTGAAGGGGATCTCAATAGCCCTGCTGACCGCAAGTTAAACACACACCAGCAGTGTGCTAAAAAGGCAAATGCCATCTTGAGGTGCATTAACAGGAGCAGAGAGTCCAGATCATGGGAAGTCACTGTTCCATTGTCAGACCAGAGTTTTCCATTGCAAGAGATCACCCTACAGAGGCTGATGGTCCTCTCTCAGGGTACTTCAGTGGATCTAGCTCTGAGCAGGAGATTGGATTAGACGACCTCTAACATCCCTTCCAACTCTTATTACTCTAATGCAGTGTTTCTCAACCTGGGCCACTTTAAGACGTGTGGACTTCAACTCCCAGAATTCCCCAGCCAGCATTCTGGGAGTTGAAGTCCACACATCTTAAAGTGGCCCAGGTTGAGAAACACTGCTCTAATGCCTTGATGAGCGTAAGATAGAACAAAAGCTCTGAAACGTGAGCTTGAGGTACTTATCTGGTGAAAGTTCCTGGCAGTACAGCAAAAACCCAACCATTTTTAATTCGAAATACTGTACAGTTCCGTTTCTGAAGTTTTATTCAGCAGGTTCAGATCTAAGATAACTCCTCAGTTTGTCCTCCTAAAAGAAACTTGTCTAAACATCAGAACTTGACAATCACAGCCTCTGTCAGAGTTACCAGTGAGCTAAGACATTCACTACCTCAGGACAGGTTGTCCCATGGAGCAACCTGATTCTTGCATGGTGACTTCTATGTCCAGTAAAGCAACTTCCAAACCTGGTTCTCCTGCCATGTGGCAGGCCTCACTGCTATGAAGATTAAGACACTCAATTTGCCAAAAGGACACGTCATCCATCAACCCCAAGACCCTGTTCCATGAGGACCAACTGAGGTTGAATTCTGCACCTCTTGCCACCGGAGCCCACTGCTCCCACCAACGGAACCATCCATCTACCCCGAGGCAAATGGTGAAGGCCAATTCCATCCACCAGCCACTACTGCCCGGAGTGCGGAGAAACTGTGGCTGAGAGAGGGATGCTCCGAGGTTAAAGTTTCAGTTGTCTCCAAAAAAAATGGGGAAGGCAGACAGAATGGGACCTCTGCTAACTGACAAATCCCCTCACCTTGGCTTTAATCTCCAAGTCACCATTCCCCGTGGACTTCTTCTGACCAGGCATGGTGCTGTGTCCTGAAGCTCTCTTGGAGCCAGCACCTGAGAGGCAGGTGGCCGTCCCTTTATACCTTTCCTGCACTGGCAATCCTGCCTGCTCTGGTTTCACCTCTTTGCTTGGGGAGGGAAGATGGGAGGGGAGGGGAGGAGAGGCTGAGATCGAGATTGAGGACTTGGTGGCTTCAACTCTCTTTCCAGGGCTCCATTTCACAGGAGAAGAAGCAGAGTGTGAAAAGGCACATGTCCTTAGCAAACCAAACCTTACTGCTTATTTCACCTTCCCCCTCCCATTTTTTCCCTCTCCTTTAATTTTTATTACCCTAACCGCAACATCATTAAGCTGTGGTTTCCAAAATAGCCTGCCTCATATATGCGTAACAATAGCTTATTTATATAACCAGTACATATTTTTTGCCTGTTATAATTAACTCAGTAATTAGGCACCTTTTAAATTCAGCCTCTCCCCCTCTTTCTCAACCTCCCTCTTCTCAGCCTCAGATCATGCTTAAACAGACGCCATTAGAATAAAGTTAACTAACAAGCAACTGAAACAATAAAGGCATTTATTAACCAAACCTGAAGAGAGCTGTTCCCCACCCACCCACCCCTTTGAAAATATTGCTCCGCTTTAGAGCAATTGCAAGATTTTGTGTTCTTCTACAGCCGGTTAATATCTCTTGCAAAAAAGCCAGGGTTGGCCCAACCTGACTCCCAGTGACTGCATGGAGCCCATCTCGACCTGTCCCCAGTGGTTTCAGATCCATTTTGGGGCATTCGTGATCCTGTTTCTTCGTCTTATCAACTGCCTTCCCTTTCACCTGTTTCTAGTTCATCATCTACCAACATCACAAGCCAGAAGTATATGAATTTCTGCTTGTTGATCGTCCCCTCTTGATTTGGTGATGATGGTCTGGTTGATCGGTCCTCCCTGCAGTCCACAGTCCTCTTGGTACCCATCTCTAAATCCATGATCTGAAGGGGTCTATCTTAATTTTGTGTCCGTTCACCTTTTCTGAAACCTGCCTATTCATTTGACATTTCTCCCTCTGTGCGTGTTTCTGGTGCTTTTCTGTTTGACAAGTGGAGCTGGTTTGTGAATAAATTCTCTCTACAAATGTTTCGGTAATTTCACCTTTCTGTTTGTACTGGCTTTTAATATTGTCATCCCGTCTGCTTTTAACTTCATTTGTCTCTATTGGTTATCTTCCATGATTATTTTAAATCCTACCTTTGCTGTAAGTTTCCTGTGATTCTCTGATCTTCTTAAAAAGAACTTTTCCCTTCCCTTATTCCTTTCCACCAGTTGCTGACCTTTTTATTTGAGAATACAGGGCCCCAAACCCAAACACGTGCTGTGCTTCTTTCTTAATTTTGGTACCTCCTTGACAAAAGAGAGGAAGGAGGAAGGCCAGGGGCTCGTAGATAGGTTTGTTCTTACTTTCCAAGAGGAAAAAAAACCCTCATTCGGCCACCACCCGGCACTCAAGAGTGCAGACCCAAAAGAACGCATCCACCGGCTTTTTTGCAGGGCTGCCTGGAAGTAAAGCCTACAGCGTGGCTTGGCAGTGGTTGTTAAAAGACTGCTAAAAAGTGGCCCTCCCAAATCTGCAACAGAGACCTCCAAACTGCACCTTAGCCCATGCCCCAGCCCTCTTTAAACATCCCGTGCTTAGACAACCCTTGTGTCTTGATAGCTGCAAGGGAAAACGCTACGACTGGGATACGACAGACGGAAGATGAACCGCTGTGTCCTGTGAGTCGGTCACCAAAGCATCCTTCATCTGTCCTGAGGGGCCGTAATTAAGACGTGGGAAATGTCTTGCTCGCCCTTTCGTCTGTTTAGAAGAAAAAGGCAAACCATTGGTTTCACAACGTTCTCCTTAGACAGGTGGGGAACCAGCTTCCTCGAGCACATTTTGCTAGTTGTGTGGCAAGAGGCTTATTTTCAGAAATGGTGAGAGTCTGAAGAAGCGACCATCGATGCGTGATGCCGTGCTCGCCCACAGCTGGATTAGATCGAGCAACTGTTCAGTCGAGCTTTCTTTCCCGAAGAGACTAAAAGCTGGCCACAGAGGTATCCTCCAAATGAACCAGCTTTAGTCCAAACCATTCTAGGACAGCCAAAGAACAGGGAAGGTGTCTGAAAAACAGCACCGGCCCACAGAATGGGGGAACCTGAGTACCTCCCCATATTTTGGTGGGTTGTCCACTGAAACCTGAGCAGACGCCCCACTGAGGTCACAAAATATGAGTCTGGTGTTAACTTCTAAAGGTATGTACAAAGAAATGCTTACTGTTTCAAATTCATACCACATTGTGCGGAGAGTGAGGGGTTAAGCTCTTTAATGAAGGACTATCATGCCTACCCATTTTAAAATTTTATTTTATTACGAGTTTTTTTTTAAAAAAACCCAACAATGGTTATATAAATTTGATATATAAATAAATATAAATAAATAAAAAATAACAAAACTCAAAACAAACAAAAGTAAAAAACAAAAGAACATAATTTAGCAATAACAGGAAACAGAAAAAAGAATAAAATAGCCGTTCCATGCATCTGACGAAGCAAACTGTAGCTCACGAAAGCCAATACCTTTCCATAAAATTACTAAGTTGGAAACGGTGCTACCAGACTCCTCCTGGCTTTTGGCTGCTATAGACTAACTCCGCTCTCCTCCTACAACACTTGTATATCAAGTATTAAACACTATAGGAAAATTTCAAATTAAAAAGGGGGAAAAAAAAGGCTCTATTGTTGGAAAATATCATGCCCGCCTGGCAACTTTTGGTATTTTAAACAATAAAAGGCAACAGCCACACTTTCCTGAGTAGGAAGATCAGTAGCTACAACACTTCAAGGGTTAAGTACAGGGAGTCCTCAGTTTAAGAACGAATTCCGTTCCCAAGATCTGTCCCTAAGTTGAATTTGTACATAAGCCAGAACAATATTATTATATAATGCTGTATAAGCAGTATTATGCAATGAACTTGAACCATTGTGTATTTAACTCGAATTTTGTTACAATAACCCATAATTATGGGCTATCTGTAAACCGGGCATTCTTAACCAGGGGACTGCCTATAGAGACATTCCTAGCAATGTTAGGTTATTTTAAAATGAATATTCAGAAATAAACTTGGGCTCTAAAGTGTGTTCTGTTACTGCAAACACTGAAAACTGTCCTGTGCAACCAAGTGCCGTAATGATATGCCCTGTGCAAAAATATTCCTTTCTGTTACGGCCACACCAGCCTGTCTGGCCCCCCGCCCCCAGCCAGCAAGCATCCTGAACAAACAGACGATGTTTAGTTTCAGTGATGAGTTTTAAAAGATTTCCCTCCCTTTTCAAAAACCATGTCTGTTCGTCCCAAGATTCCTTCTGCAATCCTCTCCTGTACGCGGATGGCGTCCTTTAGCTTCCGACGGAGCTGTGCTTAATTTTTCGAAAAGGAAGGGTGAATTGAAACCTCGCCCCCCCACCCCCCCAAGAACTGAGGTTGTAGGAGGAAGGTCTAATTCAGTGTTTCTCAACCTTGGCAACTTTAAGCTGCGTGGACGTCAACTCCCAGAATTCCCCAGCCAGCACACTGGCTGGGGAATTCTGGGAGTTGAAGTCCACGCAGCTTAAAGTTGCCAAGGTTGAGAAATGCTCGTCTATTTGCTAGGAAATGCTGTGCATCAAGGCATATGGTTCAACGAAATATTCCTCATCTCTTACGGCATCATGAAATGCCCTTCTTCATTGCTCATTTAACTCCCTACCTACAGGACAGGGCGGAGTGTTGTACCTATTTTACAGACCGGAGGACTAAGACGGCCGCCTGCCCAACGTGACTACATGTTCTTGCCTGAAATGATCATGACAAGGCAGCCTTTGCGACAACCGCGACTACAACCCCATGTTTTGGTGATATCCTTGGTGTGTTTTTACGGTATTCACGCTGTCGTATTTTGTAAGCCGCCCAACGTCATAACAGATTGGGGTGGCCTATAAATGTTCCAAACAAATACATAAGTAAGTGCTTGTTTTCCGAAACCGCCCTCATTTGGAAATGGCCAGGGGTCTCAGAAGAGTGATTGCACTTAACGGCCCATCTGAAGACCCAACAGGACTCTCTGGACCATCTTCCTCCAGGACACTGAAGATTTGGCCCAAGGCTTCTCCAGGCCAGGCTGTCTTTTCATTTCAACCTCGCCATTCCTTGTGCGGGAGCTGATGAAGGTTTCTTAGTTCAGTTATTCATAACAAGCAGCCTTCTTGAGGCTCACGATTAATTATACAAGGAGGTTAATCCAACAGCAGACCAAGTGTCAACCGTAATTGGCAACTCAAACTCTCAAGTAAATTGAAGCCTCAAACATGGACTTTTTTAAAAAAAAAAAAGGTCCTCCGGCCTCCTGTAGGGCCGGGAGTTCTTCATCTCTGAGCCTCAAAGTCCTCAAAATACTGCTAATCGGCTGCTAGAACTGGAATTCACTTTCCTATCCCGCCATTAGAGCAGCGAGCCATAATGGGGACTATCTGTGTTTGGGTTAGGGCAGAGCTTCTCAACCTTGGCCACTTTAAGATGGGTGGACTTCAACTCCCAGAATTTAGTATATAATTTAGTATATAAATTTACTAAATAAGTCAACTTTGGAAGTTGTAGAGCCAGAAGTAACTGGAGGGCACCAGGTATAGAAAGGGTTATGCACCAATTCACACCAGTTCCTGGAAAACTACACGCACACAGCCCTTGGTCTGGTCTCAGTAGCACAGAGTGCTTCTCTGCGGCACATTCTGATTCAAAGCTGACCCTTTTCTTCCTTTCACCGATAATGTCTCAGTGCCACTTTTAGTAGCTTCTCTACTGTACCACAGCACGGGAGACTTTTCAGCCTTCCTGGAACACTCTCGTGCCAACACAGGCTCCCGGCTTGAACATGGCTAGGCCTTGCTGCTGTTCTTGAGCCCTCGCATTCTGGATGAAAAGGTCCTGGAAAGCAGATCCTGCAAGACTCTTGGGAAACTTTAGCTGGGTGGATGGAAAAGGCGAGACTGTCTCCTACTTTCCACATCCTCATCCTGCAACAACAGTTATTGTTTCCTCTGCTGCACCCACTGGACCTCGGGAAGAAACTGACCCCTGGAACTGAGCTCTCTCTTTCTCACTCCTTGGCGCATATTTAGATTTCTTCACTCTCAAGAGTGGCACTAGGAACTTCTAAAGATGCTGACGGGCTGCCCTGCCTTCCCCAAGTGTGCCTCAGTTAACCTGGAGTTAACACCTGAGAAGACGCTGAGACCCACCTGAGGAGTGCAGAAGCAGACTTGCTCTGCCATGTGCAATAAAACTTCCTGGTGGAGAAATGATGCCTTAGACCAACAGGAGGGGATTATGAAAGAGAAGCTTCACAGATCTCCAAGGGGGGCCCCATCAACTCTAGACGAAGTGTCAACATCAGTTCTCCCTCCAGAGCGGTAACTGCACATACCAGAAGGACTTTGTGCCAAGACTTTTAAGGATTTAGCAGAGGGTTAAGATTCCAGGCTGTGGCAAGGCCGTCACAGGAGTTGGAGCCTTGGGAGGATTAACACTACCCATTTAACTCTTCCAGTTCTTGAATGCTCTCACACACATCCACATCCACAGGCACAGGCACAATCTTCAGGTGTGGAGTCCTCGGTGCTCTCTGAGCTTGGTTTGTTGATTGCAGACGTTTCATTACCCGGCTAGGTAACATCATCCAGGGCTTATGAGTGTGGGGTTCGCTCTTTTCTTCTTCTTTTCTTTTCCTTTCTGATAACAGGGAAGTTTCCTTTCCCCCATTTCTCTGGCACATCATCTATGTCTCAAAGTCAGTACATGAAATTTCAGCCAAATCATCCATGAGCTCCTCTAAGCAAACTAAGATGCCATTCCTATCGCCCTGGAGCACTCAACCCATTTGAAGTTTACAACTGATTTATAGAATCCTCTTCTCAGAGAAGACCAAATAAAAAAAAGAGTTGAGGAGTTCTGTCTTTTCTTTTAACATCTTCCTGTCTTCTCTGAGCAGCTGATAGACTAATTCTTTTATCCTCCTTTTATTCTGGACAGATTTGAACAGAAGGAGCATTTTTTTTTGTTCTTACCCTCTGTTCCTGACCTTCTGAGTGTAGCTTTTCCAACAGCAGCTCTTACAGACTGTTCACTCGTCTTTTGCCTTTCTATCTGGAACTTACGTTCTTGGCTAAACTTAATTATTTCATGAGTTTATCTGTCAACTGCCCAGAGGACATCATTAATGATTATTATAACAAGCAGTCTCAATTTCTCCATACAGCCATTATTCTGATAATGCTTGAAGGAGCTACTCAGGCTATGGCTGACACAGTAAACTCTCTTTTTAAAAAGCAAATAAATTCGTTTTTTTAATACTTGCTGTTCCTTGGCTTTCTAGGACTATAGTCAAAGAGAAAAGTTATTTGATGATCAATCTGGTGTTTTCTCTGAACTTCTTTTCTGATTGCTTTATCCCACACAAACCTATGAACTGAAGTTGAGGCTGAAGGCCCTGTCTGGAATTAGCAGAGATGAACTTGCAATCAGATGCCACCTTCATGGCAATGCCCTCTAAAGGGTTCAGCAAAGCTTACTTCTTCAGTACTTTTGGTTCAGGCCAAAAGCTTTCATTTTCCTAGATTTTAAAAAATATTATCTGAATTTGTTTATTCTGCTGCTGCAAAGCTTTTACATTTTTATTACTGCTGTTATTTAGTAAGTTTGTGTCAGCCTTACAAGGCAGACCAGACAGGAAACAAGACCAGATGAGCTTATTCTACTTTATTGTAAGGCTACATTAACAGAAGAACATCTCTCCCCTGTCTCCTTTCAGCCCAAGAAACTAGGGAGGTCCCTTCTAAGCCTCTTGCCCCGTCCACATTCCTGCTGTGGGCTCAGCTGCCTTTTATCTGACTGTTCCCCTGGTTGCATCTCATTGCCCTGTTTCCCAAGGTCCTTCCCACATACCATTACATTTTGAGATACTATTATAATGCATGACAGATTTGCCAACAATGTATTAAAAAGCAGATAAAATCTAATAGCTATTTTAATAGCTAATTATTTTGCAAATTATTCTACAAAACTAATCTTCTTTTAATTAACTAATCTTATAGCAGGTTCAGGCTAGGATTAAAAGCTAGCCTTTAAACCATGACACATATTTACAAATCCTGAAGCATGATTTTGTATTAAATGTAGAAATCCTATCTTTGCTCCTAGAATTAAAGCTTTCTGCAAAACTCTAATAGTTACCCAACAATTATGACAACTAATGAGTGCAATGAAAGAGGTTGTTATAAAAATTGATTCCCTTTACTAAATTTGTAATCAATTAATTGCATAGGGTTCAGGTAAATCAAAATGCATCCATAAAAGAGGGAATTGTTGACATATTCAGAGATATGGAAAGGAAGATAAGAAAAGTATAATCGAAACAACCTCACACAATCTCGAATGTCACCTTTGATAATGTCAGCCATATCTCATTTTGCTAATTGCACTATAACAAAGCCAGAATTAATTGATTTTCAAATTTCAACACAGGTGCCCGTTAACACTACAATATCAAGGTAAAGTATTTTTAAATTTATTAAAAACAAATCTCCTCTGGAAGATTTAGCACCTGTTCCAAGCACACACACACACCCCCGGGGAAACCACAACTGGAATGCCCACGGGCACTCTGCTGGCTCAACCACTGTTAATTGCACCATATTCTCCCAAAGACCATCTCAGAACAAGAAGGCAAAATAAGTGCTGTTTTTAGTGTGCCAAGAGATTCTGCTTCATTAGGCCAGGAAAAAAAAGGACCGTGTGAGTATTCCAAAGGAAATATGAGTAAATTGCTCTTAATGTTAGTAACAATTACAGAGGTCCCACCCCCCAAAAAAAGAAATTCCATACCAAACTATTTCATAATTGCTGGCCAAGTTGGTATCTACTGGGAGAAATCAGATCCTTCAACATCAAGTACCCAGATTCCCAGGAAATGTCTTTCCACTCCAAAACATTTTCAAGGGCGATAATAAAAGGTTTAGGATCAGTCCTGGCAACTTCTAAAAATAAAGACATGCAACAATTTTTATTTCTGTCAACTCTTAATAGGCAGGGAGGCCGTGGGAAGAAGGTAGGACTTAAAGTTCTGTAAAGCCTGTACACGCTGATCCTAAGGTAAGTTAACATAATGCAATGTAAGGAGCATCTCTGAAGGGTTGGGGGGGTGTCTTGAGTAATGCAGAAGGGGGCATGGGGACATTCCTGCCTAAAACGTCCAGGATGAAGCTGTTCACTCTTGAAGGAGCAATTCCTCCAGCTTAGGAACACTTCTTGATAGAATATGGGTCAAGGCTTCTGCAGACCTAAGAGCATTTAATTATTTTTAGCTGCTCTACGTTTCTTTTTTAACAGAGAGATGCCTCTGCAAATCAAGTCAGCAAAACTTCCAAAATGATATTGGTAAAGATAGAGGCATAAGATATGTGAAAAGAAATCTAAGACTTATTTATAACATTCAGTAGAACTATATGCCCAACCATGCCGGATATTAGATTTTGTAAACCGACTTCGTTAGCACCTCGCCATTCTTTTAACATTAAAAATAACACTACAATAGTGGTCATTTTTATTAAGAGTTCAGTTTATTGTATCTGTTTCATATCATGCAATTTAGTCGTGTCAAAAAGCACTGTCATTCTGAGTGTGCCAGAAATATGGAGTCTGTAATGCATCAGGATAAAACTTAAAATCAACATTATTGTGGACCTGCTTAAAAAAAGGAAGCCCTGTTTATACTTCATATTCACCTTAAACTCATTCAGAAGCAAAGACATACTAGGAAGAAAAAAAAGAGTGCATATGGGGTAACTGCAAAAACAGTTAAATTTAAAGCAAAGTAATTTATGCAGGAAAAAAGGAAGCTGTTTTGATTAGCCCTGGAGAGGACGAACCTGTTTAGATGCGAGAATCAACTTCTGCAAAAAAGGGGTCTAGCGAATTATCTACTTCCCATCAGGAAAAGCACCTATCTTGCTAAGCAAGGACCAACTATTTTAAGCCCCCCGTCTATCCTCTTGTGGATCAAGCATCTGCCAATGTCACAGCAAGGACATCCTGAAGCCCCCCCTTTTCTGCCAACTGGAAAATCCAAAGGGCAATTGCCGTAGGTTAGATTGTCCATTTCTCACCTCCCATTACCCAAATTTTTGACGCCCAGGGTGACGGCCCCATCTTGCCATTGTTGGCAAGCAGGTGGTCATGCATCTTCACCAGCAACGCTGCTCTGTGAGGAAGCCGAGTAACGGTGCAAATGGCATTTTGACCCTCATCCATTTGCAAGCCAGTTTGCTCACTAAGCACAGTCAGGATGAGGAGTTGAACCTAACTCACTTTAGCCTTGAAAAGATATTAAATCCAAGCTAAAGCACATCACACAATGGAAATCCCCCTCTCAAGTCCAAGGGTCCCCCCCTACTTCTTATTAATGGAAGCTAAACACAGTTGACTCACCATCCAGTCTGGCAAATGGAAAGCAGAGGTTCCTTCGCTGTTCTCCCACTTCTCCATCCCAGATACTTTGGAGACAGTGGGTTTGTAAGGAGGCTTTGGTTTGGCTCTACAAAGCCAGGCAAGTGTGAACACCAGAACTCACAAGGGCTGCGCTGTGTCTTCTCAAGAAATCGACAGAACGGCTGGCTCTCTGGAAGACGGTGTTTTGTCTGTGGCGCAAGTCCTTGGCCAGATTAAGGCTTCAGATTCCAGAACTCAAACAGATACTTCAAAGAAAGCCCTCTGCGCCAATTTTTAGGACAGACGAATGAATTGCAGACTACCTGAGTAGTCTGTATATAGCTCCATGGCGCGGGTACGTGCAGCCCATCCACCCCCAGTCCTTGCAGAACCAATAAATTACATCACCCAAAGACCTGATTCCAGAGATCAATCAGGCCCAAGGTCAAGGAGGTGTTCCTTACCGGCCCTGCAAAATAGATGTCTTCTCACATGTAGCTTTGGTATCTGATAGCATTAAAAGTTTGTGTAACTAAAGGAAAGGGCCTGGCAGGACTTCCCGCTGCCAAGCAAGGATGCCTGGCACGAGGCCAGCCTGAAAGTATTTAAAATTAACTTTTGAGAACCATGACACTTGGGGGTTTGTTCTGAGATACTCTCTTTGGCTTGCCTGCAGCTCCCTCTGTTGGGTTGTGGTGAGAGGAGTGTGCATGAAAATTCACCGCACACTGAGAGACCAGAAATGGCAGGATTCAAAGTCCAGGCATTCCAGTCTTTGCCCACAGTTTGCTCACTCTCCTTGGTTCCCCAAGAATCCCACATGTAATTCACTTCAAGCCCTTTGGTGGTTGTGTCAACAACAGGCCAAGCCAGCAAGAACAAGCCTTGTGTGATGAAGGTTGTTTTCACAGATCTTAGCAAAACCGATACAGCACTGCTTGCAGTGTGACAAAACCAGAAGGCTTAATTCAAAGAGGAAAACTAGCATTTCTGATTCACTTAAAAGGGGAAGTTGTAGAAAGAGAGATATATTAGTTGATGGTTGCCAAAAATCAGGAGCTGTCTGGTCATGTCAGCCCATGTCAGATCAGGGCAGGAAACAGACGCCACAAGAAACACTAGAATTCTGCTTTATTGATCTTGGCTAATAGAATCTGGAAAGCCTGACACACATTTCTCTTTCCCTCCCTCTTATACGAAAGAGAATCAAGGCGGGGCATTCTTGAGTTTCTTTTTCACCCCTTCCCGATTTTCTGGATTAAGTTCATATTTTCCTAATGGCCGCTGGATATCCCTTCAAGGCCACAGTAGCTCCATACTCCTCTACAGGTAACCACTTTTGTGACTACAGTAACCCACTTTATTCAAAGGCATCAGCTTTCAGAAGCTGCAACTGTATCTCATGAAAGCTTATGCCTTTTAATAAAATGGGTTAGTTGTACAACATGCTGCGCGATTTCTGATTTTCATTAGAGGAAGGTGTCCTAAAATGCCCTCATCAGTAATGAATTGAGGCCTCCATGGGAAACCTAGAGCTGTAGACAAGCCACTTCTGGACTGTTACCAAGTCGCGCACTACAAAGATGATGATATGCAGGCAGAGCAAATGCTGTCCTTATGAACATCTGACTGCAAGCATATCAGTTGCAGTATTTTCGTGATGATGTCATGTATATTTCATCATTTGTATCCCCATCCTCCTCACCCTAGATGGATGTCGATGCTGCCGAGAAAACTGCAAGGACATGTTCACAAAGCCCAGAGTCCTAGAGTGGTCATAAAGCTGGGCACCCTTATACATTTCTAAAATCATCATAAATTCAAAGGAGACTTTCCCTTTATGCTTTTGTACTATGACCACTTCCCCAGGTGAATCTTGGCACCATATGAATTTTAGAGGGCCTTGTGGTCAATCTAGAGCAGTATTTCTCAATCTCAACAATTTTAAGATAATGTGGACTTCAACTCCCAGAATTCTTAAAAGTTGCTGAGATTGAGAAACATTGATCTAGAATCTCTAGAGCAGTATTTCTTAAACTTTTTCTTCTCTCAGGACCCTTATCCACTTTTAAAAATTATGGAGGACCCCAAAAGAGCTTTTGTTTGTATAGGTCGTATTTATTGATATTTGCCATATTCAAAATTAAAATGGTCCCATTTGTAGAATATTTATTTACTGAATCATGTAAAAGTAACAATATTAAACCCATTAGATATTAACATAAATATTTTTCATTAAAAAACCCTATGTTTTAAACAAATAAAAAATAATAACGAGAAGAGTGACATCTAGACAGCCTCTAGAGCAGTGTTTCTTAATGCATGGTCCAAGGACCCCGGGGGTCCCCCCAAGACCCTTTCCAATCAAAATTATTTGCCAGATATTGAAGATTTTGCAAAACTTCGTAACAACGTCACTCTTCTCATTATTATTTTTTATGTGTTCAGTAACAAACAAACAAAGTAAAATTTTTGCAGCAGATGCCACAAACCACAGCCATGCAGAATAATCCCTTTATGTTACCAAACTTTATTTCTTCAAACTGCCCGTGCTTTAAACCAACTGGAAAGCGAACAAGACTGATATCGACTCCTACAAGTTACTGGGGGGCTTAAGCCAGTGTTGTCCAAACTTGGCCACTTTAAGATGAATGGACTTCAACTCCCAGAATTCCTCCTTGACTTAATGTGGACGAAAAGGGGAAGAAAAGCCCGGTCACACACAGGACAGGAGGACGAGAAAGCAGGCTTGCCGATGCCCCACAAGTAGCTGCGGTAGCCGGGGAAGCCCGCAGCTGTCCGTGAGTCTGCCCTGCCCGCATGTCCGTCTGCGTGCCCGTTCTTGCTGGCTCCAGGGTACACAGCGCAAGACCCCAGCGGCCAAGGAGCCGCCCCGTTCGCCCAGGGCAGGTGGGCCCCACTGGAGCGCTCCTTCCTTGCTCCGACAGTCTTTGCCCCTTACACAGCGATTGCCAAAAGCCCCAAAGAGTCCACAAAGAGAAAAGGCCTGTCTGGACCAGCTGTGACATCAAGAGGGGTGCGGTGGTGGAATGAATGCGAGCCGGGTCACTTGTTCACGGGGGCTTGCTTTTTAACTGGGACTGGGGGGTTTTCTGGTTTTGGGGGTGGCTGCAAGCCACCTGGAGTCATGGAGCTCGAGTTGGGTGGCCATACCTCTTGCTTAAATCCATTAAATAAACGCTTGGGTTGTCGGGAACAAGCTTGAACCTGCAAGCCCACATGAGGATGTGCGTACCTGTGCTATCAAGGAGGGCCCTAAGGGCACAACCGCAACAACAGCAACGTGCCCCTTTTTCCCAGCCCAGGAGAAGTGTGTGGACAGAAAGAAGAACACGCAGATTGTTCCCGTCAACAAAACCTGCTTTAATACTAATCACGCTGATCTCGCAATGCACTGGATCCATGTGCGCTCCTGTGTGCGCATACACACAGAGCCTACCTGAAGGGGGCATGGCATCCCCCACAAAAACTACACAACCCACAAGCGCCCATCCAGCCTTAATGTTAAAAGAAGTTGCGTTTCCCTATTCGGTGTTTCTCAACCTTGGCCACTTGAAGATGCGTGGACTTCAACTCCCAGAATTGGCTGGGGAATTCTGGGAGTTGAAGTCCACGCATCTTCAAGTGGCCTCTAAAGTCCCTTCCAACTCTATGATTCCATATACAGTGGTACCTCGGGTTACGAACTTAATTCGTTCCATGACTCTGGTCGCATCCCGAATTGGTCGCAACCCGAAGCAAATTTCCCCATAAGGTTCAATGTAATTACCGTTAATCCGTTCTGGCGTGGAGGACAGGGAGGCGGCTATTGCTTGGAGGGAGAGTCCCCCTCCCTACGACCACGTGTCAGGGGCGGAAAATGGCCACGGACCACGTGTCAGGGGCGGAAAAATGGCTTGTTAACAGAGGCGTTCGTAACCCGAGGTTCCACTGTATAGGCAAGCGTGACCCTGCCTTTATTCAGAAAGAGCTGTGCTAAAATATTTGACGCGAGCTCCGTCTTCGTCAAGCGAAAGTAGCAGCCCCCAAGGAGGATTCATTCTTGTGCTCAAGATTTATGCACACCCACCTCCCCCTGGCCAAAATGGCAGGTTCATGCTGACATCACGGCATGAACTGCAATTACGCTATGGATTACCAGCATTCTATATCCAAGCAGTCACTGCAGGGTCAGCAATGACTGAGCGCAGACAAAAAAATATATATATATATCACAAGTATTCCATGTTCTGTATTCTGGAGTGGAGCGAAACAGGCCTTGCTTTCATGCTCGCGGTAAACCCTAGAGGGCGCTCTGAGCTCACCCAAATCAATTCAGCCACTCAAATGCGAAGTTCCTGCAAATTCGTCTTGAGATTTTGGAGAAATGTATTGGGAACAGCAAGAATCAAGGACAAACAGGGAAAGGCCAGACACCATACAGGACGTATGGCAAATTCGGCCCTTGCTAATAAGTTGAAAAAGTTGCTGGTGCGACTCCAATTTGAAAGATTATTTTAAATTCAGCAATTGGCAAAGAGGTGTTGGACAAGTGTGTGCACATCTTTAAATTCCAATAGGATTGAAATCATTCCCAGGACAGAGGTAATGCTGGATGGGATAAGATTTATGATTTAAATGCCATGTTCCTTCTGGCTCCCATCCACATTATTTTCCTTTTAAATTCACAACTTATCTTCTCTGTAAGAACAACACTTTGTTGTTGGCCCTCATTTTTAAATTAAATAAAATGCATTCAGAGGGCAAATGTCCAAATGCAACCCCTTTTAAGTGGTCTGGGAAGAGTAAAGCTTTCCAAAAAGTTGTGAAGACAAGTTAAGACGCTAATCTACCTTGCGTTTAGACCACAGGATGTTTCAATATGGTTGCACATTACAGGGACCCCAAAAAGCCACAGAGGAGGCCTCAACAGATTCCATTATTTCGTAGGAAGTGAGTTGACAGTTATACAAATCCCAGCCAGCCTGACCGCTTTCTTTCCCGTCTGAGCCAGGCTGGCGCGATACCAGCCCCCCTTCTAATAAAGCACAGGTCCCCTACTTTCTGCTCCCTGTGATCTGGCTTCAAATAATTCACCAACCGTAATATGCAAACTCAGATCTTGACTGTAGAACCGTAGCTCCTCGTACAAAATAAAGGCTGCAAAAACACAGAGGCTCTCTCTGCCAAGCCAAGCAGCGTGGCGCCTCGGGCACTAACCAGCGAACTGCCACGCTAAGTCCAAAGCGTGATGGAAAAGGGCATTTCTCGCTTTAGAGGGCTTAAGCTTTCTTCAGCCGTGACTCAGGAAAGCTCTGCCTGATGCCCCTTTGCAAAGCCCCCCCAACCCTTCCTCGTGCTGCCCGTTTGATCCTGCTGGCAACTTGTGGCTGTTTCTGCCCTTCCTTGAGAAAGGACTACCAGTCTGTGCTTAAACTCTCATCCGAACCACTGCCCTGGAGTTAACCCAAAACTCAGGTTGTGAGTTTCTAGGCAGGTGCAGCAGAGCTTCTGAATTATTCGCTGCAGAACTCTTTATCTAAAGCAGGGTTGCTCAACCTTGGCCGCTTTAAGACGGGTGGACTTCAACTCCCAGAATTCCCCAGCCAGCATATGCTGGCTGGGGAATTCTGGGAGTTGAAGTCCACCCGTCTTAAAGCGGCCAAGGTTGAAAAATCCTGGCCCTCTCCTTTTGGGAGAGCAAAAAGTAGTTTTAAAGAGTGCCAGCACTACTTCAGCAAGCCTCCCATCACAAGGCAGTGCGTCAGCACCTCGCAAAACTGGTTGACAACTCAGTTATACAAAGAAAGAGCTGCTTCTTGAATGCAAAGGCGTGGTGAGCATCCGTCTCACACCTTTGGGGGAAAAAACGGGCCTGCAAACGGTTCCACGCTAGCAAAGGATCCAAAGCGCGCAAGACAACACATTTGTTTTCGTGAGAAGCCTTGCTTGCTATTTCAGATCACAAGCCTGTTTTGGACCAAGGAGACTCCTTTGGTGGAATTAACCTGGGCCATCCCCTGGACCTACTTCCGAGGAAGGGCCTAAGGGTCACAGACGAGGAAAATCCAGTCTGTGGGATTAGCACCGACTGGGATCACATCTTGTTCCCGAAAGAGTCTGCCAACAGATGCCAACAGATGCAGAAGACCGAGTCTGGGCAGCGGAACCGATACTGTCACACGAGATGCCTTGAACGGAGGTCAGCCAGACCTTTGAGGATGGGTTTCTACTTTCATGAAATGAATGTTATAATCCGAAAAACTAACCCAGGCTCAAAGCCTGTTCTTCTCTTCTCCCAAACGTACCAATCTTACTTCTTGGCTCTCCAAAATAGACAAAAGCTCCAGGCCACCCTCTCTCAACTTGGCATCCTACAGAACGGCTGGATTATACTCGTATAAATTTCCAAGGAACTGACGGAGCTGCGGCCCGACCTATTTGCAAGGGTCTGAATAAACTGTTTTAGAAAAGAAGGAAAGAGATTTGGAAAGCGAGAAAGGGGATCCAGTGGGACTGCTAGATCTCTGTACCTAGGGACCTTTGGGCTTAGTCTCCCTACAACTTAGAGAGATCAGGAAATCAGTGCCAACTGTGTGGCATCACCCCCAGCATTGCTAGCAAAAGGGGGACCTTTCTCACACTTGTCTTCTGCATCCTGCAACTTGACAGTAAACTCGTGTGGATGCACATATGTGACCTTTGTGAACGTATTAAGTTTCACAAGCAATCCACCGTGACTTAGCATTTTCTTCTGAGTACACGCTCCAGCAGATGTCCTTCCCAATACTTCTGGCCAAGAATCTGAATGTGAAGGTGCTAAAGATGGAGCCTAGCAGCTCTTACATGTTCAGCCATGGAAGAGTAGGAATTCTTCTAGCAATAACACTTCAACACACTACAGGTAGTCCCAGGTTAAGAACGCCCGGGTTACAGATGATCCCTAGTTAAGAACGGAGCCTATTGTAGCAAAATTTGAGTTAAATACACAATGATTCGAGTTTATTACACAATACTACTTATACCAGCGTTTCTCAACCTCAACAACTTTAAGATGCGTGGACTTGCTAGCTGGGGAATTCTGGGAGTTGAAGTCCACGCATCTTAAAGTTGCCGAGGTTCAGAAACACTGACTTATACAGTATTATACAACATTTTTTTTGCTCTTATCCAAACGCACCATTGATTTTGCTGTTATCACCAAAGATAAATTCCTTGTGTATGTTTTATACTTGGCCATTAAAGTATTGGTATTGGTATTACTGTTCAGGCTTACATACAAATTTGACTTAAGGACAGACCTTGGGAACAGAAGTCGTCCCTAAGTTGGGGACTACCGGTATCTTCTACTGGAATGGTGCTTTTTCACTCTATGCTTTGAGAGATACATTCAAGGGACTCTGCTAAATATGGGAAAGAAAAGGCTATTGTACAAGGGAAAACATTATTTGCCCGGTTCAGGAAGTTGGCATGCAAATTATGTGTGCAATTGGGCTTGACTATGGCAGAAAAAGGAGTTTAGATAATGCCGATGTGCATTTTTCAAAAACATCACGAGCATCTGGATATGTTTAAACAAGCACTGACAATTCCACAGACAAAAGGAGATTACTCAATCTGGTTGAGCAAAGTCAAGATGTTGTTTTTACTTATTTTTCAGATTTCTGCATCTACCTTCATCATCAAGAATCCACAGCACAGGACTTCCGGGTGAGGAATGGCGAGCTAGCACGTCTCCAAATGAGCAGAGGCCCAACACCACCATGACTGAAGGACCAGTGAGTAGCCTGGTCCCGGGGAATCTCTCCGGAAAAGGAGAAGATGGGAGATTCCCCACTTGTGCTCCGGATGGCTGCTCCTTGCAAGGAGACCACAGGGCAGAGGTCTCCCGCGGGTCTGAGCACCAGGAGACGAAGGGATCAGCCATCATGCTCACCATTGTGGCGGAGTCTTTTTAAAGGACATTTTTAAAGGACACCAAGTTCGCAAACCTTACTTTCTAATCACTTTAGGAAATTGCTTATTTATTATTTTAAGGGTATCAGAGATCTTCAAAATGACAAGTCTGCAAAGCCACCTGGTGAATTTACGTTCATTCCAAAATAATAGAAAAATAAACTGTAAGCTTAAGAATTTAAAGAATTTGAAATAAATGGCAAAAAGCTAAATAAGACTTTAATTCAAGAAAGTTATAAATGAAGTAAGGGACCAGACGAATTTGGAATATTAGGACTTTTGCTATAGGATTTTGGAAATAATTTTTTGCTGACACCAGGACTGAAATGTTAACAATGTATGGAGTTGTTTGTACATGTTGTGATGAAGATCGGAAGTCACTTCTTTAAATATTTCTTTTCTCTTTTTCTTATTTTTTTCCTTTCCTTTCCTTTTTCTTTTATTTTCTATCCTTTATTTTTATTTTTCTTTCTGAGTTTAGTTTGTATTGTATTGTATTATTCTTTTTTAAAAATTCAATTAAAATTAATAAGAAAAAGAATGCACTGCACAGTGGAAAAAGTAATTATTTGCACATACGTTTGATTTATATGTGACTTTTCCATTCACATTCAATTCTCAAGGAGACTAACAGAACTAAAACACAAAGTACAAAAATTAAAGTCAGTGTTCAAATGATTAATACACTGAGGTTGGAAGAAGAGATGCATTGTTCTCCTAAAAGGAGAGAAAGGGGACTGTAAGCAACTTCTGAGGGAGTCTACTCCACAGGCCAGAAGCTCCTGCGTGCCCAGTAAGACCTCTGAAACCAGAAGGACCTTCTGAAGGACTTCTGCAGATATTAGGGGCCAGATATATTCAGAGCAGGAACTGCTACTGTTCAAGCAAGGTGTGTGCTATTTATTTCATGAAAAGATAGAACCTGGGGAAAAAAGCAATGCATTTTCTCCACTGGCTCCTCATTATGTACCATCACACAAAGCTAGGAGGCAACTGAAAAACTGAAGAAGCAAGTTCATCTGTATTTCTGTAAAAAACAAGATTTCCGTGTCTTCCCCATTGTGACTGGCTGTTCATGCCGTGTTACCTGACTACAGCATGCAAGATTACATGTGCTGAATGACTCGGTGCCACTAGGAATAACAGCATCTCCTAAACCCCAGGGGGAGCTGCATGTAACTGCCAAATCTTTCTTGTAGCCTCCAAAACCTGCTCAGAACACAACTGTAACATAAAGAAAACTGACAGTGTGATTTCCTGCCATTTTCATACAGAAAATGCATAAAAACTATACTGCAAGACTTAAAATAAGTTCAAAATAAAACTAACCAACTGGGGAGAGGGCAGGGGGGAGGAATCTGAAACTCTTGGCCCCAGCTATTTTACATCACTGCACTTTCTGCTGCAGCTTCAGAGCAGCTCCTGGACAGCAAAAGATTTCTCACCCTTGTCCCAGCCTAAACTTAGCCAGGGGCCCCACTGAGCTGCACTGGACGTGCCTGTTATCCCAAGCAGCTCTTTATACAGCGCAGGACCCTCTAGCTTCCTTTATGCAAAGCGATCAGAGCACATAGATTGCACATGGCCGAGAGAGTACAACACACACGTCCACTTGGGTATTTCACCTTGTTTTATGCTGTGCTGTTTTGCTTCTCTGCGGTTCAAGTCATATTTTACACATGTTATTGGGCACGTTAAGCTAGGCTTAAGTTGTGCTTTACTGATTAATATCAATACGCTGGGAGATTCTTTTGTTTTTCTTTTTCAGGCAGCCTATCACCACCTAAAAAAGCGTGGCCAACAGACGAGGAAGCTGGAAAAAAACAGCAAGGCGGAAGTAGGAGCAAGGAAGCGCAAATGGAAAGCTGTGAGTTATCACAAGGTCTTGTGGCTTCAAGAACACCAGGTCTGGGCATGTGACTTCAGCTCACAAGCAAAACCGTGCAAAGACTGACTCACGGGAGGGGGCGGAATTCAAGAACATCGTGGAGATGAAGATGACACAACGCCTTGTGCTCCGACCACGGGATGACAGCGTGGAAACCAGGGCGACTGCTGCTCACGTTAGCTTCAGGTATTGCCAACTCACAAGGGAGAGATTGCCAACTCTGGTTGCGCAACTAGGGCTCGCTCTTATTATTCTTAACACCACCGTGGGCTTAACGGTCTATCATCTCAAGTCAGTTACCTCCTTTGGGATAAAGAGAATGACCAAGGAGCAGATACCCAAAGTCTTGGAACTGGTGACCTCAAGGAAGTCAGAGCCTCTACCATGCAGTGGAACATGGGTAAAAGAGTACCAGCTGGCTGAGGGCTATTCAGTGGCAAGCATTTCAGGCCAGAACAAGTCCACTCAGCTTGGAAGACTGATTTCTCCTGGGCCAAAAATTCTATTTTAATGTCTTTCCTTAAACATTCATGCCTTTTAAGCTCAGCTCAATCGTCCCTCCAGCGGAGGGGTTGGCTGACTCCTACAAATTCCCAATTTCCTCAGAGGAAATGTGTGGATTCCTGCATTGTGCCATGGCAAAACATGGCTTGCTGATCGGCAGCTGATTGTACGAACTCAGCCCTTTTTTACGGGGTGTAAATCCT
The DNA here is from genome assembly GCF_059951505.1 of Python bivittatus. NCBI lineage: Eukaryota > Metazoa > Chordata > Lepidosauria > Squamata > Pythonidae > Python > Python bivittatus. Next base: position 62,233,763 of record NW_028277058.1, read on the forward strand.
GGTTGACTGCTTACTCTGCAAACCCAGAAAAGTATCATTTATTCCCTAAACCAACCATGGCACAAGGAGAGAGTCCAGCTATGCGCAATCTTAAGGGTCCTGTTAGAACATTTCTGTTGACATTTAATGTATTATTGGTAATTCTGTAAGAGGGGAGAGCAGCACAGGCTTCCACAGCAAACTGGTATTACATCAAAATGATAGTGTATAAATCAGTGTTGCTCAACCTTGGCAACTTTAAGGTGTGCGGACTTCAACTCCCAGCAATGACAACGACCCAACCAATGGATCATGACACAGATCCTGCCCTTATGTACTTGCATGCTGATGTCTGGTGCAAACATGTAGGTCATGGATCAGGTTAATGTTTAATTTCTGTTACATACTGCAAGTAGAACCCTGAAATCTTCAGGACAGAGCAGTGTTTGTCAACCTTGGCAACTTTAAGATGTGTGGACTTCAATCCCCAGAAATCCCCAGCCAGCCATGCTGGCTGGGGGATTCTGGGAGTTGAAGTCCACACATCTGAAAGTTGCCAAGGTTGAGAAACAATGGGATAGAGGCAAACTCTGTGCCTTAATTAAACAATCTACTTACAAAGCATTCATGCTATGGATCATGTGGTAGCAGGCTGGCGTCCAGCACTCAAGGAACCTCTGACTGAAAGCCACAGGCTGCTTCCCAAACCGCTTGAGCATCACCAAGATGTCCAAAGCCTTCAAGCAGGGCTGGTGGTCAGAGCCTGGCCAGGATTAGTAGGCAAGTATGGGGACCCCTTCAAAGCAGATTCCCAAGGTCCTGGTCCCCACACAATCCTCTTCCCCGTTTGTCCAACCCTATGCTTCGAAGCAGGCTTATGCTCATGTTTGCCGTGACTCAGAAAATCTACCCACGGGCAAGTCTGTGTGAGTAAACCCGTCTCCAACCCTTCTCCCCACTATGGAATAGATGGGGACTGGAAGGGGAAGGGCACGTTGGGGCAGGGCCCGCACACACACGAACACACACACACACACACACCCTGGTTCCTTATGTTTAGCTCTCCCCCTGTGAGCAAGCTGCAGCCTGCATAGGTTCTGCAAAACACTAAGAGCCAGGGAAGAGAGCAGAAGGATTGAACACAAACAGCAGCAAAACTAGAGCAACATTAACAAGGTCTGCCCTTCGATTTCAGGAGTTGCTGGCCCAGTTGAAAATGCCGAGAGTGACCTTTGCAGGGGGGCTCATCCCTGACAGATGTCCATCTCCAAGTTGCCAAGAGAGAAGATGGCGCTTCGACGCTTCTTTGAGAACCAGAAGCATGTTTTGGGGGAGAGGCTACAAAACATTTATAACTCCAGGCTGGTAAGGCTCCACTGATGGCCACCATGTAGAAGAGTCAACCCAATAAGGCCTTCAGAAGCATTTCTTTGGGTGCTCCTGCCTTCATAGCGTAAGGCAGCTATAAGCAAGGATGGGATCTTTTCTATCGCAGCCTGCAAATGGGTGGGCCCTTCTCCCCAGGAGAAGTTCATCAAACAGAGATGCCGGGCAAAATCTCTCCTACTGATCTCTTCTAAAGCTTAAATCGCCCAAAGGTTTAACAGCTGGCTTTTGGCAGCTCAGAGGGGTCAGAAGGGTAGCTGTGAACTAATTCGCTAGTGTCTTTCAAAAAAAAACAAGGAAGCAAATAATTTATTGAAGTACATGAATGTTAAAAACCCTATAAATATGAAAAGGGCCAGAAAGGATATTCTAAAGAAAACAATATTTATTTCATCCTACCTGGAGATTACAGCATCTCCAGCCCACACCCCATAGATGGTTAATTTTCCAGGGGAAAATCCCTCCCATGTAAAGTGAATCAAGTTCCGCTTACATTCTTGGCTATCTTTTAATAAAACTCTATTCCCCACCCCAGCTTTCCTCCACATACCCAACCCCTATTTCCAAATGTTCATCTTTTTCCAACCCCGCCCAGCTTACTCATCTGAACACCCCTACACCAAAGATCATTTAGCAACCATTTTTATCCTCTAACCTCAGATTTAACCACTTTCCAGATGACATGCATGGCCCTACATCAGGACAATTCCTGGGGGGGGGGGGAATAGGGGCGACTTCCAAGCGGCCTTGAAGTGGACTGTGTTCATCTTCTCTGTGTTCTTACATGATAATTTTTCAAAGAGTACAGACTCCTAGCTGCTTTGCCTCTGCAACACGCACACGCGTCCAATAAATTCACCCACTGCCCTTCTAGATGAACACAACTTTTTGTGCTAAGCAGCCCAAAGTCACCCTTTCTTATCACTGCTTATTAAATTTATTAAGGAACCCAAGAGAGATTTTTCCCTCTGTTGCAATTACACTCAATCAAACTGGCAGAAGAGAAGTGAGATCCTACTGGTACAATTCCATACTTTTAATACTCAACCCGTACCTTGGCTGAACTTTTGAAGGGGGTCAAACAGATTGCAGGCCGTCCTGTGTTCTTCCCCCACGTCCCAGCCTTTCCCAAGCTGTTGGCCTCTTGGCCCACCACCCCAAACAGGCACCCACAGCTCGTTTCCCAGAGAACCTCATCCAACTAAACCACAGCAAAAGGGGTGGGCAAGTGGATATATGTAACTGGATGACATCACTGGTTGGAGTGTGCATTTGTGAGAACCTCTCCTCAGCCCATGGGCAGCATGAAAATGACACAAAACATTCAGCACAGGATTTAGTACAGCTCTCCTTCACATCGCAGCTGAGAGCTGTCAAGGGACTGGGGAAAATGAAGTTAATGAGGGGGGAATTAATCAGCAGACCTTGTCCAGTCAGAAAAAACAGCCTTCTAATGAGAGTCATTATGGCATTCTCTCCACAGCCATCTCGGTTTCCCATGGGAACACAGCTGAAGTCAAGTTGATGTACTAAATTCCAGAGAGATGGCCATGATAAGTCTTCTGCAGCCAAAACAGCCCCACCTTCACCATTCCAAGGTGCTAAACCTTTCTACGCTGGAGGACTGCTTAGTCAATCTGTTCTACCAAAAAAGCTGTCCTAATATGCTTAAGTACAGGTTGTTTCAAAGCACAGATGCCTAGAGCCAATGAAATGCAAATCAGCCACACTGAGTGCTTCAGCAGGAGAAATCAAGCAGTGTACTAAGATAAAGCATTAAGGCCATTCAGAGATCAACCCATTCTCTATGGCAGTGTTCTTCAACCTTGGCAACTTTAAGACGTGTGGACTTCAACTCCCAGAATGCTGGGGAATTCTAGGAGTTGAAGTTCACACAACTTAAAGTTGCCAAGGTTTAAGAACACTGCTCTATGACTTGCTCAACCTGACCTCCCACAAAAACAAAGAACAATTTGATTGTGCATTTACACCTGAGAAATGGATTTGGATGGCTGAAGGATAGCAATCCACTGAAATCCCTGAGAATAAATCTCACTTTTTCCAAGATGTTACCTGGAACCTGACTTCCATTTTAGAAGAAAGACATTCACTGTTAACTCCCTACAGACAGACAGACACACACACACAAGGGTCATCTAAGAAAAGTAGTTACTCAAGAATGAGAAGATTTCTACAGTGATCTTGCATCTGCTCTTACATTTCAGTTTGCATATCTCAAACCTTGATGGGCTGCTTCAAGGCTTCCCACGCAGGAAATTAACTCATCAGAATGAAAGATGGTCCTGGAGAAACAAGAGCACTGATTTGAATGCACAGCTAACAGGATGGAAGGCAGGTATTAACTCCTGTAACTAAACCCTGCTTCAGGGTTTTTAAAATAAGAAGTGCTATATAAAGACTTAATAAATAAATATTGTATGGCCTTTTAATTACAATTCAGGAGAAGCTTCGTTTCACTCAATCCTCAGCACGGCCCTTGGTGCTGAATTAATTATCAAGAGATCAAATGTCTTCCTCTGATAGAAGGCAATAGAATAAGAGGAAAGAAAATGATCCCTATCAGTGGCTGAAGGAAGCCATCATGCGAATAAATTAAGGCTAAGGAAGACAACTATTGTTGAATCTTAGCTGAGAGATCATGGCCTGTGGTTAACTAGCAAAGCAGAATCAGAACCCAGGGTGTACACTGCAATCATCATCATTGTGTTCTAATGGCCTGTACTAATTGTCACCAGGATGATTGCATTGCACTGACGGACCAGAATTAGGACAGTGACATACCGGGAGAACCACTGAAGATGAAGAGACGGAAGCCACTGCTAGCCTGTTCATTGGGAAAATTAAAATGTAACTTGGGTTCTCAACTACAGTTTTCCTAAAACATGCTATGGGGCCAGGCCTGGGCTGAGCCAGTGGTACAGTCTGAAGGAACAAGAAGGGTGCAGTTCTTGGCTCAGCTCTCTAGGAAGAAGCCCTAGGCATCTCATAAAATGACTTCCATGGCAGACTAGCCAGCTGCAAAACCCCCACTGCATTGAGACTCACCACCCAAATGCTCCGCCCAGCCCACCTTCGGGGGGGGGGGGTTGCTGGAAAGGTGGCCACACTTCATAAACACCCAGTGGAGCCACCATCCAGTATTACGTCCTAAGGGTAACATGCAGGGCCTGTGAAGATGATACTAATTTGATGAACCAGGTCAACTGTCTACAGCAGCTCAGATGCAGGGAAGAGTAAAAAAATCTTGAGATGTGCATAAAATACCTACAAGCACATTCATTCCAACAAAGGATGGGAAGCAATCAAAGAAAATGGTGTTTTTCAAAACTCAGATTCTTTTTCTCTGTTTAACCCTCCAGAATGGGTTAAAAGTAGAATCCCATTCAACCATAGATTATATCAGAGTTTTTTAAATACCACTTTTAAATGCAAAGAATGAGCCTGTCTGTCTGTCCTCTATGAGAAGATCTACTTTAAACACTTTTCAGCATACAACTGTTATAACTACCTTTATCACACATAATAAAAGCTTTGGTCTGGATTTGTTTCGCCAGCTGCCTTAATTTTACTTGACAGTACTAAGGGGCCCTCACAAAAATATCCAAAAACATCATGCTTGAGGACTTCAAAGCAGAAAGGAAAAAAATGTTGCAGCTTGTAGGGGTAGAAGGAAAAATCGTGAAGTATGAATCAAGCATGCATTGAAAGATATTAATACTGTCTCAAATACTTGCTAAATCTATTAAGCAACATATGGGGGGACTGAGAAGAACACATATGAATGTGCTTTAAAGTAAGATAATGGAAAATTCCTAATACTTTTGCTCTCAGCCAATTAGAACATGTTGACAGCAGATGAGACAAGCTTTTTAAAAAATACTTCTGTAGGGTTGGCAAATAGTTACTCCCACACTAGAGGGAAGAAGCCCACAGATTACTGGTATTCTGCACACAAAGTGCAGACTTCGGAAACCTTCTCAGGATAAAAGCTCCTCCCACTTTTTGGGTGGAGTGAAGAGGAAATAGCCCACTTTGGCTTAATCTCTGTTATTCAATACCAAACTTTTCTCTGGGTAATCCCAACATATGAAGAAAGAAAGAAAGAAAGAAAGAAAGAAAGAGAGAGAGAGAGAGAGAGAGAGAGAGAGAGAGAGAGAGAGAGGGGAAGGAAGGAAGGAAGGAAGGAAGGAAGGAAGGAAGGAAGGAAGGAAGGAAGGAAGGAAGGAAGAAGGGAGGGAGGGAGGGAGGGAGGGAGGGAAGGAAGGAAGGAAGAAAAGAAAGAAAGAAAGAAAGAAAGAAAGAAAGAAAGAAAGAAAGAAAGAAAGAAAGAAAGAAAGAAAGAAAGAGGGAGGGAGGGAGGGAGGGAGGGAGGGAGGGAGAGAGAGAGAGAGAGAGAGAGAGAGAGAGAGAGAGAGAGAGATCTTCTGTAGCAGAGATTTAGCCAAATACCAGTTTCACTGCTTATGCCCTGATATTCTGGCCAGACAGACTCCTGGCTCAGCACACACATTTATGTTGTGATGTGATTTGCCAAAAAGGCAGCTGAGATGAAACCACAATTCACAATGAAATTAAGGATGTCCAGAATACAAATAAGTCTTTTACATCTAAAGGGACTCTACAAAACATGTATTTTAAGATAAAAGAGTTTGCTTTCTGCTTTAATATCAAGGAGTTTAAGCAGCTGGCTGATTTCATGCGCTGCTCATGCTGCCGTTTCATGTTATCCTTTGACCTACATGTTGAAAGCTCCAGTTCTTAAATCATTAGTTATGCATGGCTCTTTACTAAGGTAGAACACTTACCTCACCAAAAACAATTTAATAGTTTACCTTAGATCGTGATTGATTAAATACGATCATGTATTATTTTTCTTAGGTTTTTAATCACTACTGTAATATAAGTATATTGCATGAAAAGCAGCAATCCTCAGTAGGACCCTGACAAAAGCTTTTAATGATGGGGAGCTTTCAGACATGCAAATTAAGTCTTAACAGCCACATGACCAGGTAATAGACATGGATATTTTTCTTCCCTCTTTGTTCCAACCTTTATGAAACGTTCTCAAATCTCAAGGTTGGTCAATCTACTACCGTATAAATCCATAAATAAATGTATCTGTATGCCTCAGAAGAATAATACCTCAAATGCGTTTTATCAAGTGAGAGGAGCGGATTTAAAATCAAGTCTACGGAAATCTCCCATTTGAATCACCACGTTTTAAAACTAAACGTGATAAAGTGGGGTCTTCTGGGCCTCCTACCACCAATTCAAATCTGTTGCTCCTTCCGCTGCTCCAAACTGAACTTTATGACCCCCTTTAATTTACAAAGCCTCCACTTGCAGGCCCTCTTCCACAGCCACCGTAACCAAGGTAGCCAAACTATTTCATGCCTACTCATGCTTTGGGCCTCTTCACTTATATAATCTCAGATATCACTCTCAGAAAACACCACAATGTTTTTCACAAATAAAATACTGGGTTTACTCCCAATCAGCTGTTAACGTACTGGACAAGGCTCCTTATTTAAGAAAGATAAATGGGAATGTTTTCATTGACTCATAACTGCAGGTTGGGCATATGAAAACAAGAATCAGGCATGATAAACCAAGCGGGCACTTTCAACAATTCCCTACAATATATTGGAGACCTTCATGACAATTTCTTGGGTCTCTACTTGAAACCCTTAACAACATGAAACTATTTTTATAATGCTGAAAACTTGGTCCTCTTTCTTGAAGAAAAGCGATTTCTATCAATTTGTAGGACAAAGGACTACTCAATCAGCTTTAAGAACATACTCAGAGCAGGAATGCTTTAATTCTGCTGTAAATGTCAATAATCTGGAGGGGAAAAAATAAATTGAAAGTATACATTTAAAAATTATCTTATTTATCTTCAATTTTTATCCTTTGGGAAATGCAGGAATCTGACTTTGGTTGACGAGAGATTTTTGCCCCTCGTTCTATCACTATCTATGGGCATATTATTCAGCACTCCAACACTCCCAGGAGTTCATCTCTCAACTGCAGGGCAGGAAAGATACTGAGAACCACAAGAGGTCCTCGGCAAGGCTAATTCACACGTCAAGGAAGCCATAAGGAACCCGAAGACTCCAGGAACAAAGTCCATGGGTCTATTCCACAAAAACGTAAATGCTGTGATATACTTGGTAGTCTTTATTAGCAGGATTCTCCAACATGGTTATCTCCAATGGAGCTGTTCCCATAATCCCCAGCCTCCATAGCCAGCACTTACTGGGCAGCCCATTGGGTAAAGCTCTCATGTACTGCGGGTGTGCTTGCACAACCCAACTAAAGCTAGGATATAAATGGAGACTAAATACAGGTGTGCAAAATGTTTCAAGCTCAAAATAAGGTATTCCAACCATGATCTGGTCTTACCCAAAATGTTCTGAGCTCGAGGCAGATGATCTGAGCTCAAATTGTCTTGAATTCAAACCATTTTGCACACTTTTAATAATAACTAGCAGAAGGCCAGCAAGGGAAGAGTCACACTGGAGGAGCTTAGAGGAGTGAATCACAGCCCCTTAATAGCCTTGGGCTGTCAGACCATCCTGGTGGCTGGGGTGGTGGTGACGGGAGTTAGCAACATAACTGGGACATTATTTGGCCATCACACAAAAGCAAGGGGGAGTTGCTGGTTCACCGTAAGGAAGCAGAGAAAGAGTAGGAGGGAAGGCATGCGTGCAGGGCTGTGATGGGGGGTATTAGAAGAAATGTCCTTGGCAACAGTTTTCACGTATGGGTAGCAGCAGTTAACATGGTTTCAAATTCATAAATAATTTTACTGAACAGAAAGTTTTTTAAAATGAAGAAAGGTTTACTTAAGACTGTCTGATTACAAACTCCTCATTTCACTCCGCTACTTCTTTGCCATATCACCAAGGGCAGATAGATAAATCAGTTAAAGTTATTTCTAACGTACAAGTATTTTTAAATAATACACCTCAATTCTAATTTGAAATAGGCTTCTCCAATGGGACGTCGTTGGCCACCATGGCTGGGAATGGAGTTGCAGCTGGAGAAAAGCAAGACTGGGTGAAAAATCTGAAAGGATCTATTTTTTTTGACTATCTATAGTGCGAGTGAAGTACAAGAAAACTCAGACAAGAGTGTGAAAAATATCCATGTACCTAAAAAAAAACCATAGGACATAAGATGATAAATGCAGTAACAGTACCTTCCCAGTTTCTCCTATCTTACAGAAAGTTGGAATCAGGGTTAAAGCTCACTTCTACATGAAAAACCTGAAAGACGCAAAACCTCACACAGGACAAAGTTCATAATCTCAGAGATTCTCACCACAACTGATGAAAATCCTATCACTTTGCATTGACTGGGCAATTAGCTTGGACGGCTCAAAGTGAAATTGGATTGGTAAATTGGCTTAAGGGAGCTCTAATGATATTGTTAAGTCATTTAATCTTCACTTACTCAGTCGAAGATGGCAAGTGATCCTCCTCTCGGGTGACCGTTACCTTAAAAACCACCTCCAGAACAGGCTAGGCCAGTAATGTGCTATCACATAATATGGGACCAAGGACTATCTCCATTTTGCCAATTTTGTTTTAAGAAGGTTGTCCACCTTTCAAAAGAAAAAGATCTTCCTTACAAGGTGAGAAAGCGTTCCAACTCTGGAAAGATGCACCCAGAACAGAGAACCCAACAGATGACCTGATACAACAGGACATGTTTCTTGTGATGTACTAAGAACCCCAACTCATTCCTCTGTTTTCCCTTATGCACACAGTGCGCAACTTGGTACGTGTCTGGCTTTAAATATTCCATCCTGTCTTCTGTAATATGGGTTACAATTGTCCAGGCATTCAAGGAAATACATTAAATCAGCGTTTCTCAACCTTTGCAACTTTAAGATATGTGGACTTCAACTCCCAGAAGTCCCCAGCCAGCCATGCTGGCTGGGGAATTCTGGGAGTTGAAGTCCACATATCTTAAAGTTGCTAAGATTGAGAAACACTGCATTAAATACTAAACTCCAGTGCCTCTTCAATTCACCCCACCTCCAATCCAGCTTTGTAATTTGCCTCTGAAGTTATATATATAAGCACATAAAATTCCAGCTGCACTTTTAAGGTGTTCAATTCTGACTACTTTGGGGGGGGGGGTTCATTTACTGCAAGGGCCCCAAAGCCTTGACCCTCACAGTTTATACATTTCTTACAACTTCTCCTACAGATACAAATGGAAAGGAGCATTTTTCCTGATCAGACGTTAAGGTAGCTACAGGATTCCTCCCCACCATTATTTAGTAGGGAAGCCCCATAGCAAAAGCTCTTTTGCAAAAGATCAGATTAACGTTAAGGAAACATTTCAGGGATCAGAAAACCCCGGGTCTCACAATTCAATTTTTGTTCACTAGGTCTGGGGAGATAAGGACATGCATTAAGCTAAAATACTTTAGTCAACATGTTTCCTATAAGAAACACAGATGCCATGCTGTTACTGCAGAACAATGAAAATCAGTTTTTTAATGACTCACTCTTAGGTAAGGCTTTTATAAAATGTGTATGATTCACTGAATGTCTCATATGCGTGTTAACTTTTTTCTTTAAATTGAGTAATGAGATAGCAGCTATTTCTTAAAAGCTGAGATTTAAAGGCCTTTGTGCTAAGCCCACTGCAGATCAATTTTTCAGGAATTAGCATTACAGCTTCACCAAGGAACTGTCAGACCCACTGAGTAGCAGGACAACCCTACACCCATCTCGATATCTTAAAAGACAACAGTATTCATGAATTTTTGAAAGGAGTGAGCTAGAGTCTGTGCTTTCAAGCCCAAGATGCATAACATGGCTTTTTTATCTGAGTTCTACTGAAATGAGCAGGACTGGTCTGCGCTCTCATAATATTCCCATATACATTCCAACAGCGCCAAGAAAGTCTCTGGCAATTTGCACAAAACGGGTAACTGGCAATTATTCCAAGGATGTTGCCTAAAGATGGTGCCAGGAGACATCAGATCATGGGAGTTCCTAGGAAAGACTTACGAGGGGTACCACAAAGCTCCTTGATGAAAATCCCACAAAGAAGATGCCTTCAACCTCTTCAGAAGTCTCTTTTGGGCTAAGAGAAGCAAGTCCATGCATGTTGGGAATTGGGGGACAAAGATGGAGGACAAAACAGGTGGAAGGAAATAAGACTACAGTGATTGCAGAAAGCCTTACCAGAAAGCCAGCTGGGTCTCGTGGTGAAGGCTCCAGGCTAGAAAGGAGGAGATGGTGAGTTCTAGTCCTGCCTTAGGCATGAAAGCCAGCTGGGTAACTCTGGGCCAGTCCCTCTCTCTCAGCCCAACCCACCTCACAGGGTTGTTGTCGTGGGGAAAACAGGAGGAAGGAGGAGGATTAGGTATGTTTGCCACCTTGAGTCATTTATAAAAATAATAAAGGCGGGATAAAAAAATCTAAACAAAAAAAATTGCAGCCAGATAGACCGCTTATGTAGTCAAGTAAAGATGAAGTCCTCTCACTTTGGCTTTCAGCACTTGACTCCATAAAGCAGTGTTGTCCAAACTTGGCCACTTTAAGATGAGTGGACTTCAACTCCCAGAATTCCCCAGCCAGCCATGGAGTGGAGTTGAAGTCCACTCATCTTAAAGTGGCCAAGTTTGGACAAAACTGCCATAAAGCATTTTGCTTTCAAACATAACTCTGGCCAAAATCTCAGGTTCTGACGCAGAGGATGCTTTGAAATCTATTTCACTCTTTTTTTCTTTTGAAACCTCATGAGCTAGCATTACTCATATTATTTGTTTCATTGATTTGTTAACCTCTAATGTGGGACTGTTTTTATTTTAATCTCACTTTTTCAAAAAATAAAGGTGTCCCTTGTTCATAAGCTGAAAGCTGTTTTATATTAACTGATAAGCTCTTTTTCTTCCCCTGGTACCATGAACTCTGGATGCCAACGTTGTCTCAAATCAATATAGAAGTACAAAGGACAGACAGAACCAGCTCTAATCAGAAATGAACAGAGAACACATTTTTAATTGGAAGCGTGCATAGTAAAGAAGCTTAAAAAAAACCCCACAAAACAACTTATATTCTCGGTTTGTCTTTTAGCCTTGAACATACTAAATTATATTCTATTTTTCCAACATAAATAGGATTAAAGAGCATTAACAGTAAAATACAGCTAATACTAACATGCATTTTAAATCAAAGGAAAGCAGTATAAGGGAAAAAAATCAAATTTATTTGCTACGTTTTCTAACAAATTTATTTTACATGTTATTTACTTTTTTAACTTCCATTTTCAAATATTTTCTTATTTTCCTCTGGAAGTACGAGGGATTCACCAGTTCATATTATGGCAGATATAATTTCAATTTCAAATTGAAATTGTTTCGAGTAACTTCAATCATATTTGTGCAATCTGATATTTATTTTACACCTGTTTTATGGTATATCATGACCCCATATCATTATCCCCATCTTGCCTGTTATTTCTCCCACCCACCCCCATTAAAAAAATAAAACCACTCTGGGTCTAGTTGACAATCTTACAGGTAGTCCTCACATAACAATAGTTCATTTAGTGACCATTCAAAGTTACAGCAGCGCTAAAAGTGACTTATGACCAGTGCCCAAAGTTACGACTGTTGCAATGCCCCTGGGGTCACATGATCGCAATCCGGGTGCTTGGCAACCAGCTCACACTTATGACAGTTGCAGTGTCCCGGGGTCACGTGATCACCATTTGTGACTTTCCCAGCCAGTTTCCAGCAAGCAAAATCAATGGGAAACTGCATGATTCACTTAACGACTGTGGTGATTCACTTAACAACCACCACAAAAGTGTCGTAAAATCTGGCGCATTCATGTCATGTTTTGCTTAACGACCACCCTGCTTAACGACAACTTTTCCAGTCCCTATTGTGGTTGTTAAGTGAGGACTACCTGTATTTCCATATCCCTACTCGAACGAATGAAAACAAGGCAAAGACAGAATGCCTGGTTCAGTATTTTCAACTGTTTGACTCACACAGTGCAACAGATGGGCAAGAGTCTCCCAATGTAGCACTTTTAAAGACCAAATAAAATGGTCAGAATCTCTAAAATCCTGATCTATGGTCATTTCTGTCTATGCAAATCATCTCACTCAGGAGGGAGGGGTTCCCCCCCCATATGCCCTGAATTTGCACCTAGTTCCAGATGGCTTGGGATTCTATATTTTCATCCTAGTGTTTTTCCTGCATGTGCAGTGTCCGATTTTTTTTCCCCCCAGATCAACCAAATGTTGATCCCTTGATTGCGACAGGAATTGACTGACCGCCTTGTCACCCGAGCCTGACGGCGGTTGAGTGACTGGCCCAAAGTCACCCAGCGAGCTTTTACGCCCAAGGCAGGACTGCCGTAACCATTAGACCAAGCTGGCTCTCACTCTAAACCAAAAATAGATCCATTAAATTTGAAGGCGGTCCTCCCCAGGACAAAGGCTCCACTTTGATTTTATCAGAGACCGTAAGCCTTTGGCTCAAAGAGAGAGTGGAATGCCACCGGTTGCACAAAGCAGAGCCATGCATGCAAGGGAGGGTCTTGCAAACGTGAAACGGAAAGACCCCGCACCACAAGTGAAGGCTCGAGAAAGCTACATTGATAAATGTGATGCTGCAGAATCTGCATACGCAGCTTTGCAGACAGTGCAGATTCCAGTAGCCTAGAGGCCCTGCTCCTCACAGAGGAGCCATGTGCTATTCGTAGAAGTACATACCTTTTCCAAGGATACGGAAGCACAAGCTGAGTCTTGGGAAGAAGCTTTCTAAAAGGTTCCCTGCTCACCTGTTTACAACACAGTTTAGACCACTGTTTCTCAACCTCAGCAACTTTAAGATGCGTGGACTTCAACTCCCAGAATTCCCCAGCCAGCCATGCTGGCTGGGGAATTCTGGGAGTTGAAGTCCACTCATCTTAAAGTGGCCAGGTTTGGACAACACTGCCTTAGTCTGAAATGAGACAGGCTCCGTTCTGCAATCTTGAGAGACAAAGCATTGCGGTTTCTTTGTTCTTCCATTGTCTGAACTTGTTGACCCCTCTCTTTGTCCCACCACCACCACCGCGCACTCAACCTCATGGTTTGCTCTTTCTCCCTAAGAGAGGTTTTCTACATAACTCTAAGATCATTTCCTTTTTATCTCCTAAAGCCTTTCCTAATTGCCATGTTAACGTTAAC